>NC_044321.2:113800951-114111368 GCF_007474595.2 Lynx canadensis | reverse complement strand
GGAAAAAATCATAAACAACAAAAAATCCATTGCTATTAAAAAATATATTGACATGGGGCACCTGGGTGGCTCAGTCAGTTAAGCGTCCGACTTTGGCGCAGGTCATGATCTCACGGTTCGTGGGTTCGAGCCCCGCATCAGGCTCTGTGCTGCCAGCTCGGAGCCTGGAGCCTGCTTTGGATTTTTGGATTCTGTGTCTCCCTCTCTCTCTGCCCCTCCCCCGCTCACACTCCGTGTGTGTGTGTGTGTGTGTGTGTGTGTCTCAAAAAATAAATAAACATTAAAAATAATTTAGGAAAAAAATATTGACAATGAAAGTATAAAAATACAATATAAATGTTCTCTTTTACTAATTCAAGTTTTTACTTGAACTGATTTTCTTCATCCCTGCCATAAAATCTTCCAATTCTTGCTTCATGCTCACGGCACACACACACACTGGTGTTTCCTATTGTTCAGCTGACTGCTGCCAAGACTCAGTTGTGTTTGATCTTAAAACCTGTGTGGGTTGTTTTTATTATCATCATTACCTAAATTAATAGACTATTACATTAGCTTTATGAAAAAAAGGGGTCGCTTCTACAGAAACTGAGTAGAATGTTTTAGAAAAACCTAATAGAAGGGAGTTTTTTAAGAAAAAAACCTGTCAAATTAGATATGGTTTAGACAAGTGTAAAATTTTGATAAAAATAATGTCAAACATCCAGAAGGATTCCACATTCACATTGCCTAAATTCTCACCCCACTCAAAAGGAACAGGTGGACCACACTCAAAGGAACCTCACAAAGAAAATATTGGATTTGTCAAAATTTTTTCTTTCTTCCTGCATGTATAGTGATGATTTTAAGTTTCTTTTTCTTTTAATTTGTTAACATGATAAGTTACATTGACTGACTTTTGAATATTAAACCAACCTTGTATTCCCGGGATAAACTCCACTTCCTTGTATCCCTGGGATAAACTCCACTTGATGATTTTTGTTTGTTCTGTTTAAAAATGTTTTTTAATGTTTATTCATTTTTTGAGAGAGAGAGACACGTAGCACAAGTGGGGGAGGGGCAGAGAGAGAGGGAGACACAGAATCCGAAGCAGGCTCCAGGCTCTGAGCGGTCAGCCCAGAGCCTGACAAGGGGATGGAACTCACAAGCCATGAGATCATGATCTGAGCCGAAGTCAGATGCTTAACCGACTGAGCCACCCAGGTGATTTATTATCCTTTTCATAAATATTGTAATTTGATTTGCTAAAATTATATGAATAATTACATTGGATTGTACTTTACTTTTCTTGTAATGCCTTTGACTGGTTCGATACGAGGGTGATGAACCGGGAAATGTTCTCTTCCTTTTTCTGGAAGAGAAGCCTATCTGAGTCTGGAAATTTCTTCTTTGGAAGGTTTCTAACCATAAAGTGTATTTAATAGATACAGAGTTTATATCACTTACCTGATTCTTCTGAAGTATGTTTTCATAGGTTGTGTCTTTCAAGGAATTTTCCCTTTCCAATCTAAGTTGTCAACTTTATGAACATACAGTTCTTAAAAATTTCCTTATTATCTTTTAATGTCTACTGGGTCTGTAGCTAAGCCACTTTTCTCATTCCTGACATTGGTAATTTGTGTCTACTCCTTTCATTTGCTATTCGATCTGCCTATTGTTTCACCAACTTTTTGATCTTCAGATTCAGCTTTTGAAATGGTCTATGTTTTGCTGTGTTTTATTTCATTGATTTTTGCTCTGATTTTTATTGATTACTTTCTTCTGCTTACTTTAAATGTCATCTGCTCCTCTTCTGTAGTTTATCAAGGTGGAAGTTGAGGTAATTTATGACTTTTATTGCTTTCTGTTACAGGCATTTAGTGCTGTCTATTTCTATGTACTGATTTAGTGGCATCCTTCAAATTTTGCTATCTTGTGTTTTAATTTTCATTTATTCAAAATATTTTCTAATTTTCTTCTGAATTGTTTTTGAACCATCAATTAATAAGAAGTCTTTTATTTTTCAAGTATTAGTGGATTTTTCGATAAGTGGAATTCATTATTCATGATTGATTTCTAATTTAATTCTATTTTTCAGGAAGCCTGCATTGTAGGTCTTTAATTCTTTCCAATTTGATAAAACTTTTTTTTTTTATGGCACAGAATATAGTCTATCTTGGTAATTGCCCTGTGTATCTTTGAAAAGAACATTTCTCACAAGTGTTAGGTATGGTGCTTTGTAAATGTCAATGAGGTCAAATTCTTTGATAGTGCTGTTCAAGTAATCTATAGTCTTAATGACTTTCTGCCTGTTTTATCAATTACTGAGTGAGGGGTACTGAAATTTCTGATTTATAATTGTGAATTTGTAAATTCAGGAATTCAGGTTGTGCTGCATGTATTTTTAAGCTCTATTTTTAGGTGCATAAATATTTAAGGTTTTTGTTCTTCTGACGAATTGATCCCTGAATTATTATGAAAGATCTTTGTCCTTAATAATACTTTTTACTCTGAAATCTACTTTAACTTATATTTGTAGATACTGCAGCCTTCTTTTGATCACATGTTTGGTATATATTTTTCTTTTTCTTTTTATATTATTTTATTTTCTTTATATTTTCTTTTTCTTTTTCTATTATTGTCTTTATATTTAATGTTCATTTCTTACAGGCAGCATAAAATCAGGTCTTGCTTTTTCATCCAATAATCTCTGTTTTTAACTGGGAAGTTTAGGCCATTTGTACTTAATATGATTATTAGTATGTTTATGTGTTTCTCTTCTCTGTTCCTTTCCCATGGATATACGGAGTCTCCTACAATGTCCTAATGAAAGCAGTGTTTACTGCCCTTCCCCACAGATAAAGGCTTTTGTTCTATATAATAGGAGAAAAGTATCTTAGAGGTCTTTCCCCCTCTCTGGCAGCGCTTTCCTTTCCAGCCTTTAGGTCTCCACTACAGTAGCTATTTCTTAGGTCTCTTTCTAATCGTTTCTGTATGTACTCAGTGTGGTTGGTAGGGAAAGAAGCTGTTAAGAAGTTTTGAAGTCTACCAATTTCTCTGCCCCTTTTAGAGGTTTCATATTATCCCACAAGCCTTCTATTGGACTTCACTAATTTGGCAGATATTCTAGCTGAAGTCTTACCAGTGTCTGGTTGTGACCACCTACCCCAGTTGTGAAGGAGTTCATGACTCTAGACTCTGACGCCCCCTTCTCTCCTTAGATTTGAAGTCATATGGCTGCTCTGAAACCTCATCTTTTGATGTGTTTGATGTGTTTGAAATTGATCATGAATTTAAAGTTAGCTTGTCTCTTTTCCATTGTGAAATCGGGAGTGATGCTCCTTCCAGCTGTCAATGTCTCACGGCAGAAGCTGGAAATCCTCTGGTATACAGCTGTAACTTGTCCCAAACTACTTTCATGTGATATTATACCGTTCCGCATACAGTTTAATAACCTTATACTAGCATACTACCACTTCGCTCCTCCTAGTTTTTGTGATATTATTGTCATATATTTCACTTCTACATATATTATAAACTACACACAACACTATATTAGAGTTTGATACATGCTATGTTGGGGAAATAGAAGGAGCTATGGGAGAGACGATAAGGGGCATTTCCCCCAGATACCAGACGGGGAATATCAGAAAGGCATCCTTAGGAAGTGATATCCCGGCTGAGAATTGAAAGGTGAGTACGATTTGTCTTTGGAAGGTAAAGTGGTCAGGGCAGAGGTAGTGCTAGGCTGTGAAGAGAGTGGCTTGGGATGAGGCTGGAAAGATAGGCAGGAGTCAGAATGTGCTTTACACGATAGGTCACCATAAGGTGTTTCAACTTTATTCTAATAAATAAATAATTTGCAGGGGTGGCGGAGGGGCTGAAGTAGATAGAAGCAGCCATGAGAAGGACAGGAACGAGAACAGTCTAGTAAAAGGGAATAGCAAAGACAAAGACCCCAAGGCAGGAAGGAGCTTGATTATTCGAGGAACAGAAATGTGTCAATGTGATTTGAGGGTAGTGAGTAAAAGGGGATGTGGTATAATAAGATACAGCTGGACAGAGCATCAGGGAGCAGATTAAACAGGACCCAATAGAACAAGTTTGTATCTTTTGTTTTTATTTTAAAAGCAATGGGAAATTCCTGTAATGTATTAATGCAATCAATTATCACAATGTGACTTACACTTTTAAATTTCATAAATACAGAGTTCTTGTACATACTTTGCCCAGTTCCCTCTAAAGTTAGCATCATGCAAAATTATAGCACAGCCATCAAAACCAGGGAACTAAACTTGATAACAACACTACTAACTACGAGGCAGAGAATATTCAAATTTCACCAATTATACCACTAATGCTATTTTTCTGGTCCAGGATCTCCCACTGCTTGTGGTTTGGATGTCTTCTTTAGTCTTCTGCATTCTGTGAAAGTTCCTCAGTGTTTCTCGGTCTTTTGTGACCTTGATAGTTTTCAAGAATACTGGCCAATTATTTTTTAGAATATTTTTCATTTTGCATTTGTCTGATGTTTTCTTATGATGAGATTGAGGTTATGCATTTTTAAAAAGAATACCTTAGAATCATGTTGTATTCATCTCAGTGCATCCTATCAGGAGGTTCATGATGTTGATCTGGCTTAGCACCGGTGATATTAATCTTGCCCATGTGGCTACGGTGATGACTGCCAGGTTTTTCCACTGTAGAGTCCTTTTTTTCTCTTTGTAATTTGATTTACACTTAACACAGAGTGTTCTGGACATTACCAGGAAATGGATTGATGAAGATCAAGACAGGAATAGGCAGAACAGAGAAGAGACTATTATATTACACCACTCAAGAGATGGTGTGACTCAGACTAGGGGAATAATGGTAGAAAACAAACAAACAAAAAATAACAAATTTGCTCTATATTTTGGAGTAAAAATCACTAATACTTGGTGATGAATTGAAAATGAGTAGGTGAAGAAACATGAAGTATAAAGAGAGATACCAAGGTTTCTGACTTGCACACCTTGGTGAACAGTAGTGACATTGTTTCAGATTAGAAATCGGATGAGTTAGGGGTGCCTGGGTGGCTCAGTTCAGTTAAGCGTCTGACTTTGGCTCATGTCATGATCTCACGGTTTGTGAGTTCGAGCCCCACGTCGGGCTCTGGGCTGACAGCTCAGAGCCTGGAGCCTGCTTCGGATTCTGTGTCTCCCTCTCTCTTTCTGTCCCTCCCCGACTGGTGCTCTGTCTCCTTCTGTCTCTCAAACATAAATAAATGTAAAAAAAAAAAAAATTAAAAAAAAAGAAATCAGATGAGTTATATCTGCTATTAGAAGATGAAATATAGGGGCGCCTGGGTGGCTCAGTCGGTTAAGCGGCCGACTTCGGCTCAGGTCATGATCTCGCGGCCCGTGAGTTCGAGCCCCGCGTCGGGCTCTGTGCTGACAGCTCAGAGCCTGGAGCCCGTTTCGGATTCTGTGTCTCCCTCTCTCTGACCCTCCCCCATTCATGCTCTGTCTCTCTGTCTCAAAACTAAACATTAAAAAAAAAATTAAAAAAAAAAAAAAGAAGATGAAATATAGATGAAGAACTGAAGAAGTACCAGGGTGCAAGGAAAGAGACTAGTTAGCAGGCTACTGCATTAGGTTCACGTAAACAATGAGAATTGCTTCGATTAGTGGAGATGATGGAAATGGAAACAAGTTCCTGACTTTGAAGACAGTTAGGAATGACAGTTGGTAGGTATTATTTCTTAATGAGAATTGGTCAAGGAGAGAGAGATGACCATCTCTTGCTTGAGCAATTGGATGAATTGTAGTTCTACTTACTGGGCAGAAAACAATGGCAGAGAACTAGCTTTAGGATAATAGACTACTTTCCCTTTTACCAAGAATACTATGGGGGTGGGAGGCTGGGGGCTTTCTCCTGACACAGCCAGCTTAGACATATCCTCGTCCAATGTAACTTTCCGGCAGCATATTGTAGAGTCTGGTAGAAGAACATTTTCTGTCTGATTTTTAAAAGTGAGGGTCAAAGAGTCTTGCCAAGAGATATTGTTCCTGCTCAAATATGTCATCGATTCTTTTATCTTTCAATAGGATTTGTGATGTTGCTTTGGCTACAGCCACTGAATCCCTGCTGCCTCTCTTGCCTTTGGAACAAGAAGCTCTCAAAAGAAAGCCACGATCCCATATGGCAAAATTTTAAAAATCAATCAGTGTAACAAATATTGTGCCATCTGCACATTAACCAGAGGCAAAATTAGGCAAAGCAAAACTCCCTAGTGGACAGAACACAGTGTGTAACCACCCAAAACTTCAACACCAGGGAAAGAATGCAAAAAGTAGTAGGGGAAAGACTTGAATGCATTTATTACCAGAAGTAGAGAAATTTTTACCCTTTTCTGACTATTTGGTGATCAACAAAATCTACACCTTCAGAAAGGAAAGGTGGTAATCATTTTTCAGAAGATGAACCCAGGGATAAAGGACTCAAAGCTCAGAGAAATGCAAGTTATAGAAGGCATCAAACCACATCAAGAGCAAGCTAATTAATACTTTCTGACTCCTGGTCACAGAGAATACTATTCACTTCTTGTTTTCCTCCCTCCTTTTTTAAATTTTGTGAATTCAGCAAATATATAGAGTTCTTAATATGTGTGCTTTGTTTTCACTATCTATGGCTTGACAGATGGCAAATTGCATGATTTGTCTAAAATTATAGTATATGAGTCAGTGAAAAGATCTAGGACTCTCTGTTATCAATGAGAGATAATGTAAAAGACATTGGCAAATAAGAATAGAGAGACAGTCCAAGAATGTACATTTTATTTAGCTAATCTAGTAGTTCTTTACGATGTGAAGTACATCTTGCATTACATCATTATAAAAAAATGAAATAGGGCAGTAATTATTAGTGGCATATCATATAATTCCAAGTGGGGAAACATTTTGTTTCTGTCCTATTACACACAGAGTGCAAAACGTTTTAGGAATCACAGATTCCACCAATTAAAGCTACCTAAAGCCAAAATGACTATTCACTTCGATAAGATTTACCACAACTAATCGTTCCATCAATTATTTGATAGATTGGATTATTTATTCATAGTAGTTGACCTTTTAGGATTCATTGAAATGCATAGATTGAATGGAAGCTAAAACACAATTAATTCTGGCTAAGCAATTGTTTTTGTTTCGAAAGCCTGGATATTGCAAATGTGTGTGGCCTGAATTACCTAGATCGACATTTCTTTAATTTCTCATATGTAAATACAAGTTATCTAACTGTTCCAAATAGTCTGGAATCAATATCCCCTAACTTGTAATGTCTACAACTTAGATATCTACAGGATAAAATTAAAAATAAATCTGACAGATTTTTTTCTCAAATTTTACTAAGAAAGCCTTAAATTTTCTATTTCTTTTCTTTTCCAGATAGCTACTATTTTCCTGAGATAAAATAGAGTTATTTTCCAGAGAAGCTAATCAGTACCCGATTCCTCTACCAAAGAATAATAAATAGGAGAGAGAAGAATGTCTTCGAAATGACAAGTGAAGTGGGTTTCTGCCCACCTGTCATGCTAGTAAAACCCAAATAATCAAGATTATTTCCCCAGGTAGAGTCACTTGGTCTTTCTTTGGTGGCCAATAAGATAAGACCGACAAAGTAACTGATTATCTATTGGATTCTCAATTCCACGAGCCTTGCAAGGTCTTACAGTAGACTGCTTCTCCAATAAAAGACTTGTCACATTTGCAAAAGCCAAGGTAATTCTTGAAAAACCCCACAGGATCTAGAAAACCAATTGATATAAAATACATGTACATTGGAGAATGACTTAAAAATACTGTATGCTGAATGAGGGAATAAACTAAAGATTGGCTTTCTGATATTTCCTAATTCTGGTTCACTAAGAAATACATTTCAAAATGGTAAATATTCACCCTTAAAAATAGTGAACGTTTTTCTTTTAGCAACCAACCGGCGTGTTCATTTTTCTTTTCTCCACATGAGGCCAGCTGCAGGAAAATCACTCTAGGCTATGGCTGTTTTTAAGTGACCTGCTTTCAAATATGCGCCGTTCTCGGTGCTTTTGAACCACACGAAAAGAAAAGAAAAGGATGGCCCTTTCTTGAACACTTGTTAAGAAGCAGACAAGTTATTACAGCTCTGCCTAAGTGCTTTGGCAGATGCAGAAGGGGAGCACGCGCGGCCTGAAAGTCAGCACAGACCCGCAAAAGGCCTGACTCCTGCCTGAGAGTGTGTGGACTCAGGAACTGGAGGTCCCGCCTCCGTTGTTTCCTCTGCATTTTAATTCGGGCGAAATGGAATCCTCAGAAGGGGTAATGGTGAGATTTTTTCCTCCTTAGATTGGGAATAAGTGTAGCTCATTAGGGTCGGAAGTGCAGAATCAGTGATAGAAATGAAGAGAGAATTCGCACAACAAGAGGTAAGGATCGTTACGGATGAAAAAAATGGTCAGTCCTCAATAATCATCAAAGGGCTGTAAATTGACATCACGGTCATATACCACTTTTAATATTAAAAACTAGCCCAAAATAAAACATGCCAACACCATTTGCTGGCATGAGAGAGATGAGAAGGGCACTTTCATAGATTGCTAATGGGAATGTCGACTAACACTGAGTTTCTGGAGGAAAAAAAAAACACAAAATGCATCAAAAGCCTTTAAAGTGCTCATATTCTTTGATTCTGGTACTTAGGATTGATAAAAATTTGAAAAGAGGTGATTTATTAGATATGCTATTCACCTTATACAAGAACCTACTCCGACAACCCCAACAGTAAAGCCACAAGTCTTTCGGGACATCTGGATCACATTGCTGCTAGGTGTTTGAAAGAGTTCAATGCTATTTGTGATTGCACTTGAATCCAAAGGCATTTTTAGCTTTGAAATATTATTTTATAATCTAGAAATGAAATAGATAAAGCAATGCACAGATGAACAGCTTTTTAAGTCAAAGTCCATTGAAAATGCTTAGATCTGCTGTTTTATCTCATGGAAAGCACATTCATTTAATTGAAGAAAATCTCCAAAGATCAGATCCGTAAGGGGTGCTTGATAAGAAGTCAAAACCCATTTTCCTCACAAGTAGCATAGAACATATTAGAATAAATTGAGTTCATTTTAATCAAGCGAGCAGCCTTGAGAGAACGGATTCTTACATGCAGCCTTAGAAATGTCAATAATGTAAATGCTTGGCAAGAAACGCACCCACACGTTCCCCGACCTGGCGTCTGAGGTTGTCGTGAATGCTCTTGTCTCTGCCTCACTGCACACCTACAATTGAATTACACTTTTGAGTCCTGTATGGGTTATCATTTGGCTCCCTACAGGAGCTGGATTCGAGAGGAGAGACCATAAACACGGCTAGAATGCCCATGATCGAAATGACAATAATCTTTTAAAAATACACAAAACACCTCATAGGTCTTAGGAAGCGATGAGTCACTTACGTTTAACTGATTGGAAACAAACTGAAAAGCATCCTCACTTCTGACTGAACACTAAATACTGGCATGAGGATAAAAGTGTCGCGAGGAATTGCTACCAGGAAGGATCAAGTAGCCCTGGTAGTTCAAAGTCTGTCACTTTGACATGAAGAAGAAACTCACAGGAGGTGCCAGATATCCGGGGAAGACGTGTGCCCGTCATTTCGATACAGAGGCGAAGGAAAATCAGCTTGATTAGAATAAGAGCACTTTGTGGTTCTGGATAGCTTGTATTCTCGCAAACATTTCTTTGTAAAGGAAACAAGCAGAAGCTGCCCATTAACAGTTCCTTTATGAGTATTTTAAATGGGCCTTTGGTAAGAGCTGCAGCTCAGGTCAGGCCACACATTTGTGGTACGGGGCAGTGTCCTGCATCCACGATACCTGACAGATGCAACACGTCACTTTGACTTGAACAGTAACGTGGCTCCTAAGAGACGCAGATGCTTTTGATGCCCGATTGTTGGATTTGGAGACTTCCTAAGATAAGGTGACCAGAGCACTGTAGCCTGTCTGAGAGTTACATGGCCACCTTATCCTGCACTTCCTTAAAGATTTTTTTAAGTTTATTTATTTTGAGAGACAGAGAGAGAGAGAGAGAGAGAGCGAGCGAGCGCACACACACCAGTGAGGGAGGGGCAGAGAGGGAGGGAGAGAGAATCCCAAGCAGGCTCTGCGCTGTCAACACAGAGCCTGACGCAGGGCTTGAACCCACAAACCATGAGATCATGACCTGAGCCGAAAAGAAGAGTGGGACCCTCCACTGACTGAGCCACCCAGGCGCCCCTTCCTTTAAAGATTTTTAAAACTCTTGGGAATGCAAGCTGGTGCAGCCACTCTGGAAAACAGGATGGAGGTTCCTCAAAAAGTTAAAAATAGAACTACCCTACCACCCAGCAATTGCACTACTAGGCATTTATCCAAGGGATACAGGTGTGCTGTTTCGAAGGGACACAGGCACCCCCATATTTATGGCAGCACTATCAATAATAGCCAAAGTATCGAAAGAGCCCAAATGTCCATCGATGGATGAATGGATAAAGAAGAAGTGATATATATATATATACAATGGAGTATTACTCGGCAATCAAAAAAAAAATGAAATCTTGCCATTTGCAACTACGTGGATGGAACTGGAGGGTATTATGCTAAGCGAACTTAGAGAAAGACAAATATCATATGACTTCACTCATATGAGGACCTTAAGAAACAAATCGGATGAACATAAGGGGAGGGAAACAAAAATAATATAAGAACGGGGAGGGAAACAAAATTAATATAAGAACAGGGAGGGGAACAAAACAGAAAAGACTCATAAATATGGAGAACAAACTGAGGGTTACTGGAGGGGTTGTGGGAGGGGGTAAGGGCTAAATGGGTAAGGGACACTAAGGAATCTACTCCTGAAATCATTGTTGCGCTATATGCTAACTAATTTGGATGTCAATTTAAAAAATTAAATTAAAAAAAAAGATTTTTAAAAATCTTTTCATCCAGATAAAATCTTCATCATCCAATGTCTAATTCAATAGTATCCATTTTTTTGGATATGGAAACTAACCATCAGGGAGATCAAGTAATTCACCCAAGACCACACAGCCCAGAAGGAGAACAGGAATTTGCCCTAAGGTTTGCCAGATATTTGCAAAGCCTGTATCATTTTCCCTAGAGATGGCTATCTGCTTGTCTTCTTGCTCACTCATCAGTTTATAGGCCAGTTCCTTTTCACCACAGCTCACAATGTTCATTGGCTTGTGTTTCTCTCATTTTACCAACATGATCCTTTCATAAATACTTTTAGAATCCAAAGGAAAGGGAGGTTGCATTTGTTCCCATAAGCTTCTAGGACAATTACACAAAGGAAGTCCCCCAGAGAGTTATATCGAGCTGGGCAAGAAGAAAAGATTAGAATTCACAGCTGGTCCCTCCTTCTTAGCATCTTTGGTTTGATTCCCTGAGTCTCATTGTTAGTGAGGCCTTTGGAACGTAGGCAGTAGAGTAGAAATGCAGAAAGTTCTAAACAGGTTAATTAGTTAATTGTGCTGTATCTACTAATATTCCCTCACATTAACTAGAATAATTGAAAGTTGACGACAATAACTGTGAGGTTACTGCTGAAAATTGGTGGGGTCAGTCTCACAAAGCAGAAAGGGCAAAGTTACCAAAGATAGCAAATCAGTCTTCATCTGCTTCTTCCCATGGAAAAGGACAAAGAATTCAGACTACCTTATAGAATACTAAGAAAACATTGTTTTTCTCTCTAAACATAATTTGGATAATATTCAAAGATGCTTATGTTTAGAGAGAAAAACAACCATATAAATAATAATGATAATGAAAAATCCAAGATGGATTCTTGATAGAATGGCAGATAATATTAAATGTGGGGGAGAGGAGAAACATAAATTTGTTGAGAATCATTAAATGCCAGGGGTGCCCGGGTGGCTTGGTCGGTTAAGCGGTCTGACTCTTGATTTCGGCTTAGGATATGATCTCCAGGTTTGTGAGTTCAAGCCCTGCATCAGACTCTGGACTGACTGCGTGGAGGCTGCTTGGGATTCTCTGTCTCCCTTTCTCTCTGCCCCTCCTCTGCATGCTTTCTCTCTCTCTCTCTCTCAAAAATAAATAAACACTAAAAAAAAAAAAAAAGAATCCTCAAATTCCAGAGGAACCTCCATAAGGTTCTTCACAGAATTTACCTCATTTTAATACAGAAAAAAAATCCAAGCACTACGGCTATTTTTGTCTTCATTTTGCAGATAAAATAACTGAAGAACACAGAGGTTAGCAACTTGCCCAGGGTTCCACAGCTCATCAGGACAGAGCTGTCATCACTTCAGAAGCCTTTCCTCGTTCCGCTACACCACGCTGAAGCATCTGGGCTCTCTCGGCTGGTCCTCCTTAGCCTTTGTGATTGAAGACGAGCATTTAACAGATGGGGAGGGCGCATTGTGGCTTTATAGCCCAGTGCCGTATTCCCCTATGCGCAGACAACTTGTCATGTCCCTCGTTATCGTTAGCATCCAGCCAACTGAATGAACTGGCCCAGATTTAGCATCAGGAAAAATAAACGTGCTGCCTTGCTGGCACAAGCTGGATCAACATCTAATTAACTCCATTAACAGCCCTTTCAAGGAAAAAGCTGGGATTATCAGCCTCTTGACAGATGAGGAAACTGAGCTAAAGAAAGTTGAAAATGACTTTTCTAGCATCGCTCAGAAAATAGTTACAGAGCTGGAGAACCATGGCCTTTGGGCTCTTCTTTGAGTTCATTGACAAGTACATTCCACATCAGGCAGGAAACACTATAATATATAGCACCAGCTGCATAGGCAAATCATTCCTTGAAAATAAAATACTATAGAAACATATTTTGAAAAAAAATGAAAAACTGTGGCTTAATTTTGATGACAGCCATCTAGGTAGGGGAAGGAACTAACTAGTGAAGAGAGGCCTGAACTTTAATTTAACAAATCAATTCTATTTTCTGCAAATGATTTCATTAATATGTTCCTAAGTGTTGAGTTCTGCAGTTTGGAACAGGCACATCTCTAATAAATATTCGGTGTCTGTCAGGCCCCAAATGTGCATAATAAATAAAGTTTCACTGTAGAAACCCAACCATGAGACTAAATCCCATTATTTCCATGTCATTCAAAATAAGCATTTGAAAACAGATCATAACTCGGATTTCCTGCAGTTCAGTTTTGTCCCCTCACTCTTTGGCTTTGATTTTTCTGGCTTTACTTATCAAAATGCCAATAGCATTTTTCACAGAGCTAGAACAAACAATCCTAAAATTTGTATGGAACCACAAAAGACCCCAAATAGCCAAAGCAACCTTGAAAAAGAAAAACAAAGCTGGAGGCATCACAATTCCCGACTTCAAGTTATATTACAAAGCTGTGGTCATCAAAACAGTATGGTACAGCATGTAACAAAAGTAGACACATGGATCAATGGAGCAGGGTAGGAAACCTGGAAGTGAACCCACAACTATATGGCCAATTAATCTTTGACAAAGCAGGAAAGAATATCCAGTGAGAAAAAGACAGTCTCGTCAACAAATGGTGTTGGGAAAACGGGACAGCAACACACAGAAGAATGAAACTGGACCACTTCTTTCCACCATACACAAACAAATTCAAAATGGATTAAAGACCTAAATGTGAGACTTGAAACCATAAAAATCCTAGAAGAGAGTACAGACAATAACTTCTCTGACATGGTTGTAGGAATTTCTTTCTAGATATGTCTCTTGAGGCAAGAGAAACAAAAGCAAAAATAGACTATTGGGACTCCATCAAAATAAAAAGCTTCTGAGCAGTGAGGGAAACGACAAAATGAAAAGGCAACATGTGGAATGGGAGAAGATATTTGCAAATGACATATCTGATAAAAGGTTAGTACACAAAATCTATAAAGAACTTATAAAACTCAACACTCAAGGGGTACCTGGGTGGCTCGGTCAGTTAAGCACCCGACTTTGGCTCAGGTCATGATCTTGCAGTCCCTGAGTTCAAGCCCTGCATTGGGCTCTGAGCTTTCAGCACAGAGACTGGAGCCTGCTTCAGATTCTGTGTCTCCCTCTCTCTCTCTGCCTCTCCCCTGCTTGCACTCTGTCTCTCTCTCTCTCTCTCTCTCTCTCTCTCTCAAAAATAAATCAACATTAGAAAAAACCCTCACCACTCAAAAAACAAATAATCCAATTAAAAAATGGGCAGAAGACATGAATAGACATTTTTCCAAAAAAGACATCCAGGTGGCCAACAGGCACATGAAAATATGGTCAACATCACTCATCATCAGTAAATGCAAATCAAAACTACAATGAGATATCACCTGACAACTGTAAGAATGGCTAAAATCAATAACACAAGAAACAACAGGTATTGGCAAGGATGTGGAGAAAGGGGAACCCTCTTGAACTGTTGGTGGGAATGCAAACTGGTGCAGCCACTCCAGAAAATGGTAACTCAAAAAGTTAAAAAGGAACTACCCTACAGTTCAGCAATTGCACTACTAGGTATTTACAAAAAGAATACAAAAACACTAATTCAAAGGGAGACATGCACCCCGATATCTATAGCAGCATTATCTACAATAGCCAAATTGTAGAAAAAGCCCAAGTGTCCATCGACTGAGGAATGAATAAAGATGTGGTGTATATATACAATAGAATATTACTCAGCCATTAAAAAGAATGAAATCTTGCCATTTGAAATGACATGGATGGGGCCACAGAGTATCATGGTAAGCAAAATAAGTCAGTCAGAGAAAGACAAACAGCATATGATTTCACTCATCTGTGGAATTTAGGAAACAAAACAAATGAGCAAAGGTTCAAAAGGGAAAGAGGGGGCAAAGCAAGAAACAGACTCTTAACTAAAGAGAGCAAACTGATGGCCACCAGAAGGGAGGTGGGTGTGGGGTGTGGGGAAAACAGGCACTGGGGATTAAGGAGTGCACTTATTTTAATGAGCACTGGGTGTTGTATGGAAGTGTTGAATCACATTTGACACCTGAAACTAATATCACACTGTGTGTTAACCGACTGGAATTTAAAAAAGATTTTCAAAGACATAAAATAAAATAAAAAATTTAAAAAGAAAAAATAAATGCAATCGGAAAGAATTCTTGTGCTGACCATTCACTGACAGCAGTCAATAACTACTAGCTGCCTCATGGAAATAAAGACAGTTTTGATTTGAGATATAATAATAATACTATAGCTACTGTTATTAAGCTCTTATTATGCATTCAGTACTGCAATAAATTATGCTTGATATGTCTTACGTCCTTTAATTCTTACAGGAAACCTCAGAGATAGTTGCTATCATTTATTATAATTCATATTTTAAAGATATGGAAACTGAGGCACAGGATGTTGACATATTTCACCCAGCTATAAGAGTCAGAACAGGCATTCAAACTCAAGACTCTGATTCTAGTGCCTGAGATCTTAACTAATGCTCAAGGTAATTCTTCTTCCAAGAAGACTCTGCAGAGTTACAGAGCCAGCGTGTCTGCTGAATAAAGCAGTCCAAACTCCCAAGGGATGATCAGACTGGGCTGTTAGCCAGTATACTGTGTTATCCCTTATACTTTGTAATAAAGACCATGAATCATCGACTCTCAGTCAACAGGCATTTATGCAGAATATACTGTGTGTAGAGCTCTAGACAAGGGTAGCAAGGAACACGGACAGAAAGCAACAAGCTCACAGAGACCTACAATTTGACTTGCAGAAAGGAAGAAGTGGCCACAAAAAGTATCACTAAAGTGGAATGGAGAGCACCTATGCAAAGGGTCGTTTGGAAAATAGAAATTCAGCCATTCACGTATTCGGAAGGCAGCAATTGAATTCAAAAACCAGTAGGAACTGTACAGCAAGTTTATGGTAAGAAGTGATTACTTGACCAAATTCATCACTTATCCCCAAACCAGTATATAAATGTTTGTCTGGGGTGGCGGGAGGGTGTAGGAAACTATCAAAACTACACAAAACTGGTTGATGACTAATTAGTGTTTATGTTTGTTGTTTAATGTGTTCCATATGTTATAATTGGACTGCCCGCGCAGTATTTAGGACATAATATATGAACAGTTCAACTTCCCCTTTGGTCTCTTGGTTCTTAGACCAGGACTTATCCCATCAGCCCCCAGCCTCCTAGATTCACAGGCCCTCGGCTTCAGGCTGAATTACACCAGTGGCTTCTCCGGTTCTCCAGCTTGCAGACAGCAGACTGTGGGACTTCTCAGCCTCCATAATCACATGAGCCAATTCCTATAGTAGCATTCCTATATCCATATCCACACTGATCCATCTATAGATATATATCCTATTGGTTCTGTTTCTTTGGTGAACTCAAATACACCGTGTAACAAAGCACCTCAAATCCATGATTTACGCCTGTACTCATTTCCTGCTGGTCACACATCTGCGTGATTGAGTTTGGTCTCAACTAGATGAATCCGCCCTCGACAGCAGGTCTGGGGGGTGGCTAGGGCAGCTTTGGTTTGGGCTGTGGCAAGTTACTGGCTCCACTTCACAAGTTTCTCATTCTTTGCCTGAGACCTGCAGGATTGCCGGGGCATCTTCTTCTGGGGTCAGCAGAGGAGCCGACGGGTGAGCAGAAGCGTGTAAGGACCCCGAAAGGTGGGTGTTCGGAATGGCACGCCAGCACTTCCACCTACATGCCAGTGGATAAAGCAAGTCACAGGTCCGAGCTTAAAATCCAGAAATAGGAAAATGACCTCCTCCTGCAATGAGACCACGGAAAGGATGCGGATGCAGGTAGAGGTGAAGAATACACTGCGTCTACCTCAACTTGGTAAGGAATGAGGAGTTTATTCCGTTGTGATGGTATTGGGAGGTTTTAGCAGAGGAGTGACATGATCCCACTGACATTTTAGGGAGAACTCACATATAGCTGTACAAGAGAATATACGGCAGAAAACAAAGGTGAAAGCAAGACCAGTCAGGAGACCATTGCAGTAGGCGAGGCAGGAGTTGGTGTAAGTTTGATTGGATTGTGACCATGTGAAATGCATGGGGGAGTGGTTTCACCAAGATATAATATGAAAATAAATCCAATGGATTGCTTACGAATTGCATGTGGGACATTAAGCTAAAAGGAAGGAAATCAATAACACCCAGGTGACTGTTGGTGCCATTTTATGAAGATGGGGAAAGCTGGCCGAGGATCAAGTTTCAAAGAGCCTGTCAGCTTTGGACTTCTTAAATTGCAAATGTTTATTAGCCATCCGAGTAGGGATATCAAGTAGGCAACTAGATGTATGAATGTGGATTATAGCAGGAAAGTCTGGGCCAGAGGTACATGTTTGTAAATCTATCAATTAGTGTGACTTCAGTTTCATTAACAGAAGAGCCAACTTAAAGTATTTCTAACAATCAAGACAAGTTGTTCTCTCATACATCAGGAAGTTCATAGATAAGCAATTTCAGATTTAATATATTTAGCAACTCAGCTACATCATAAAGCCTGGAGTTCTTTTTTCTTTTCTGCTCTATCATATTCAATGTGGTAGTTAATAGTGTCATGGTTAAAAGATGGCTGCTATAGGTCTAAGTATCACAGGCGGATGAAAATATGAAAGGCAGAGGAAAAGAATATTTCAAGGAGGAGGGAGTGATAAACTGAACTAAATATTACTCATTGTTCAAGTATAATGGACTCTGAGAACTGACTATTGGGTTTAAAGAAGTCATTGGCAACCATGAACAGAATAATTTCCATGTATTGTGAAGAATAAAAACCTAATAGGAGTGGGATCAAGAAAAGTTGTGAAGGGGAAGACAACTCTTTTGAGGACTTCTAGGTAACATAAGCGGAGTTGCAAAGTAGTCTGAACCTCAGAGGAGAAGGTTGGGCAGTATATATATATATATATATATATATATATATATATATATAT
Organism: Lynx canadensis; assembly: GCF_007474595.2. Lineage (NCBI taxonomy): Eukaryota > Metazoa > Chordata > Mammalia > Carnivora > Felidae > Lynx > Lynx canadensis. The sequence goes on along the minus strand of NC_044321.2, from coordinate 114,093,443 downwards.
ACACACTACTGGAAGAAGGCCACCAGAGAAGCCTCGAAAGTGGACGTGAGAGTGAATGCTTCAAAAATCATAGAGACTATTGGACCTAAAAGAGAACTCTAAATCCTCATCTGGAAAATAAGAGGACTCCATGAGGTGACCTCTAGGCCTTCCGTCAGTAGTACTATTGATGAATCCTATATTCTGGTATGAATGGCCTTGTGAGCATTTGGAATCTTTTCCAACCACGTTGTGGTTTCATAATTCTCGATAGGGCCTGAGAGAGGCTTAGAAGAAGAAGGAGAGCAAAGTACCATGGAGACTACCCTCCTTTTTAACATCCTGGCTAATTTCAAATTAAAATATTCTTACCCTCGAGTTAAACTATTCATAGTTACATAAAGAGAAAAACCCAGTCCCAGTCCCTTTCACTGTAAACACTGTCTCCACGATTATATACAGATAAAGATACCTCTCTGTCTTTCCTTCTATCCTTCCGTCTGTCCATCTATTGACCCACCCATCTATCTGTGTACGTGTGTACAGGAAGGGACTCCTCCCTTTTTCTTTACACAAAGTTTGTAATCTCAATTATACTTCAAGGGCATTCTTCCAATTAATAGTTATGTATCTAATTCATTTTTTAATGCCCGCATAATAGCCCATAAACTTTCCCTAATTTTATGTACTTGGAAGCCATTTTTGTTCATTTTCTTGTCTGTGTGTGTGTAAGAAGACACACGGATGTAGGCATATGTACTATTTCTTTATTTCACTGTGATACATTCCCAGTAGTGGAAATGGCAAAAATTATGTGCATTTTTACATTTTAATAGATCCTAATAGATTATCTCTGAAAATATTTGTAGAAGTGTATATTCCCTTTAGCAATCCAAGAGAAGACCTGTTTCCTTGGGATTTCCTAATAAGTATACCATCCCCCCTCCATTCAGATAAGTCACATGTGGGGGAGATGCGGTCATCATTGCCTCCCCAGCACTGTCATTACAAATCAGTGCCCTAGTGAGCCATCAATATGGATAGGTATGTATCATGTATGTTGGATGATCTGAGACTTTCTAAGGCTGTAGAATCATTGCTCTATCAGCTCTGGGTAAAAGGAGAGTCTTAGGCCATGGTTGTGTGGTCAAATTTAGCAAGCATCCTCAAATTTACACTATAAGGATTAAATAATTTAATTATTTGAAGACATCTAGGGAGCCATGTAATACCACTCCATCCAAGTGAGAATCTGACTGAGAGCCAAATGAGAGCACTTCCGCCTTCAGAAAATAACATCCGATGGAAAAGCAGCAATTGTACTTACTGAGCAATTTCAGGAAAAGGCATTTACTTGCTATTGTGTAAACACAGTCTAACGTAGAAATTTCAGCCTTCTCCAGATTGCCCGTATCTTGAAATGAAGATATTTGGTAAACTGTAAATTCAGCTCCCCTCCCCCATGTTTTGTCAATACCATAATAACAATGTTGCCAATAACACACGTAAAAGGAAAGTTTATAGATGGTCAATGACAAAGCCCATTGAGATGATATCTCCATTATTTATATGCCTCACAAATAGAAACTTAAATGCACAGGGAAATCAATAGAATAAAAAGAAATCGATGCTCAGTTTACTCTTAAAGCTACCAGACTAAAGAATAATTTCAAAAATATAGATGTGCAATATGATAGGAGAGCTAAAAATTCTGAACATCTTGTATTCATTCATGCATACTGAAAATGCAACACTGATTTTTTTAAAAGGCTTAAAGCGTTCTAAGGCTTATGTGTGTGTGTGTGTGTGTGTGTGTGTGTGTGACACACATTGTAAAAATTAAAAATAATTTCCCTACAGTCCAAGTTTGTGTTTCAGGCTTAAGTCAGCCCCAGTTGCTCTGTTGGTAGAGAACCTCCGAAAAGATTTTCATAAGGAAGTCCGCTATGCAGATGAAAATCACTTGTTCCTCTCACACAAACCTATCCCTCAAAGGTAGGCATTAGTTAGGAAAATAAAAACTTTTGGTAGCAAAGAATTCACCAGCTGAATTTAAAGTCATTCCTGATATGTGGCTTCGTATACGCACTCGAGTCTAAAAGCCTTTCCATGTTTGTATTATTGAAGCGCTCTTGAATTACTCCATCCCCAGCTGTACCTGCCCCTGAACATCACAGTTTCCGAGCAACTTGGAGGAAGAGTTCAGCCTACATGAGCAGGCACCTCAACTCTGGATTTTCCCTGAAATTACGTATCGAGCACATGCCAAACACGTACAGAAGCTCAGGGGCTAGGGAATTATTGTGGCAAAGCAAGGGATTATATATTGAAATTTCTCTGGTGGTTTTACACGTACTATATTCCCTTTTGTGAATGTCCTGGGTTTTGTTTTGGCCATTTTCGCTTTGTTTATTTCTTTCTCTTTATTCGCGTGATTTTAGATGCACTATGGAAAAATGCACAAAGTTGAAACTTCATAGGCACACGGACAGTCCTGGGTTGAATCTCGGACTTGTCATTTTCTGGTTGTGAACCTAGGAAGAAGTTCACCGTTCATTCATCTGTAAAATAGGAATGATCATATAAGATGCCTCAAAGTTATTACAAGGAGTAATTGAGATAATGCACGTAAAGTGTAGAACAGTGTTTGATACAGTAGACAATCACACGTGCTAATGGCTACCACGACCAAAAGACCATTATTACTGTTTGAGTTCGCTTGGGCTGCTGTAACAAAATACTACAGACCGTGTAGCTTGGAAACAACAGCAATTTATTTAATACAGTTCTGGAGGCTATGATGTCCAAGATCAAGGCACCAGCACGGGACAGGTGAGGGTCCTCTTTGTTGTTCATTGCCAGTAACGTTTCACTATGCCCTCAATGGTGGAAGGGGCTCGGGATCTCTCTGGAGCCTTTTTTTTGTAAGACATTAGTCCCATTCATGTGGATTCTACCGTCATGACTTAAGTACCTCCTGAATTACCCACATGCTAATATCAACTTTGGAGGTTAGGATTTCAATATATGAATTTTGAGGGTACATAAATATTTGGACCATAGCAACTATGTACTTGATTACCTTTGAAGGAAAATGTGGTGGGTAGGGGAAGAAAAGAATTCTCTCTACTTCTTGAATTGGAAAGAGAGCCTTACCAAATGAAGGAAACAGTCTTTGTTCACAGAAGCAGACTCAATGAAATATGTATAAAATCTGTTATTATCTTTCAAATTATTATGCTTCCAATGGAGCTAGTTTTCCAAACAGCTTATTTGGCATCAGAAACAAAACAATTGGTTAACTAACACGATTATTCTTCCAGTTGGTATCATGCAGATAAAGCCAGTTGGTGGGATAGAATTATTTGTTTTTCCTCTGAGCAAGGGTAAATTTGCTGGATGATATCTGTGATGCGTTGCAAAGCTCATAAAATCCTGTGTTCTTTGCCCAGGACTAGGGGGCTCCTTTGTATTGCTGTATCGAAGGAATGTTTGTTTCTTGGAAATTACTAACATAGGTGCTTTAAAACAGAATTTTTGATAACAGTAGAGCACATTATGCATGAGATGAAACCTTGGGCTGGTGAGCTTTTTGTTTATCTTGATGAGGTGCTTGAAAAATGCAGGAGGGGCACAATAAGAGAGCTAGAATTCGCAAAATTGTATTCTGTGTCACTGTTTATTACAGTCAGAGAAACAAGTGTACAAAAATAAGGTCAAGAAAGTTGGACAAGGTTGTAGACTCACTACTGGAGCCAAAACACAAGCCCATTTTCCTGAGTTAAAGTCAAAATTTTAATGCATAATTTAACAGTACACAAGTAAGTCAGCTGAACACAACTCTCATTTGACGGTAGTTTGTATATTTTTCTTTATAGATAAAGAGGAGAGGGAAGAAGGGAGAGGGAATAAGTGCTATTCCATTAATTTAGTACAGTAGAAACACATATTTTAATAAACTTAATAGAAAAAAAATAAAAGGAACCTAGATTATATATAACGGAATAGAGTCTATTAAACTATTATTCACTGAAAACTATAGTATCAAAAATTAAACCATCATTCACCCCCAAATAATCTGTGAAAAACTTTCGTTCAATAGGTGCTCTAGGTCGAAGGAAGCCCTTCTGGAATGGCAGAGTAAAAACCTTTGGATAATCTACTTTTTTATGAAAGCACTGAGAACACTGACAAAATATTCAAAATCAACATATTAGAAATTGAAGTAATTAACCGACAGCTTGCAAAAGTCCAAGGAATGTTTATTCAAGAAAAAGAGCCAAATCTCTGTATACAGCAATTGTGACGTGCTTAATCTTGACCTTTTCCATTCCCCTCTCCTCAGTTTGCAGTAACCTTGAAATTCAACAGCCTCACAATTATGTTAGCCATGAAAAACAACAGCTAAGCAGTCACTGAAGGAAGAAAGAGTTTGGGGCTGGCCCCAAATCGCCTTATATAAAGAATTGTCACTGTTTGACCTGTTCTGGCAGCTCCTGGAAAAGTCCCCACTTAAATGACTCATCTTCATTTGATCGGACTCATAGCATGACCAGTGCAGGTTGTCCTATTCTTAGGACACTTGCTAAAAACCATCAGCCACACTTGTATAACATTCCAGCTGCCTGAGGTGATGATAGCAGTTAGAACAAGTAAGAGATTGACCAAAAAACATAAATCTGGGGAATGAGATATTTGTAGCAGGCTCTGAAAAGCTCCAACACATTTCTGGGAATATAGAAAGCATGTGCAGGGTTATGTATATACCCATGAAATACATGAGAAACACTAATCTCTCATTTCTGGCTGACCTTAAAGCTCGGCACAAGCAGGAAGTGAAGGTGAGCACAGATTTGTAAAGTGACTGCTAGAACATAGAAGTCATGCTCCAACATATACACAGAGCCCCCTTAGCAAAGGCTGAGAATTTATTGATGCAAAGCATTGAAGGAAACCTCTGTTAAGTCACTAGCTAAGTAAATAGAGTCTTCGTCACCACACACAACTAAGAATACAGACTTTGCAGTTTTAGTTTACGAAAGTCACTGAAACAAGCAACAAAAGCAAGAAAAACTGAGAGTACCAACAACAAATCCTTTTGGAGAATGGTATCTGATTTCCAAAATTCCATATTATACTATTTTAAATGTCAAGGTTTTTTTTTTTAAATGTTTTAAATGTTTCTTTTGAGGGAGAGAGAGACAGAGTGCAAGCAGGAGAGGGGCAGAGAGAGAGAGAGGGAGACACAGAATCCAAAGCAGGCTCCGGGTTCTGAACTGTCAGCACAGAGCCCAACGCAGGGCTCGAACCCACAAACCGTGAGATCATGACCTGAGCTGAGGTCGGACGCTGAACCGACTGAGCCACCCAGGCACCCTAACTGTCAAGTTTTAAACAAAAATCATGAGACACATAAAGGAATAAAAAAGCACGTACCATATTCCAGAATATAAGCAAGAAATAGAAACTTTATCTTCGAGAAGCCTAGATGTTGAACTTACTGGACAGACTCAGAATCAGATAGAACAAATATGTTCAATGAACTAAAGAAAATCACATCTAAAGAATTATAGGAAGGTAGGACAGTGATGTTAGACCAAACAGAAAATATCAATAAAGAGATATAAATTATAAAAAAGAACCAAATTGTGGACCTGAAAAGCTCAATGACTGAAATGAAAAATTCACCAGATAGGCTCAACAGCAGACAGGAGACTTAAGCCAGCAGAAGAAAATAACACACTTAAACATGGTCACTTGAGAGTATCCAGTCTGAGGAACAGAAAGTAAATGAATGAAGAAGAATGAAACAGAGCTCCAGAAACCTGTGGGATGCAATTAAAGACACCAAAAAACATGTAATGGGAATACCAAAAGAAGAATAAAAGAAAGGAGCGGAAAGAATATTTGAAAAACAAAAAGTAATGGCTGAAAACTTTCCCAATTTAATGAAAACTATTAATCTACACCCAGGAAGCTCAAAGAACTCCAAGTAGAACAACTGGACCACATGCTCACATAGTTAAACTTTCGAATGACAAAAACAAAACTAGAGAATCATGAAAGCAGCAAGGGAAAGTTGATCCATCAAGTACAAGGGATACTCAATAACATTGACAGCTAACTTCTCATCAGTAAATATGGAAGCTGAAAGAAACAGACTAGGAACAAAGATATCCTTCAAAAACCAAAGGAGAAATTATGACATTTGTAGATAAACAAAAGCTGAGAGTTTGTTGCTAGCTGACCTGACCTCTAAGAACTCCTTAAACCCTAAACCCTAAAAAGAATCCTTCAGGCATAAATGAAAGACAATTGAGAGTGATTTGAATTCACATGAAGAAATAAAAGCACTGGTAAATGTAATAACATAAGTAAATAAAAAAGAGTATAAGTATTTTTTATTTGTAAAGCATTTTTCCCTCCTATATGATTTAAATGACAATTGCATAAAGTAGTAATCATATATCTCTGTTACAGGCACAGAATATATAAAGATGTAATTTGCATGATAACAGCACAAAGAAAAGGGGAAAGGAAAGGGACCAATATAGGGACAAAAGTTTTTATTCTATTGAAATTAATGTGATATTAATCCTACCTAGACTGTGAGAAATTAAGATGTTATTTTATTTTTTAATATATTTTTAAGTTTATGTATTTTGAGAGAGAGAGAGCATGCGAGCAGAGGAGAGGCAGAGAGAGAGGAGAGAGGGAATCCCAGGCAGGTACCGTTCTGTCCACCCAGACCCCGATGTGGGGATCAATCCCATGAACAGTAAGATCATGACCTGAACCAAGATCAAGAGTTGGATGCTTAACTGACTGAGCCACCCAGGCACCTCTAAGATGTTAATTTTAATCTCTAGGATAGCTACTAAGAAAATAAGAGAAACATTAAGATAAAAAAAAAAGAAGAAGAAGAAAAAGAAGACAAGAAGAAAAAAAGAAAAAAGGGTACACTTGAAAGTAACTAACATCAAAGAACATAGTGAAGGAGGAATAGAGGCACAAAAAAGACATAAGGCATACAGAAAACAAATAGAAAATGACAGACATAAATCTTAATTTATCATTAATTACATTAAATATAATAGGTTAAACAAACTAATCAAAAAGTAGACAGAGATTAACATTATATTTCAAAGATGGACAAAAAAACTAGGTAGAGACTCAACAAAGAAACAGGAAACTTGAATACTATAAACCAACTAGACTTAACAGACATTTATAGAACACGTTGCCCAACAACAGCAGAATACATATTCTTCTTAAGTACACACAGAATGTTCTCGAGGATATGCTTTAAGTTAGAACATAAAAATGTCTCAATATTAATAGATATGTGGAAATTTAATAACACTCCTAAATAACAAATGAATCATAAAGAAATCACAAGAGAAATTAAAAAGTACTTTGAGAAGAATGAAAATGGAAACACAACCCAAAACTTATGGGATTCAGTAAAAGCAAAGTTTATAGGGACATTTATAGTTCTAAATGCCTACATTTAAAAAAGAGGAAAGATTCCAAGCAGTAACCTAACTTTTCACTTTGAGGAACTAGAAAAGGAACTGCAAGATTGTCTCAAAGCTAGCAGAAAGAAGGAAATGTTAACTAGAAGTCCAGTTTATCTATTTTTCCTTTGGTCACCCATGTATTTTTTGGTGTCATATCTAAAAAGACTATGTTTAACCTGAAGTCATAAATATTGACTTCCATGCTTTCTTCTGAGTCTTAAGATTTTAACTTCTATATTTGGGTCTATGATCCATTTTGAGTTCATATTTGTGTATGGTGTAAGTAGATGCCTAAGTTCCTTCTTTTGTATATGGATATCCCGTGGTCCCAGCATCACTTGTTTAAAAAAAAAATTCTCCATTTTATTATCTTGGCATCCGTCTTAAAAAGCAATTGGCCATAAATATAAGGGCTTATATCTGGATTCTAAAATTCCATTCCATTCTTCTATATGTTTATCTTTATGTCAGTACCATACTACTTTTTCTCACGGTTGCTACAATTGTTGTAAATTTTTAAATTGGGAAATATGAATCTGTCAGTTTGGTTCTTATATTTCAGAATTGTTTGTGGCTATTTTGGGTTCCTTTGAATTTCCATATGAATTGTGACATGAGCTGCCAACTTGTGGGGTAAATGTAGCTGGGACATTGACTGGGGTTATTATGAACCTGTAGATCAATTTGGAAAGTATTGCCATCTTAATAATATGCCTTTCAGTCCATAAAAATGGAATGGCCTGGGCGTGCCTGGGTGGCTCACTGGTTGAGTATCCGGCTTCATCTCAGGTCAAGATCTCATGGTTTGTGAGTTCGAGCCCCGCATGGGACTCTCTGTTGCTGGTGCAGAGCCTGCTTCTGATCTTCTGTCTCCCTCGTTCTCTGCCCTTCCCCCCTGTGTCAAAAGTAAACATTTAAAAAAAAAAAAAAAGGAATGGCCTTCCATTTACAGTGATATTCCTTAATTTGTTTCAACAATATATTGTATTTTTCAATGTGCATGTCTGGCACTCCTTTTCTTAAATTTATTCCTGTAAGGTTTCAGTCAGTAGTGATGTCTCTCCTTTATCCCTACTTTTAGTAACTTGACTTTTGTCTGTTTTTCTCTGGGTCAGTCTAGCTCAAGATTTCTCAATTGTATTGATCTTTTTCCAAAAACCAACTGTGACTTGTTGATTATCTCTATTATATTTTCATTAATTTTAATGTATGCCATCAGAAAGTGAAAAGACAGTCTATGAAATGGGTGAAAATATTTGCAAAGCATATATGTAATGAAATCCATTATCCAGAAAATATAAAGAATTTTTACAACTCATGATTAAAAAGATGAATAACCCAATTTAAAATGGGCAAAATATTTAAACAGACCAGTCTTTAAAGAAAATATACAAATGGCCAGTAAGCATGTGAAAAGATACTCACCATCATTAGCCACTAGAGAGATGCAAATCAAAACTACAATGAATTACCACTTCACATCCACTAGTGATGTGGATGGAATATAATGGAAAATAACAAGTATTATAGAGAAGTTTGAACTTCTTTATGTTGCTTATGAGAATGGAAAATGGTATAGCCACTGTGAGAAACAATTTGAGAGATCCTCAAAGAGTTAAATACTGGGTTACCATATGACTCTGGAATTCCACTGCTCCACTTCTCTGGTATATAAAGAGAATTGAAAACATATTCACCCAAACCTTGTACAAGAAATGTCCATAGTAGCATCTTTCATAATTGATCCAAGTGGAAACAACCCAACTGCTCATCAACTGATGAATGGATAAACAAAAATGTAGTATATCCATACAATGTAATATAAATCAGCTATAAAAAGAAGGTACCAATTCATGCCACAACATGAAGGTTGAGAACATTATGCTAAGGCAAAGGAGGCAAAGAAGGCCACATATTGTAGGATTCCATTTATATAAAACGTCCCCAATAGGTAATTCCACAGAAGAGAAAGCAGATTAGTCATTGTCAGCTGTTTGAGGCAGTAGACAAACTGTCGTTGGTAATGAATTTCTTTTTGAGGGTAATAGAAATGTCCCCAAATTAGACAGTGGTGATGCTTGCAGAATTCTGTGAACGTGGTAAGAAAACATTGAATTATACGCTTTAAATGGATGGATTTCGTGGTAAATGGAGTTCTTTGAACGGGCAGCATTGATTAAAATTAGCTACTTCTCTTTATTTGTCTTGATATGTATTTTTTAAAAGTTTATTCTACAACATTCCATATGTGAAACTCAGTATGACCTAGTGGAAAGGAGACAGGATTTATAGATATAGATAAATGATCCCAAACCAACTTGCCATCATGTAAGGAAACACAATGTGAGTATAGAGAAGGAAGAACTCAGTAAAAACTAGCTCCACTTGAATAACGGAAATTACTAAATATTTATTTAGGTTTAGTGCTCCCCACAGCAGGATTTGGCAAACTATGGCTAAAGATCCAGCTGCTAGTTTGTGCAAATAAAGTTTTATTGTGAGAGAGTCCTGATGGTCTGGAAGCCTAAAATACTTACTATCTGGCCCTTGAAGGAAAAGTTTGCTGACCTTTGTCCTAGAGGATGAGGATGTGGTGGTGGGGGTGGGGGTAGGAGGTGACAGGAGGGTAAAACAGGTTAATTTTCACAATTCACATAGAGTGTTCTAGCTCTCTGAAGCACCTTAACTACAGAGAAGTCAGGGACAGAGACTCATATGGTCTTTTGTGCAGTAAATTTTAGATCCACATCTAGGACTACAGACTCAACATACGGTGATAATGGGTGTATATTATTTTGCTGCCCCAAAAAAACGTCAGCATGTTTAAAGGAAGTGGGATAAAGTGGCACAATGACTAAGGGCTACTGGGAAGAGACAAAAACAAATAAGGCAATTACGGATTGTGAGAAAACGCTATGAAAGACATAAACAGGTGATGAGATATTGAATAGTGGCAAGAAATGGGGTACTGAATGGGGTATTCAATTGAATTTCAAGATATTGAAATGGGGTAACTGGAGAAAGACCTCTAAGAGGTAATATTCGATATGAAAATGAAAGCTACCAAAGAGCTTGGGGTGTTTGCTAGAGTGCAGTGAAAGAGAAGCATTCTTTTATTTTTTTTTTAAGTTTTTTTTTTTAATATTTATTTTTGAGAGAGACAGAGTGTGAACAGGGGAAGGGCAAGGAGAGGAAGACACAGAATCTGAAGCCGGCTCCAGACTCTTGAGCTGTCAGCACAGAGCCCGACGCAGGGCTCAAACTCACCAAACCGTGAGATCATGACCTGGGCTGAAGTCTGACTCTCAACCGACTAAGCCGCCCAGGTGCCCCGAGAAGCAAACCTATCAAACTGACCTTTATAGGCGTGATAAAGATTTTTAAAAATTTCATTGATGGGAAACATTAGGAGTATTTGAGATTAACATAATTTGGTACATGTTTTTAAAAATATCACTTTAGGGGTTCCTGGGTGGCTCAGTCAGTTGAGCGTCCAACTCTTGATTTCGGCTCAGGTCACGATCCCTGGGTCTGGCTCCAATGCATGCAGCCTGCTTAGGATTCTCTCTCTTTCTCCCTCTGCCCCCTTCCCCATTCACTCATGCTCTCTCTCTCTCTAAAATAAAAAAAAAAAAAAAAAGAAAACCAAAAAGAAAAACAAAACAAAACAAAAAACCTGTCTAGCTGCCCCTTTTTCTAATAATGTGTGTCTGTTCCTCATTTTTTTTCTTCTAGATTGTTGAAGTCTTTGCTTATTTTATAGTTTATATTTGCTTTCTTAAAGGGCCAGTTCCTAGGCTGCTCAATGCTACTTTTTTTCCCCAAGATATGAGCAGAGCTCTAACAATCCTTGGACATTGTAGAGGAGGGCAAATGTTTGCATAATTTAGGTAACGATCTCTTCCATGCATCTCTCAGATAACTTAAAAGAAAAGGAGACCCGTGGCCTGTAAATTTCTTGTATAAAGTACCAGTTACTTTTCACGTTAAAAACAAGGTAGCATTCATTTTGCACTATGTGCTAAATATTGTGTATTTCAGTTATTTTTCCCATATGCTAAAAATTCCCTCATGTTGAAACTTTGCAGTCAGAACCTTCTCTATCCTCATCTCTGTCAATCACTAATCTGTTCTGTTCCCTATAGTTTTACCTTTTCCAGAATGTTATATAAACTGAATCTCATTGTATGTATCACTTTAAGGCTGGCTTTTTTCACTTAGCGCAAGGTTTTGAAGTTCATCCAAGTTGTATGTATCAATAATCTGTTCCTTTTTATTGCTGAATCGTTAGCATTCTACAATATGGATGTGCTAGCTTGTTTATTCACTCAACAGTTCATGGACATATGAGTTCTTTCCAGTTTTGGTAGTTATGAATAGTGCTACTATAAAACACTTTCATGTGAGCACAGGTTTTGTTTTTTTTCCCCTTTTTGGCTAAATTCCTAAATATGGGATTGTTGAGTTGTTCAGTAATTCTATGTTGATCTTTGTACGAAACTGACCATTTTCCAGAGTGCTATACCATTTTGCATTCCCATCAACAATGTATGAATGACCCAATTTCTGCCCATACCACTAACCCTCTATGTTTTCTGAATAGACATACTATGGCCAAAAATTATAAAACTTAACACAGGATGTTAATCTCCTCAAATTGATAGATAGTTTAGCACAATCTCAAACAAAATCCCAACATGATTCTTTGTAGACATAGGCAAGTTGGTTCTGAAAGACACATGGAAAGGTAAATATACTAGAATAGTCCAAACCCTTTACAAAAAAAGTGATATTGTAAAAAGCTTAACTACGGCACCATTAACAGACCAAGAAAAAAAGAATAATTTGTTAATATCATCAAATATGTAGAAGTGTTCAATTTCCTCACTTGTCTCAAAAATGTTTACTTTGCATTGTGTTTGTGTCAGTAACTAAGCAAGTTCTATAGAATGCAATTAGCTATTAGAGAAAAGAAATTAAAGGTCATTGAATTCCATAAAGATAGGTAGAAACATCCTTTAAGAATGTGGGAAAATTGAATGGAGACTTGTACTATAAGGAAAATACATCATGAACAAGTGAGGTAATTCCAGGAATGCAAAGGTTGTTTAACATTTGAAAGTAAGTTAATATAATTCACCAAAGAGATAGAATAAAGGAGAAAAACGATATGATCATTTCAATAGATGCAGAAAAAACATGTAGTAAATTGAACACTTGTTCATTACAAACTTCTCAGCAAACTAAGAATAAAAGGTAACTTTCTAAAACTTTTTTTTTTAATGGTTATTTATTTTTGAGAGAGAGAATGCGAGTGGGTTAGAGGCAGAGAGAGAGGGAGACACAGAAGCAGAAGCAGGCTCCAGGCTCTGAGCTGTCCGCACAGAGCCCAACGCAGGGCTCGAACTCACGAGCTGTGAGATTGTGACCTGAGCTGAAGTTGGAAACTCAACCGACTGAGCCACCCAGGCGCCCCAAAAGGTAACTTTCTAAATTTGATAAATAGTATTTATGAAAATTTTCAGTTTAATTCACAATTCATGAGAAATTATTGTATGTTCACCCCCTAATATCAGGACTAGGACAAGAATGTCTACTCCCCCTGCCTGTTTTCAATATATCATTGAATGGCCTGGACAACAAGAAAAAATACACTTATAACAATATCAATACATAAATTAGAAATAATTAACAAAAATGTTGCAGAACTCTACAAGTAATACTATAAGATACTGCCCAGAGAAATTGGAGCTATAAAAATTATTTATGGATTGGAAAACATAATCTTATTAAGATGTCAATCCTGAAGCGGGCTTTTTAAAATTAGAAATTGACAAGCTGACTCTAAAATTCATATGGAAACTCAAGGCTCCAGAGCAGCCAAAACAATTTTGACAAGGAAGAACAAAATTGGATGACTCAAACTGCCTGTCTTCGATATGTATTGTAAAGCTACATTAATCAAGACAGTGTGGTACTGGCATAAAGATAAACAAATGAATTAAAGAACAGAATAGACAATCTATATCTAGACCCACACATGCACAATCAATTTCCAACAAAGGTGATAATGAAATTCAACGGAAAGAAGAAAATCTTTTCAACAAATGGTGCTGGAGCAACTTACTATCTATATTGAAACGAATGTGAACTACCTTATGCTATACATAAAAAGTAATTTAGAATGGATCACAGTTCTAAATAAAGAAGCTGAAACTTCAAGGCTTCTAGAAGAAAATATCTCTATTTAGCAAAACTTTCTTAGAACACAAATGACATTACTCTTAAAACAATACAAAATAAATAAATTAGGCTTCGTATTAAAAAAACTCTCTCCTCATCACATGGAAAACATATTTGCAATGCACATATATGACAAAGGACTGGTATCTGAATGATTAAGAAACTCTTACTAACCAATAACAAGCAACTAAAATTGCAAAAGTATTTGAACAATACTTTACGAAACAAGATACAGAAATCGCCAATTAGTTCATGAACAGATACTTAAGATTATTATAATTTAGGAGTATCTAAATTGATCCCAAATGAAATATCAGTATCTACCCAGTGGAATTGCTTACATTAATGAAAATACAAGGTCTTGGCAAGGATACAGAAGTACGGAAACTTTCATACATTGGCTGATGGAGGATAACATGGTATTTTCACTCTGGAAAAAATTGCTAGCATTTCTAATAAAATTAAACCTCTATTTGAACACTATGACACAGCAATTTTCCTCCTAGATATTTACCCAGGAGAAATAGATCTATTCTCCTGGGTAATAGAAGTTCACAAGACTTGTACAAAAATATGCATGGCAGTATTATTCATAATAGCCCAAACTGAAAACAACCCAAGTGTCCATCTGGTATATTCATGCAATTATATTCTACTCAGCAATAAAATAACACAGTAGTGATACATGGATGAATCACAAAAGTTTATTCTAAGCAAATGAAGCTGGAAATAAAGGAGTATATACTCTAAGATTCTGTTAATATGAATTTTCAGAATAGGCACAACTAACTTATGGCAAGGGTAGTAAAACTCATAGTGACTCCCTTTGGAGACAGGAGTTAACTGGAAAGAGACACAAAGCTTTCCAGAGCATTGGAAAGATTCCATATATTGATGTGGGTATCGATATGGGTACATTCCCCAAATTCATCAAACTGCACACTTAAGAAACTGTGCATTTGGCCATTGGTGGGAATGCAAACTGGCGCAGCCACTCTGAAGAACAGTATGGAAGTTCCTCAAAAAATTAAAAATAGAGATACCCTACACCCTAGCAATTGTACTACTAGGTATTTATCCAAAGGATACAAAAATACTGATTGAAAGGGGCACATGCACCCCAATGTTTATAGCAATGCTATCAACAATAGCCAGAGTATGGAAAGAGCCCAAATGTCCATCAACTGATGAGTGGATAAAGAAGAGGTGGTGTTTACATATACGATGGAATATTACAATGGATGAATCACTAAATCCTAGTCCTAAAACCATTATTACACTATATGTTAACTAACTTGAATTTAAATAAAATAAAAAAAGAATCTGCATTTGGAAGTATATAAATCACACCTCTATAAATAAAAGAACTGGCTTTTTAAATTTAATTGTTAAGTAGTTACGTAAACAATTTACATAGGTTCAACTTCAAATCACTTGTCTTCATACCAATACTCCTCCATTTATTTTATTTTCTGGAGTTTTTTCTCTAATAGATTCCTCATGAAAGGCTCATGGGAAGAACACTCTGATTTCTTCCATATCCATAAGAGGTTTTTTGGTGGCCTTTTCCCTTGAAGAACAGTTTGGCTGGATACAAAATGCTTAGGTCATATTTCTTTCCTCCAGGATATTAAATACGTGTTTTCCCTGGGGTGCCTGGGTGGCTCAGTTGGTTGAGTGCCCGACTTCAGCTCAGGTCATGATCTCACCATTCCTGAGTTGGAGCCCCGCATCAGGTTCTGTGCTGACAGCTCAGAGCCTGAAGCTTGTTTCGGATTCTCTGTTTCCCACTCTCTCTCTGCCCCTCCCCCGTTCACACTCTCTCTTTCTCTCTCTCAAAAACAAACAAACATTAAAAAATTTTTTTAAAAAATTAATACATTTTTTTCCTTTGCTTTTTGGTAAGGAATTGCTGTGAAGTCTGATGACAATCTGTTTTTCCTTTCGCTAACACACACCTTGCTGCCTGGATGTTAGAAGCTTTTATTTCCCCTAAAAGTCAAACTTGTTTTTAACTTGAATGTCTCATGCTCTTGACCACTTTCGATTGATTTTCCCATATATACCTTTTGGTATATTTTAAATCTTAATTTATTATAGAAAAGCTTTGTTGATTTAAATTTTTGTTGGTTAATTTGTTTGGTTTTACGTATATTTGATCTATTGTTTTTTTTCTTCCTGGGGGAGAAAGAAACTCATATATAAAATATGCTTTAATATCTTCTATCTCTATCACTTTCTTTTGAAACCTCTTTTATCCCTTTCTTCTTTTCTTTCAAAATTGAAAAAAAAAGTTTCCTATTTTCTGTATTTTATCATTCTCAAGGCATTTTCCATGGCTTTAGTTTGCTGTCATGTTTTTCTAGTTCATTTTTCAATTCTACCATATTTGTTTTTTCTTTTCATTTTCAATTCCTTCCTGAGTTTTGATATATTTTCACATTGTCCTTTTCTCAAATAATCTTACTTTTTAGTCTTTATAATTCCATCTGATGCTGTTCTTTTATACCTTCTCTAGGTTTGGGGGATGATTTTTTACACTATCTGTTTTGTGAGCATACCTTTCCCATGTGCTCTCATTGTCTACAGGGACATTATTCTGTTCATTATTCTCTTTTCTTAAAATAATATTGTATGGGATTTTGCCACAGTTGAAAACTCAAGTGAAAACTCTAAGAATCACTTTGGTCACAACACTGGAAAATAGTCAAAGGTTCACAACAATCAAGCCCATGCTGAATTCAGAAAAAGGGCAACTGTAACACAATAGGAAAGATGTGTAGCATTTTTATTTGTCCTTGCCTTAACCCCTTTCCCCAGGTCAGTGGTAGCCTTGGAGCTAGCAGTCTACACTCCTAGGATGAAACTCTGGTGTGTGGTTCTAGTGGAGCAGAGCAGGTATTATTTACAAAGATTTTGTTTGTCTGTTCTAACCAGTGTCTGACTTTGTTTCACCTAATTGGGAACTGACTCACTCAGGACAAAAAAAATGGTAAGCATTCGTATTCCTCAAAAACATGTGAGGCAAATTATTGCAGTTATCTGGGGCAAAACTTATGCTTAAGCACCAGAAGTCTGGAAGGAAAACCTGGGGAGACAGTTTCTTTGAGATATTGGGTATTGACATATAGCCACGTAGAACAGGAAATTTAGAAAGCCATACCTATGCCCAGGGCAGATGCATGCTCAGAATAGACCTGGGAAGATTGCATTTTCACCTCTGGATGGTCTCTAGCCTCAGTGCAAAGGTTATTTTTCTTTGTTCTTTCTCTCCCTCTCTTGTTCTCTCTCTCTCTCTCTCTCAACCTCTCCCTTCCTTTCTCCCTTCCTTTGTCCCTTCCTCCATCCTTCCCTTTCTCTCTCATCTTTTTCTCCTAGCACTCAAAAAAAATCTGTCAAAACATTAGCTAAACACAAGCCAAAGGAGGAGACTTTAGACACCACATATAAAAAAGAATATAGACTTTATAAAATAATTTAGAAATATCCCTAAACAAACAGCTACAGCCTGCAACAAGCAACAAAATAAATCTATAAGGCAGGATAGGCTCTGATATTGAGACATGCAACAAAATGATTAGTTTTCAACAAAAAAAGTATTATGAATGCTAAGGTACAGGGATTTATGGCCCATTTGCAAAAGAAATGAATAGTAATGGTACTCAAGGAAGCACACACCTTTGATTTACTTGATGAAGACTTTAAATAATCTATCTTAAACATGCTCAGTAGGCTAAAGGAAACCATAGTAAAAGAAGTAAAGGAAACCAGAATGAACGAATAGAAAATATCAATAAATATATAGAAACTTAAAAAACAAACTAACAGATATTCTGGAGCTGAAAAGTACAATACCTGAAGTAAAAATTCACTAGAGGGTCTCAACACCAGATTTGATTAAGCAGAATAAAGAATCAGTGAACTTGAACATTAGACAAACTGTCTAGTCTGAAGAGCAGAGGAAAAAAAAGAATGAAAAAAAAAAGAACTAAGGTCAAGAGACATGTGGGATACGGGTAAGCATGTATGTCTAATGGGAATCCAAGAAGGAGAGAAAGCAAGGGGAAGAATGTTTGAAAAGATAGTGACCAGAAATTTCACAAATTTGAAAAAAAAAAAAGGCATGAAACTGCACATGCGAGAAGATCAATTAACTCCAAGAAAGGTAAACAAAAGAGGCCACATCAAGACATATTATAATCAAAATGTCAAAAGAAACGGAGAAAAAAAACTGTTGACAGCTGCAAAAGATAGGCAACTTGTTGCACATAAGAGGTTAGCAACAGATTTCCAATATCCACAGATTTCTTATCAGAAACTATGGAGGCAGTGGAACATTTTTTAAGTGCTGAAAAAAATCCCAACCCAAATTCCATATTCAGCAAAACTATCCTTCAAAAACTGAAGGAGAAATCAAAACATCCCCAGATAAACAAAAGCTGAGGGAGGTCACTGCTAACAGACTTACAAGAAATGCTGAAAGGAGTTCTTTTTTTATTATATATATTTTTAAATTTTATCTAAATCCAAGTTAGGCCACATATAGCGTAATAGTGGTATTAGGAGTAGGATTTAGTGATTCATCACTTCCATATAACACCCAGTGCTCATCCCAACAAGTGCCCTACTCAGTACCCATCACCCATTTAGCCCATCCCCCCACGAACCTCCCCTCCAGCAACCCTCAGTTTGTTCTCTGTATTTAAGAGCCTCTTATGGTTTGTCTCCCTCTCTCTTTTTATCTTCTTTTTCCTTCCCTTCCCCTATGGTCATCTGTTGTGTTTCTTAAATTCTACAGATGAGTGAAATCTTGATATTTGTCTTTCTCTGACAGACTTATTTTGCTTAGCATAATACCTCTAGTTCTGGCCACACTGTTGCAAATGGCAAGATTTCATTACTCGGTGATCAGTAATATGATCGAGTGATATGACCGAGTAATATTCCATTGTATATGTAAACACCACCTCTTCTTTATCCAGTCAGCAGTCGATGGACATTTAGGCTCTTTCCATACTCTATTGTTGATATAAAAGGAGTTCTTTAGGCTGAAATGAAAGGACACTAGACAGGAATCTGAAGTCAATATGAAGACATTAAAAAAAACAACAACAACTGTAGTAAAGATAACTAACAGGTAAATAAAAAAGTCAGTACTGGGGGCGCCTGGGTGGCTCAGTCGGTTAAGCGTCCGACTTCAGCTCAGATCATGATCTCACTGCTCGTGAGTTCGAGCCCCGCGTCGGGCTCTGTGCTGACAGCTCAGAGCCTGGAGCCTGCTAGGGATTCTGTGTCTCCCTCTCTCTCTGCCCCTCCCCCACTCACATTCTGTCTCTGTCTGTCTCTCAAAAATAAATAAAACAAAAAAAAGTCAGGACTGCATTTTTGATTTGTAATTTTTTATTTCCTAAGTGTTTTAAAATTCTATGTATGAAGTAATAATTACAAATCTATGTTAATGGGGACAGAATGTATAAAGATGTAATTTGTGACAACCACAACATGAAGGGAGAAGAGGGACAGAGCTCTATAGGAACAGATTCA
This sequence comes from Lynx canadensis, assembly GCF_007474595.2. Taxonomy (NCBI): domain Eukaryota; kingdom Metazoa; phylum Chordata; class Mammalia; order Carnivora; family Felidae; genus Lynx; species Lynx canadensis. Next base: position 114,074,157 of record NC_044321.2, on the reverse strand, counting down.
GTAGTTACTGAATTTAAGTTGATATTAATGCAACCTACATTTTTATAAATTCAAAATAGTAATTGCAATCCCCATGGTAACCACAAATTAAAGATCCAAAAATACATAGAATGGCAATGAGAAGGAAATCAAAATGGTACACTACAAAAATTTAAATACAAAATGAAGCCATAATGGAGGAAATGAGAACGAAAAAGTATTAGACATACAGTAAATGTTAGAAATAAGCCTTTCTTCTTTGGTACTCTGTTCCTCTCTTTGATCGAATTTATTGTTTCATCTATCACTATAATCTCTTCCCTGTTGAATTTGCAATCTATTTCCAGAAGTTTCTCCCAGTTATTGTTATTGTCATTGGTGCAAGATTTGGTTGCTTAGTTTTGACACTTCACAGAACCTATGTCACTCCAGCATAGTGACTTTTTTAAGATCTTCTTGTGGTCCCTTCACACTCTCATCTATAAAGTAAAGCTCGCAAAGCTCCTACTCTATTTTAGCGGCTCTTCTTACATCAGCCCATTGAACATTTTAATTACTACTTTTGGGCGATTGGGACAACTACAATACTTTGGCTTCCCTCCACTTACTCTGGCATAGTTGCTCTTATCAGACAATTTTTTTTTTTGCCATCAAGTGGTTCTCCCCATCGATTCTTTTGTGTTACATGATAATTCCTGTCACCTAATCTTGCTGCAGATACTGTTTGTCCATTTAACAGTTTTCGGTCCACATTGCTCTGCCTTGTGGGAGAATTTGTTGAACACACACACACACACACACACACGCACACACACGCACACACACACACATTCCATTATGACCCCCATCTTCCCAGAATCCTCTTCCCTCAAATTTCCTCTTGCCATGGTCTATCTAGGTCCTCTAGCTAAAGAAGGAAACATATTATTAGGTAGACAACCACTAGAGTGCAAATTCAGTGGCTAGGGACACTAATTTTCAAAGGAAAACAATCGACCATCCACGTGCACCTGCTAGAAACTAAGGGGTCTCAGAATTGGGAACTAGATTTTTCACAATTGGATATGCATGTCTCAGTCACCTCTACTTTTTCCTTGCCTTAGTTTGGTGTAGATTTGCATAAAGGACTTTTAAGCGATGGCTAAACTTGGGAATAATATTGAGATCTCAGGCATGCATTTGCAGCTCCCTGAGATTTCCCATTGGTAGCTTAATTCATGCCCCAATAGTTTATTTAACATTTTTTTGTTCTTGAAACACAGTGTCATCTGTTTGAAACTATTGTTTTAGTTGTTCAGTGAGTTTCTTGCCTGAATAGTTTGTTTAAGGTCTTTTCTTTTTTCGAGGCAAAATGTGTGTCAGAGGGGAATTAGGAAGGAATTACCTTTGTTTAATGAATACTAAAGTAAAAAAAAAGGATTAAACATCTCTACAAATAGCCAGATCCCATGGGCCTCTTGACTTTAAAGATTGTGGAAGGTAATTATATAGTGTAATTAAATTATTTTAATTCAATTTCAAACTTTGTTTCATGAATAGAAAATATTTCCTGCTCTGAATAGGGAATACCTTTCTTTCAGCTAAATCCTCCTTCGAGATAGAAGAGAATTTGTCATTTAAATGTAAGCAACAGGGACAGAGTAAATTTAAGAAAAGAAAAACAACAAAGATGTTCCCTCTTTTCATCTCTCCCATTCTATAAATTTTTGGATTGAATTTAGCAATTGTAAGTAATGTTACTGGCATGAAACTCAATTAAGCCTTTTAAAACTTGGTTTGGTATAAACATTCAACCATAGTAGACTACAGAATAGACTTGTTGCTTTGTGATTTTCTTACCAGTTATCAAGAGGCACTTCCATATCAATTTTAAGATATCAGTTTATAAAGTAACCGAAGACATTTTTATTGCCACTTGAATTGTTGGTAGAGCCCGGAAAGTCATAGGGATATGGTGGAATGAACTGTGTAACAGAATCCTGAACTCATTAGCTGTACTCCCAGGATAAATTTGTTTAACCTCTCTAAATTTCAGTTTCCTCATGTGCAGAATGAGGAGGAAGACTAGATGATTTCTAAGGCCCTTCTCCACTCAAACGTTCTGTAGACCCTCAATAACAACAAGCAAGCATGAGAGTTAATAGGGCACATATTCAACTTGTATTTTACAGATAAGGAAGTTGTGACTCAGAGTTTAAGTGACTTGCTCACAATGACACATCCCGGAAGTGGAGGAGCTAGGATTCTGACTCAGAACCCTGTGATGCTTCTCTATTGTCATGTACTGAAAAAACATAATTATCGCTCCTTTCTGTGATTGACTTCGCACTCCATAGCTTTCTGTGTGCAAGTCTACAGGCAATGGTGGTAAAGGCTTGGAAGGGAGCCCTTGGAAGACTAATAACTTGTAAGACTAGTTAAACACTGAAAGCAGTGTGAGGGCAACACAAGGCCTTCAATGAGTAGAATTAAAATTTATCAATCCCGTTTGTGAACATCTCAAAATAAAATAAATAGAGGATGGAATCAAGAGTGTGGGAAAGGAACCACTCTTGTTTTGAAAGATCCTCAAAGGTTAATATACCACCACCCTACCCTGGACAGACTTTTCTCGTGGAACAGACACCTCTTTGGTTTGCTTATATGTTTGTCTCCCTCTGCTAGAAATAAACCGTTTGTGAAGAGAGACAATATCTTATTTATTGCTGTATCTCCAGCACCTAGTTCGGTGCCTGGCACTAAGTGGACTCGATGAATATATGCAATTATTTAGAAAAGGTATCGTGGGAGACAATTCATCTTTTACCAACAGCTGTCATATACTCAATGAGTATTTATCAAATACCTACTATGTGCCAGGCATTCCTCTAGGTTATAAAAGGAACAAAACAGACATATGTCTCTGCCATTAGGGAGATTATATTCTAGCAGAGGAAGACAAGGCAAGAAACAAAAGAGGAGTAAAACAGATTGTACTTAGATGTTGGTAAGTGCAGTGAAGAAAAATAAAGGAGGGAAGGAGGACAGGGAATGTCGAAGTTTGGGATTATATTTCTAAACAGGGAGGACAGGAAAAACTTCACTGAAAAGGTCACAATTTTAAACCAATTGGACACATTTGCCAGCAGTGGGCCAGAGCTTCGTATGCATGTATTAATTCGTTAGGGCTGTCGTAACAGGGTACTACAAACTGGGTGGCTGAAACAATAGAGATTTATTGTCTTACAATCTGGAGGCTAGAAGTCCCAGATCCCGGTGTGGGCAGATTAGTTCTTTCTCAGGGCTGTGAGGGAAGGATCTATTCTATGTCTCTCTCCTTGGTTTGTAGACAGTTGTCTTCTCCCTGTGTCTCTTCACATCATCTTCCTTCTGTGTCTGTCTCTATGTCCAAATTTCTCCCTTTTATAACAACATCAGCCATACTGGATTAGGGACTACTTTAATGGCCTCATTGTAGCTTGATTATTTCTATGAAGACCCTATCTCCAAATAAAGTCACATTCTGAGGTACTGGGGTAAGACCTCACCATATGAATTTTGGGGTGCCAAGATTCAACTCATACAGTGCACTATTTCATTTAATCCTAACAATGACTCTATGAGGTAAATATTGATAAGCATGCTGGATACAAGGATGAATCGTATTTCATGCTTTTCATTCATCCGTGGATGGGAAACAATAACACAAACACACAGATAAATCTAGTATGGATGACATGAAGAGAGAGAAACACATGTTTTTCTGGTTAGACAGCTAACCACCACTCAGGTAGAATGTACTTATTGCAATTGAAGTGTAATTGAAGGCTAAATGGGAAAGGGTGTATCTCACCTTAGCCTTGGGAACCAAGAGAATTTAACTACATAAAAGGTAGAGGAGTGATGGTAGGAAGGAAGGGAACTATTTGAGCTAGAGAGAGACATAGAATATGGAGTATTCTGGGAACCATGGATACAAATAAAACCGTTTTTATGGGGTGTGGTAAATAGGTAAAAAAAAAACAAAACTGTGGTGCATTGTATCGTGCCAAGATGATTTTCAGCTTGCCTTTAGGTTTTGCAAATGTGACTACATTCAAGAAGCACCATGACAAGGACACAACCTGCCAGCTTAATTAAGTTTCTGAAATGCTTCTGGGCAAAATTAATATGTGTGGGATACCAGCCCAAATTGTTTGGACTGAACACACTTCAGCTTACACAAAACTCCATGACATGCAGGAGTATTAAAAAATTTGAATATAGCAATATTGATAATGGTGGTTAGAGAATTATTCATCCTTTCCCTGGATACCTTCTCTCATTGGTTATTTCAACGTCAATATGGTTATCAGAATCTTTCAGAGCAAAATTAAAACCTCGGGGCTAGGTGGCCATTTGGCATAGCCTCCTATGTATATTCTAGTAAACCCAAGTGGATAGAAACAAAATAAACTTAATTCCCGTGTAAAGTTTACTTATCCTTTGAAGGAGGTGATGCTAAATATTAGTACTGAGTAAACACACATTCTCTTGCTGATCATCTCAGATGTGGGCCAACTGGCAAAATCAAGACTGAACTTCCTCTTTTTTTCTGTTTCTAGGATGTATTTTATCAATAAGTAAAGGGTATGGGAAATAATGAGGCCCACGTGTACAAAGTCCGCCTTGATTTGCAAAAAGCCTTTTCATATCTATCATGTCAAATGGCTCCTGCATCTACTCTGTGAGGACAAAAAGATGGAGATTTTGATTTTCATTTCATAGAAGAGAAAAATTGAGGCTCTGGGAGTTGATGTTTTCAATGCTACAATCAGGAATGGGGCTAGCACTCCAACATTTGGGCTATGATTCTAGTGCTTGAACATATCAAAGAATGTATCAGTCTTAGAATGCTATATTGTTAAGCAACTCTACCCCAACACTCTGATTTCCTAAAAAGTCTCAGACCTGAGATTCTATGAAATCCTACAAGGCAAAAATAAAATAACTTTATGTCTCATAGGCACAATTGTCAACCAGTATAAGATCAGTATTTGTACCCTCTAATTACATTTTCAAGATCTTTGAAATTCCCCATAATATTGTGTGTGTGCGTGTTCATTCTTATGCTAATCTACAAATAAATAAATAAGCAAGCTTTTAGGTTCATCCCTTATCACCTGTATGATCACCTTAGACACAGGCACTGTATGTGATCTGACGGTCCCTATATGGGTTTGTGGTCATGCCTCTGGCACCATGGCTAATTTGAAGACCAGACCAGACCAGAGGTTTAAGGCACAACTGACCTTTGTTTTGATGTCTTCCTGACAAGTGGGAGCCAAGTGATGTCATTGTGTGTTATCTGAACAAATGTTTCACAGTATGGATCCAGAGAATGGTGGGAGAATTGAGTCATCATCCAACACACCTTAACATAGGCACGCAGAACTCCCCCAAACCTGTAACATAGCAATCACCTGACTGCTTGGGCCACAACAATAGCCTCCTCCTTGGTCTACATGCTTCTATCCTGGCCCCTTACCTCCACTTTCATAAAGTCTATTCTCCATATAGTATGCAAAGTAACCTCTTTTTTGGCTTAAAAAACATAAATTTATTATCTTACACTTTTGGACATCAGAAGTCCAAAATCAATGTCAGTGGGCTAAAATCAAGGTTGCCACAGGCCTTGTTCCTTCTGAAGGTTTTAGGGGAAAACCCATTTCCTTGCCTTTTCTATTTAAAAAGAATAATTAATTCATGACACTCCCATGTCCAAAACCCTCCAATGGCTTCTGGGTACACTTAGATTAAAATCCAATGGATTTAAAGACCCTATAAGATCCAATGTTATTTATATTTTCAAAAAATCAATTCTTAGCTTCACTGATCTATTATTTTTCTAGTCTCTAATTCATTTATTTGTTTAGGGGTGTGTTTAACTTCCACATATTTGTGAATTTTCCAGTTTTCCTCCTGTTACTGATTTCTAGTTTCGTACCATTGTGGTAAGAAACACTACTTGGTATGATCTCAATCTTCTTAAATTTGCTAAGACTTGTTTTGTGGCCTAATATATGATCCATTCTGGAGAACGTTCTGTGAGTGCTTGAGAAGAATGTATATTCTGCTGCTGTTAGGTGAAAGGTTCAGTAAATGTCTGTTAGGTCCATTTGGTCTAAAGTATAGTTCAAGTATAATATTTCTTTAATGATGCTCTACCTGGATGATCTAACCATTGTTGAAAGTGGGGTATTACTATTATTGCATCACTATTTACTTCTGCTTTCAAAGTTGTTAACATTTGCTTAATATATTTATGTGCTTCAATGTTGGATGCATATATATTAACAATTGTTAGATCTTCCTGGTGAATTGGCTTTTATCCTTATATAATGACCATCTTTGTCACTTGGTATACTTTTTGACATAAAGCCTATTTTGTCTGATGGAAATATAGCTACCCCAGCTCTCTTTTGGTTTCTGTTTTCATAGAATATCTATTTCCATCCCTTTACTTTGAGTGTATATGTGTCCTTAAAGCTAAAGTGAGTTTCTTGTAGTCAAACATACAGTTGAGGTTGCTGCTGTTGTTGTTGCTTTTAATCCATTGAGGCACTCTATACCTTTTGAATGGAGAATTCAGTCCATTTACACTTAGAGTAATTATTGATAGGTAAAGGCTTGCTATCATCATTTTGTCAGTTTGTCATTATCAGTATTTTCTGTGTTTTGTAATTTTTCGTTATTTTCTTCCTTTTTTGCTGTCTTCTTTTGTGATTTGGTGATTTTCCAGAGTGGTATGCTTCGATAACCAAGAAGACATGCATACATTCTTAGAAACATACATGACAAGACTGAATCATAAAGAAATAGAAAATCTGAATATATGTATAACTAGTAAAGAGATTGAATCAGTAATTAAAAACCTCCTAGCAAAGAAAAGTCCAGGATTAGATGGCTGCACTAGTGAATTATAATAAACATTTTTTAAAAATTAATGCCAATACTTTTCAAAGTCTTCTGAAAAACTGAAGAGGAGGCAACACTTTCAAATTCATTTACAAGGCCAGCATTACCCTGAGACCAAAATCAGACAAGGACACTACAAGAAATGAAAATTTTAGGTCAATATCCCTGATAAGCATAGATGCAAAAATCCTTAACAAAATACTAGCAAACTGAACTGATAGCACGTTAAGAGGATCATACATCATGATTAAGTGGGACTCATCCTTACGATGCAAAGATAATTCACCATAAGCAAATCAATAAATGCAATACACCACATTAATGGAAGGAAGGAAAAAAACCATCTCATTAGATGCACAAAAATATTTGAGAAAGTTCAATATCCTTTCATAATAAAAGCTCTAAAAAATTAGGTATAGAAGGAATACGCCTTAACATAATAAAGGCCATTTTTTTTTTTTTAATTTTTTTTCAACGTTTTTTTATTTATTTTTGGGACAGAGAGAGACAGAGCATGAACGGGGGAGGGGCAGAGAGAGAGGGAGACACAGAATCGGAAACAGGCTCCAGGCTCCGAGCCATCAGCCCAGAGCCTGACGCGGGGCTCAAACTCACGGACCGCGAGATCGTGACCTGGCTGAAGTCGGACGGTGAACCGACTGCGCCACCCAGGCGCCCCAATAAAGGCCATTTATGACAAGCCTATAGCTAACGTCATAGTCAATGGTAAAAAGCTAAAAGCTTTTCATCAGGAACATGGCAAGAATGCCCATTCTCACCACTTCTGTTCAATATAGTACTAGAAGTCCTAGCCAAAGCAATCAGGCAAGACAAAGAAATAAAAGGCTTTCAAATCAGGAAAGAAACAAAGACTAATCTTTCATGGTGTCACTTATATGTGAAACCTAAAAACAAACCAAACCAAAAATGCTGAATTCAGAAACATAGAGTAGTGGCCCAGTGATTGCCAGGACCTGAGATATGCAGAAAATGGGAGATGCAAGTCAAATGGCACAAACTTTCAATTATAAGATGAATAAGTTCTATGGATCTAATGTATAGCATGGTGACTATAGTTAATAACACTATGTTGTATACTTGAAAGTTCCTAAGAGAGTAAATCTTGACCATTCACACCACAAAAATAATTTTAAAAGGTAACTATGTGAGGTGGTAGATGTGCTAAATAACTAGATTCTGAAAATAATGTCACAATGCATACACATATCAAATCGTCACATCGTGCACTTTAAGTACACAGTGAAACCTTGGATTGCAAGTAACATGTTCTGCGAGTGCTCCACAAGATGAGTAGTATGTGACACCAAACATCACGTGATCACAACTGAGCCAATGGTTCTTGAAATTTGCTTTGATATACAAGTGCTTTGGATGACAAGCGTTTCCAGAATAAAATATGCTTGCAAGCCACGGTTTTACTGTATACAATTTTGTCTATAAAACTGTATACAATTTTATTTGTCTCAATAAAACTGGGCAAGATCTAGTCTGCTGTTACTGTGCTGTTCTCATATACTACCCCTCTCTAACTTGGTCACTCTGTTCCAGCCACATCGGTCTCCTTGCTCTTCCTGAAACTTGCCATGCTATTCCCATCCTAGAAGCTGGGAATGCGTAGTGGTGCCTCTGCCTGGGGGGATCCCCCCTCAGTGAGCTGACTCTTATTTAGGTCTCACCTCTAAGGTCATTTCCTTCCTTGACTGTCTAATCTAAGGTGCCTCAGTCAACTTAGTCCCTCTCCAGAGGACTTGATGAGAGGATCTGGGCATTGGTGAAGAAAATATCACAAAATGCAGAGATTTAGCAAAAGGCCAGAGCCTTTGCATATTTTTGTTATGCCTTCATCTATCTCTAATAAAAACAGAATTCAATTGCTCCTCTTTAAATGAATTTTTATGCTTCCCAAGTTTCGTTCCCTTCATCTTTCTGCTTTTATTCCAAAGAGTCTTGGGAACTGCTAAAAGACAGCACCTGGGTGGCTCAGTCGGTTAAGCGTCTGATTCTCGATTTTGGCACAGGTCATGATCTCACGGTTGTGCGATGGGGTTCTGGGCTAAGCATAGAACCTGCTTAAGATTGTCTCTCTCCCTCTCTCTCTGCCCCCACCCCTGTCTCCCTAAAAAACCAAAACCAAAACCAAATCCGTATGTGCCTTAACCCATTTAATACTCTTTAATACTCACAATAATCCTATGAGGTTATTCATTTTACTATACCTGTCTTATAAATGAGAAAATTGGGGAACAAGGATTATTACAAACTACCATAGTAGAGCTGTTAAGTCTACAGTCTAGTTGTTATCTCAGAATACAATGTGTCTGGTTGTTATCTCAGAATACAATGTCTGTGTGTCAATTAAAGTGCCAATTTATGTCAGAAATAGCAAGATGATCGTTGCAACGATAAAAAAATATGGCAGTCCCATTTAATCCTTTTTCAGTGCCATGCAGTGCACTTGATACTTTGCATATATGGCACCTGATTGTAATCAGAGCCTGAGAAGTCTGTTTCAATTATATCAATTTCACAGAGAAGGAAACAGAATAATCTTGCAGAAGGTCGCACAGCTAGTACATAATACCCATAGCAATGGCAGCAGGAGCATAAGTGGTTTCCAATGGGGATGGACGCAGACTTATTGGATCCAAGCAGGACGTTCAGTCTAATTTCACACACAACCTCTCTGGCACATTTGGCTGAGTTAGAAATCTTGGCTCTTCCTTCTTAAATACCATGATAACACTCTAAATACTCGGTAAGCAATCAATTTTGTTATTCTGTAGATCATATCACATCCCTTTATCTATCAGGGCTACCCAGCTAACTAAGTGCCTCTTTGCCTCTAAAAGGCTGTCAACCAGAGCCCTAGCACTGCCCTCATCTTCTGATGCAAGCCCTGCCTGGAATGGATTCCTCCAATGCTATGGTGAGATTTAGTTAGCATTGGCTCTTGCTCTGAAACAATTTATGCCTCCTGACTAAAAATAGGAAGGGGCTGAACAGACATGGATTTATAATTCTTGTAGGTTACCAACCTATGGTCTATTACACTAATGGAGTGAATATTTCCATTTATGTTATCAAAAAGATGTACTGATTGAACACGGTTCATTCCATTCTAACTTACTCATCATGCCATTTGTGTTCTTTGATATCCTATTAACAATATCTCATTTTGAAAAGTTTAAACTATACAGAAACTGTGGGGAATAATATGGAAATGTCCACAGAATACTAGAGATATTGAGAAAACGGAGTCTGGAACTAGACTGTGTGGGTTGGGATCTCAGCTGCATCCTTTCCTAGACTGTGTAACTTAGACATGTCATTAAATTTCAGTTCCTATATTTACCCACCTCAAAGACACATGAAGCATTTTGAACAGTGAATGGCACAAAGTGAGTGCTCAATAAATATTAGCCTTTTGATTATTCTTATTCATAACCAAAGTATTATTCTGAAAATAAAGATATAATAGTCCAATAACCAAAGTATTATTCTGAAAATAAAGACATAATAGTCCACAGATCTACCTTTTGTTATTTCAAAGTCATAAATATTCATTCAACCCTCTGTAAATATCCCATTCCAAGTGCAAGGTATGTCTAAAACTTTAAAATTTTTATATGGCCAATGAATAATATGTACTGCCAGTCCTCAAAGTGCTTTTGATATAGAAATAGACAAAGGCAAAATGATAAGTACATAAAGAGGCATAATGCAAGGTGAAATATGTACTTAAGTATCTGAAAAGTGATTCTAGGTACCTTGCAATTACAAATGGACAATGAATCAAATATACCAAATACATACAAATCTAAATACACTGGGGATGACGGAGTTTGCATACTGAAAGGTTTCACGTGTTATGTGTCATTTGCCTTGATCCTTGAACAAGCAACAGAGTTCGAGAAGTTAGATAGTTTTAACAGAGATACGGGAGTCGGGTCTGATGAAGGAAAATAAAACAAGTTGGCAGAGCAAGGAGGCAGGCCATTAAAAATTGTGAAAAATGTCAGGAATAGTGAACTTTCTACTCCGGCAAAATTCTCAGACACATCAAGGCCAGGGGATGGTGAGATAGAAAGCTAAGAAGTGTGCCTGGGTGGCTCAGTCAGGTGAGTGTCTGACTTCGGCTCAGGTCATGATCTCACGGTCCGTGAGTTCGAGCCCCGCGTCAGGCTCTGTGCTGACAGCTCGGAGCCTGGAGCCTGCTTTGGATTTTAGATTTCCCTGTCTCTCTGCCCCTCCCTTGCTCACGCTCTGTCTCTGTCTCTAGAAAATGAATAAATGTTAAAAAACTAAAAAAAAAAAAAAAAAAAAAAAGCTAAGAGAATAGATTGGGGTCTTGTGGTTGAGGGCCTTAGATGCTAGGAAAGTCTATACTTAGCTCAGTGAGCAAATGCAAAGATCATGGCAGAGTTTGGGGTAGAATCTCAAATAGAAAGGAAGTCCCTCGAGAGCACAGTGTCCAGCTTAACACTGTTTTCTCAGCACCTACACTAACGCCTGGCTCACAGTAGGTCAATATTTGTTCAGGAAGCATTTGTCAAACGGATAATCAATGTCAGTCTGTAAACTATAACTATCGTTGATACTGTTGTTGTTATTCGTCAAGGTACAAAGTTTCCACTGAGTGACCTCAGGGAGTCCAATTTTAGCTGTTTATGATGCAAGAAGTCATTATTTTGAAGAGATGCCACTCTCAAATAATGATTTGAAAATCACTCTTCTGGTTTAATTATGTGTCTCCTTTTCCAGATGAAAAGACGGAGGACAAGTGAAGTGAAGGAACTCATCAGGCAGAGAACTCAATTGTCTGCCTTCCTAATGTTGAGGTCTCCATAGCCCCCAACTGCAGCATGTCCCAAAGAGTCTGCTGCGTGCAACTCCCACCAGATGTGGCCATGAAGACATTGCGACCTCTATACACTGTTGGTGGAGTGTTAATTGGTACACCCACTGCGGAAAACAGGATGGAGTTTCCTCACAAAATTAATAGAACTACATAAAATCCAGCAATCCCATCACTGGGTGTATATCCAATGGCAAGGAGATCACTGTCTTGAGGAGATAGCTGCACTCACATGTCCATTGCAGCATTATTCACAATAGCCCAGATGAGACGAATGGCTGATACAATGTGGCATGCATGTGTGCGTGCACGCACACACACACACACACACACGCACACACACACACACTGGAATATTATTCAGAGATAAAAAGAAGGAAATCCTGCCATTTGTGACAATATGGATGAACCTAGAAGGCATTATGCCAAGTGAAATAAGCCAGACAAAGACAAATACTCTACAGTATCACATACATGTGGAAACTTAAAGTTTTTAAAAAGTCAAACTTTTAGAGAGTAGAATGGTGCTTGCCAAGGACTGGCATGTGGGGAAAACGAGGGGATGTTAGTCACACAACACACACTTTTAGTTAAAAGAGATGAATAAATTCTGGGGGTGTAACATACAGCATTGTGACTCTAGATATTATAACACTGTGTTGTGTACTTGACATTTGCTAGGGAGTAGGTCTTAAGTGTTCTCACCACACCAAAGAAAAAGGTAACTAAAGAGATGGATATTTGTGGTAATCATTTCACAATGTGCATGTATATACCAAACTATCACATTGTACACTTTAAATATATATAATTTTTGTCAATCGTCCCTCAGTAAAACTGAAAAAAATAAAGACCTTGCAAGTCCTCAGTGAAATAGTTACGGTTTTGTTCTGTTTTGCTTTGTTTTGTACTTAGGAAATGGAAAGGCAATGGCACGGTTATAATACATGGGTTAAAAAATAAGTTTCAGGGGCACCTGGGTTGGCTCAGTTGATTAAGTGTCCGACTTCGGCTCAGGTCATGATCTCACGGTCTGTGAGTTTGAGCCCCGTGTTGGGCTCTGTGCGGACAGCTCAGAGCCTGGAGCCTGCTTCCGACTCTGTGTCTCCCTCTCTCTCTGCCCCTCCCCTGCTTGTGCTCTGTCTCTCTCAGTCTCTCAAAAATAAACGTTAAATAAATAAGTTTCAGTGTGCTATCCACATTTGGCCTGAATTATCCAATATTTTCAAGGGCAGAAAAGAGTATGTAGTTGTTGTGTGTTAAATATAGTTCATTCCTCAATAAATCTTTGAACACTCATTCGCTTTCTTCTAATTTGCCATGATTTCATTAGTACCGCAATAGAATATTTAGAGAACGAAAGCACATACTGGCAAATTTTGGGGGGGTGGTATTCTTCATCATGAGCTGTTACTCAAAAGTTGTATGCATTTAAAAACTGTTAAAGCTGTTTTGAAGATTTTTTTTTTTTTTTTGCTTTTAAAAAATACCCTGCAAAGACTTCAAAATGTATACATTTACCTTGTCAAAAGATTAATTCTTAGCACAGAAAGAACACCCCCCCTTGCCTGGGCACAAGCTCAACACAGAGCATAAATTACAGTATCAGTGAAATAATCCTAATTCCAAGCAGGGCACAGCAAACTGCAACAGAGAAATGAAGAAAAAAATTCCAAACATGGAACGATCCATACAAAGAGAAGATATCACTCATCCTAAAGCCTTCCGACAGTACTCAATGGAAAAGTTTCCTATTAGTTCTGGAAACCATTAGATGATTACTGCGAAATGTATAAACAAAGAATTGAAAATCTGAGATCCACAGTAAGCAAAAGGCACCCAGTGAAAAATCAAGAAAGGAATAGAAGCATGAGCACAGGACTAATTTTACTTTACTTTATTTTAAGTTTACTTATTTTGAGAGAGAGAGAGGGTGTGCAAGAGAACAGGGGAGGCGCAGAGAGAGGAAGGCAGAAGATCCCACGTGAGCACCATGCCACGAGCAGAGTCCAACACAGGTCTTGAAATCATGAACCGTGAGATCATCACCTGAACTAAAACCAAGAGTGGGAGGACGCTGAACTGGCGCCGAGCACAGGGCTACTTTTAATGTTAAGACAAGGATTCCTTGCTTACAGGGTCTGGGATCTCCGCACGAGTTTGTGTTAATGGATAGCCCTTTCAAGAAGAGAGCACATCTCAGGCCAGAAGGCACAAAGATAATCCAAAGACAGCATGACAACGACGAACAAGCTGGCCGCCATAATCACAACCATCTTCCATCTTTTAAAGCTTATCCATGATTGTCGTGATACTCACAGCTTGTCGCTAATGTGGACATTATGGGATAAGAGCGGGGCACTGGGCACAGAACATGGGCTCCAAATCACGCTAGCCTGATGATGGAAGGGATTCAACCTCTCTTCGCCTTAGTTTCTTTATCTGATAAGGAGGAGCAGTGACTTCCACAAGAAGTTGTTAAGGTGATTCATCTAGTTTTTATATGTAAGTTGCTTAGAATTGTGGTTAGCACATGGTTAACCTGTCAGTTGTTACCACAGTTTTACATAGTGACTACCCAGATATTGCCTCAAGAGTGACCATCACTTCTCTTCTGAACAAATGCAATTAACTTTATAACTGGTTTCCGAGCTTCCGTTCGGGTCACCTCAACAGCGTTCTTTTTCCAGCAGTGTTGTCTATGCACCACACTGCCTTATGGGCTTTACCTACACTAACTCACTTAATTTTGACAATATTCCTAAGAGATAGGCCCTATCATTCTTCCCATTTACAGGGAAGGGAATCAGTTCTTTAAAACGTGGGGGAACTTGACCAAGGAGGAACTGTACAACAATCTTAGTCATGCTGTTTCCATAGTGCTTTAATGCTTCAGCAATCCAGTAATTAATTCTTAGGGCTTTATGCAAGAAAATAAAGCAACAGAAAATAGATGTCTAAAGGCATTCATTAAAATGTTAACTATAATTGGGAAATGTCAGCAAACAATGTAAATGTCTCCAAAGCGGTGAATAGTTAAATAAATCAGACTATATTAATACAGTAAAATATTAAGCTATCGTTAAATACATGTATTAAGATTATAGAGCATCACAGACAAGTACTTGAAGTGCATATGTGGGATAGGAATGGTTTCAAGCCAAATTGCCCACTGTAGGAATTCAGAAATGTCTGAGGGTAGGGCAGGCAGTGTCTAAAGTCTATTTGAATGAGTCCATTGAATTGCCTGGACTCGAGAGGTCTTTTTTCTTGAGTTCGCACGGACACTGAGGTGTGCCGCCATGGGCATTTGGGAGAGGAACCATTTCTCAGGGTGGATAGTACAGGAACCTACAGCGGGCCCTTAGCGTGGCCCCACGAACTCAGGCCTGGGCCCTGCTGAGAGGCTGCAGGAAGAAAGTTAAATAAGTGCTCCATGAAGAGCTCCCCTGTGCCACGTCCAAACATTTCCACTGAGCTCCACCCTGCTCCCTGCACCCTTTGCCTCCAGAGCTCCGACACCCATGACTGCTTCAGGCTTACCTGCCAGGTCCCCTTGGAAGTCTTGCCTACTGGCCCGTCTGGGTTAGGACTCCTTCCTCTGTATTTCCCCATATCATAGTACCCATAACACATCACTATTATTTCATGAAATGTTTTAATTTATTTTTTAAATTCAAGTTTAATTGACGTACAGTATTACATTAATTTCAGGTTTACAATATAATGATTCAACAATTCTATACATTTCTCAGTGGTTATCAAGATTAAGTGTATATAATTATTTAATTTCTATCACATTCTACACCGGCAAGTCCTAGAGGGCAAGGACGTGTCTGTTCCTGTTCTGTAAGCAAGGACAATATCTGTCTTGTTCAGTGTTGACTCCAGCTCCTAGCACAGTGTCTAGATCAAAGTGGGTCATCAGTAAGACATTTTTAGTGTAGGTAAATTCTTCACCGATTCAAAAGCCATACTGGAACGCATCGAAAATATTTACCGAAGCATGCCACCCAAAACTACATTCTAAAAATCTTCACACACCGAACTTCCCTATGTTTCGCTAATCACCAATTAGCGGTCACAATTACCTTTTAGATTTGCACAGGAAAAGCAAATAATTCTAAATAAACCAAAACCAAGCAAACTCCACCCCATTTTTCACTCCTGTCTTCTCTGTCCTCTTTCCTATCTGAGGCCTTCAGCTTTGAAGAGAATAACTCCAGGTACTTTCTAATGTAAAGCATGGTAGCTTTTATTGCTGGCCCCAATTTAGCAGCTCAAACATACTACCCCAATCGGTTACAAGAGGTTAGGCAATTTTACTGCTAGAGTAACAAAGAATCCTTCCTCCTTTCAAGATTGGAATGGGGGGGTGGGCAGGTAAGGGGTGTGGGGGTGGTGTTAATCAAGATAAGATGACAGATGTTGCTGCAACAAATACGACTTACTCTTGGACCAGTCAATCACCAGCTAGGACGTTTTCTGCTAAGCGGTGACGCAGGGGCTCAGGCTGCTTGCATTCTGGGGCTCATTGCTGCCCTGGCATCAAATAGCAAGTGGGAGGTTGAGAGCAGTGTGTGGAGAAGGCACGCCCCCAACCGGAACCTTCAACTTTGGGCTGTATGTGACACTCAAGACTCCCACTCACGTTCTAATGGCCAAAACTAGTCACACTGACAACCTAATTGCAAAGGAGGCTGGGAAATGTAATAGTAAAGATGATCATCAGTGAGCATTAACAGTCTCTTCCAAATGGGGAAAGGGAGAAGCCCAGCATATGTTTAATAGGTTTGCCCTTGTCATGGTAATAAGGTAGACAAGAGTGACATTTTGTTTCCATCAATATTATCTTACTAATATTTTCCTTTTAGAACCTGATTTTTAGAACATACTAACAATATAAGAAAGGGTTTTGAGGACTATTGGGTTTCCTTGATAACCAAATCTGAGTACAAACCAGTCAGACTCACTCTCACTGCAGAGAAAATGGCAGTTTTAGGAAATGAACAGTAAAACATAATTGACGGCCATGTTAATTAAGGATAGAGGCCAGTGTATGGTTATCTATTGGTGCGTAAGAAATTAATTCAAAACGTGAAGGCTGAGACAACAAATATCTCAAAGTATCTGTGTCCCAGCAATTTGGGCCCAACTTACCTTCTGCCTCTTGTTCAACGCCTCTCGTGAGGTTGCAGTCCAGCGGTCAGTTGGGGGTCACATCTGAAAGTTCAACTGGAGAAGAAAGGAGTTCGTTTCCAAGCTCCCTCACACGGTTGGTGGCAGACGTCGGTTGTTTGGAACAATGGGCCTCTCCAGACGGCTACCTCACAACATGGCAGCTATCTTCCCCCAGGGTGACTGATCCAAGAGAGAGTGAGAGAAATCACCAAAGTCAGAAGTCACTATCTTTTACAACTTAATCTCAAAAGTGACAGACCATAACTTCTGTGCGTTTTATTTGTTAGAAGTGAATCAATAAGTCCAGGCCACACTCAAGGGGAGAGTATTACACATGAAAGTGAATGCTAGCAGGGTAGGATCACTGGGGACCCATTTTAGAGACTGTGTGTCACAGTAATTTTTAGTAAAAACAAAAAAAAAAAATTTAATAAATCCTTCTTTCAAACTTATATTTGAAACTACAGTTTTAATACTGTCTCTTCTGGGACTAGAAGCAAATAATTTAGTTAAATATTGCAGCCTGGAAGTTAAAATAAGCATTGTTGAAGTAGCAATAAAAGCATATATTACAAACTTTATCTGAAATAAAACTCATGTTTTGAGAGTTTTTCAATATGTAATTTATAGCTCTTATCCTAACTTATAATTGTGCTCTTTGCTTTCTGGATAGAGACCTTGAAAAGAAAATCTTTCCAATATTGCTGCCTCGGGAATATGAAGATAAGAAACCATTTTTTGACTTGACATTTAGCTGTGAAAAAACATTCCCCTTTTGAGAGGCATTTCAAATTTCCTGTTCAAACAGGTTTCCTTCAGGGCACTATGAGGTGAAAGCCCACCATGCTATAAAAATCCCATAAGGATTTTCCTGACACTTTGTTTGATTCTTGGATCAGACAACAGAACAAAAAGCAACTCTGGCCGAAAAGAAGTGTGCTCTCCTTTGCCAAAGAACCTTCCTTTGAAGGGTCACTAGAGTAGCTCACATTTAAAAATTTTTTTTCAAAAGTCACAAAAGCACCATTCTCAGAAGAGAGAATTATAATTCCATGGGCAAAAACAGGAAAACAGTGCCCAAAGTCACTTAATGACTAGATAAGCAAAAGATTTCAGTTTCTTAATAAGACTTTACTGAAAGGGGTGCCCGGGTGGCTCAGTCGGGGGAGCATCCGACTCTTGATTTCAGCTCAGGTCAGGATTGCACGGTTTGTGGGATCGAGCCCCGTATTGGGTGTGGGGCCTGCTTGGGATTCTCTGTCTCCCTCTCTCTCTGCCTTCCCCTGTTCGTGCTCTCTCATTCAAAAATAAATAAACATTTAAAAACAGACTTTACTGAAAACAAAGATGTACACGTGGAATTTTTACCCTGCAGCGTTTTCATTATTCAGCCGATCTCGATCCTCTTTCCAAAACAGAGTTCTGACTGTGTCCCCCACCTCCCTGCTGTTCTCCACTCAGCAGCACTTTTAACACAGGCCTTCTGACTCCTGTCAAATGCAACATAGAACACCAAGAAGTCATAAAGGGAAATATAGATGCATGTAGTTACATAATTCAAGATGATAAAACTCACCATATAAAAACTATAGATTTTATCCCTTAATATAGCCTCATTTACCTGTCATCCATAAAAATGATCAATATTATTTCTGTATCTTCCTTCAGGTCATTAATAACATCACTAACCAGGGCTAGGCCAAGGCCAATGTCCTACATCATGCCACCAGCTTCCTGCCCCACGGTGCCATTGTTTCTTTAATCAGAACCATCTGAGCACAGCGGTTCACCAGCAATTAATCTACCCAATTGTACAGACATCTAGTTTGCATAGTTCCATCTTAGCAGTGAGATCCTGAGAGATCTACTTAAATGACATGATGAAGTGCAGATAGTTTTCTATATTTCTTTCAAATGCCAGTTTTGCAATTTGACCAAAGATGGAAAATAAATCAGTTTTATACAGATTGTTCCTAATCAATGCATGCTGCCTCCTTTCCTGTGTGTTCAAAAAACCTAAAACAAACAAACAGGAAGCCCTTTCAGCTCTACCTCCAAGTTCATTCCTAATATTGCCTCTTTCTCCTGCCCGAATCACTACTACCCTGGTCCAAGTCACCTTCATCTTCAGTTTCAGTTGTTTTTTATTTTTAAGTTTATGTATTAATTTTGAGAGAGAGAGGTGGGGAAAGGGTCAGAGAGAGAGAATTCGCTGTGTATGCAGCGCCCTACGGGGGGCTGGATCCCACGAACCATGAGATCATGGCCTGGGCTAAAATCAAGAGTTGGACGCTTAACTGATT
Source organism: Lynx canadensis (assembly GCF_007474595.2). NCBI lineage: Eukaryota > Metazoa > Chordata > Mammalia > Carnivora > Felidae > Lynx > Lynx canadensis. The sequence continues at coordinate 114,054,882 of NC_044321.2, read as the reverse complement.
GAGCCACCCAGGTGACCCTTCACTTTCAGTTTTGCTCCCACAATACAGAAACCAAAATTAGCATTATAAAAGTCCTACCAATCCATTTCACTGGTCAAAGTCAGCTGTCATCAATCATGTTTGAATAAAGTTTCAAGTTCTGACTATGACCTACAAGTCCCCATATAATCTGGCTCCCTGTTTGACTTCATCTCCCACTCTCCCTCTCTTAACTCCATTCCAGTCACCAGGGCCCTGCGATTCTCCAAATATACAAAACGTATTCCTGCTTCAGTGACCTTTACGTGCTCTTCCTTCGTAGATAGCTACACTCCAAGAAGAACTTATTCTTATTGTGTTTCAAGGGCATAATATTCCCTACCTTCCGCACCTCTATTGTATTCGCCTAGAAAGCCCTGAGTAGCAAGTAGCTCATTATGCAAATCATAGGCAGGGCTTATCACCTCATCTTCTATTTTAGAATCATAAGTAGAATCATATGATGTAATTAAATAATAGTGCTCAAATGACATGAATTACCAGAAGAAAATATAGTGAAAAAATAGACAAAAAAAAAGATACTTAAATGGCAAATCTTTAATTCATTTGATACAAATAGCTCCTATTGGAGCCACTAAATATTGTATGATTTGGGCCACAATTTATACATGTGATATATGTGCATGATATAATTGATCATGTAATATATATTTAGTCAAATGCATACATCTATGCATATATAGCTAACTAAATAAATACATTGAATAATGTGGCAATTGGGCTCCAACATATATAGCATCCTTTTAAAGGAGGATGCATTTTAATATTAATTATAATAGAAATAGATGCAGCAGTGTGCAAGGCTTAATAGCAAACATATTAATATTTTAATAAAGAATTGTAATAGTCAATTTGGGTTAGATAAAACTCAAAAATTATTATAATTTTTTCAAATTAATAAAATTATCTCCAATTTTTCCACCACTCTGGCTTATTAATTCATTGCTCATTCTTTTTGGGAAATGCTAAACATCATGCAAATAAACTCACTGCAGCCACATCGGGTCTTCAGAGAGCGTGCAGGGTGCAATGGAGGAAAGAAAACCTCTAAGAGTCAGAATATTTGGTTTCCATTTCTTGACATACCATTAGCTTGACATGAAACATTTAACAGATTGATCTAATTCTTGGATTCTGTTTCCTTGTTTCTAAAATGAGGTCACTAATATCTGCCTTCCTTCCCCCAGAAGGTTTTTATTTGCATAAAAATTAGGTGTAGTAAATATCTTTCATTAACCTCGACGGAGAGGCAAATGTGTATGTGACTAACAGCTCATCTGCAGGAAAAACTTACAATTAGATACCTACACATGATGTTCCCCTGATATCATGCCAAGTTTTAGTATCTATCAGTCTTAGAATGTTTAAGGGCTAAAAACTTAAAATATATAAAAAGCATCATGAACCATGGTCAGCAAACAGCTCTGTATGTTCATCATATTTAATCATTCCACCATTTCTTGATTTTGTATTTGTTAATTCATCAAATATTTAATCAGCAACTTTCAGTAAATCATTAGGAGACTGGACTCGTGTTTATTTCTACTCTTTGAAACTTGCTCTGTGGATTCCCGAAAAGCTCAGATTCGGAGGCAACACCTATAGCAGAAGGTCATAGGAGAAGCAGGATTGAAATCAGGATTGTCTGAAATTCTGTACACAGAAGACTCAAGACTTGAACTCACCCATACCTTTCCTCTCTTCAACTCCATACACCCTTCCCTTGGACAGTGCACTATAGGTATTGATTTGGGGGTAACCTTTAAACAAACATCAGGCTTCCCACACAATCACCCTAGAAGGAAGCACACCATCTGACAAGGCTTGCTCATGCCCACAGAGCTCCCAGTTCACGTGCAAGCAATTACCCTTCAACATGAAAATAAATGGAATCCTCTCACGTCAAAGAGAAGAAAAGAGAACAATTCAGAACAGAAAAACATTTCAAAGCTTAAACAAAACGATCTATTATTGCTACCCTCAGAGAAACAAAGGAAGATTTTGTAATCACTCATTCATGAAGATAGAACAGGGAGCTATAAAAAAAATAACCAGACGACAAAAAAGAACTCTTAAGAATGTATGCCTTAAGATGCACGTGTGTCCATGTGTATATCTCTAATTTGAAAGTTTATTAAAAAGATAAGACAATAATAAAGCTTAAATTTATTGCCCAAAAGGAGAATAAAAAGACAAGCACAGATAAAGGAGAGAAAAGAAAAAACGAATAGCAGCGCCTGGGTGGCTCAGTCGGTTGAGCATCTCACTCTTGATTTCGGCTCAGGACATGATTTCATGGTTCGTGAGATTGAGCCCCACATCAGGTTCTACACTGTCAGAGTCACTTACCACTCTGCTACTCATCTTTGAATCTCCTGCTTGGGATTCTCTCCCTCTCTCTCTGCCCCTCTCCCACCTCCCCGCCCCCCACCCCACGTGAGTGCTTTCTCTCTCTCAAAATAAATAAACTTAAAAATATAAAAAAATAATAAAAGGTACAATATCTTCCTAGTAAGATTCTAGACAGGACATAAAATGAGGAAGAAATTATCGGATAATTTTCGGGAATATTTCCTACAACCGAGGACTTCTGTTTCCACTCTGAACACGTCTGACACGACGTCTTCATTTCCGACTGCAGTTGTGATAAAGTATCACAAACCTGATGACTCAAAACAACACAAACATACCCGCTTATATTTCTGGAGGCCAGAAATCTGAAATCTGTTTCACCGAGCTAAATTCAAGATACTGGCAAGGTTAGCTCCTTCTGGAGTCTAGGTTCCTTGCCTCGTGACTCCTTCGTCATGTCACTACCTGTTCCTCCTACAGTCAAACCTCCTATTTATGTAGTCAAGAAAGTAAGAGAGGGGGTGTGATTAAACTTTATTTTCTTGTCTTTGCAATAAACATTCAACTTAGATATGCACAACTGACGTGTGTATCTGTACACACACACACACACACACACACACACACACACTCCTAAGGGTTGTTTTTTGTCCTCCGATGATTTTTTCTAGTCCCCCCCACCCCTCCCCCACCCTGTTCTTTTATTCCATGGTCATGTTTGTGACACTTTGTTACAACCGCAACAGCAGTTGTACAATGGATCTAGACAGCAACCAGCATAGACTGAAGCACAAGGGACAAGAGCTTTGCTGGGAGGGAGGATTCCTAGAAAATAAAAAGAACTGAGAGAGTGACTGAAACTATATTCTAGAAATGGGGGGAAAATATTAAGAGGAATGTTACAGAAATGTGTGAGAGTTTGGAAAACTAAAGGTACATGGAAAACTAAGCTAGTGGGAAAAATCAGGTGTATTCCATGCCTAGCAGCACAAAATGCTTTAAGAAAAGGACTTAGGGGCGCCTGGGTGGCGCAGTCGGTTAAGCGTCCGACTTCAGCCAGGTCACGATCTCGCGGTCCGTGGGTTCGAGCCCCGCGTCGGGCTCTGGGCTGATGGCTCGGAGCCTGGAGCCTGTTTCCGATTCTGCGTCTCCCTCTCTCTCTGCCCCTCCCCCGTTCATGCTCTGTCTCTCTCTGTCCCAAAAATAAATAAACGTTGAAAAAGAAAAGGACTTAGATGATTGTACACTACATAGTTCAGCAGCGAATATTTACATAGTGATAATAGAAACATGAGCTACAATTTTAACCAAAGACTGCGATATAAATATATTAGGATGGGGCTTCTGTGGGGCTCAGTCGGTTAAGCGTCCAACTCTTGATTACGGCTCAGGTCATGATCCCGCGGTGTGTGAGTTCAAGCCCTGCATGGAGCTCTGTGCTGATTGCTCGGAGCCTGGTTGGGATTCTCTCTCTCTGTCCCTCCCTCACTTGCACTCTCTCTCTCTTTCCAAAATAGATAAATAAACTTAAAAAAAATTAAAAAATATATTTGGATAAGGGTAAAGAAATGAGGGTTGTAACATGTAGGAAAATGCACAAATTATGCCAATACTTGATAATCCAGCAAGTAGCAATAGAAGCTAATTATTTTAAAAAATGGAGGTAAATTCCAGAAGAATGAAAAGACTTTTAAAGCACTTGTCTCTGACGTGTGGGGCTGGAATTGGAGGGGAGTGTGACAAGGGACTGGTCTCTTTTGTTGTAAGTCCTTTAGGACCATTTTATGATTGGAAACAATGTGCATGGATTCTTTTAGGAAATGAAAGTAAACAACCCCACCAGCAAACATTAGTGGAGTACTTACTCTGAGTCAGGAACCAGGCATTGTGACTCCACATTTACATCCCACTGCATGGGCCTGTCGCCAGTGCTGTTGAAATCCTGGGCTCCAAAGAGCTCAGTTTCATAATACAATATGTGAACAAATATCTTATGACCTAATATTCAGGAGGCATGTCTTACTCCAAAACGCAGCTTGTAGCTTATATTATAGTAATCTGCCAGATTGTATAGAAATTATTCAAATCCCAACATAATCTATAAATTGTACCGAAAGCAAAGCTTTGCGTCTATTCTCTCTACTAAAGCACATTTACCAGAGCTTCTGAGAATCAATAAGCTTAACTGATTTCACATTTATAAGATTTTATTGCACATTAAAACAGTTTGGCTTGCTACGCTAATCTTAGAAGCAGTTTCGCATCTTCTAGTTACACTGCTGAGGTTCTTCTAACTTCTAGCCTCGTGTCAGTAACAACAGCTGCTGAGTATTGAGCATTGGTTCCACGCCAGGCAGCGAGCTAAAAGATTTAATGCGTCATCTCCATAGATCCTCACACAGTCCAGTGAGGGAAGGACTATAATATTCCCATTCTAAAGACAAAACTGATGTTTAGAGGAATTAGATAGTTGCAGAGTCAAATAGCTAGTGAAAGGCAGAGTTGGGATTGGTACCCAGGTTGCAGGACTCAGGGGGAGACATGTGGAACTATACTTCCTACTATGCTTTCCCAACAGTTCCGTGCCTCTCCACCACCTACAACATCAAGTTTGAACCCTGAGTGGCTGGGTTGGTTCACAAATGTGGGAACTTCCCGGGTGAAATCTGAGCCTGGCCCCCGTATGTAAAGGGCGAGGAGAGCGCAAAGAAGGGGCAGCCACTCCACATGGGTATGTGGCAGGTTTAATAAGCGAGGGGACTTACATACAAGGCTTGTACGGGGCCAGGTTCAGATTTCACCAGGAAGCTCCCACGTTTGTGTACATCTTGGCACCACACACCAGAATTTTGAAACTTTATGCAGCTGCCTAATAGGGTCCAGTTACGCACCCCGTCTAGATGGTCTCAACAACGCATCACTATCTCAAGTCTGTGTGCTTGCGACAGCTTATGAGGGCAGGAAAAGCAAGTGAGACACACATTCCAAGGACAGGCGAGAGCGTGAGGAGCCTCCGAGTGCCCTGGGCCAGCTCATGGGTTACTGGAAGTCACATCCTCTCCAGTGACTTCCTCCAACAGGCCCAATTGCTCTGGTCTGACCTACATGCTCAACTTCTATGTAATGCATCTCACCAGCCCAGTGTCCCATTACATGTCATTCTCATATCCATCTGTATAGTTTCTAAAAATTCTTCTCAATGAGAAACCACATTCTTTCTCTATTCAAGTATTGCCCTTCCTACAAATTTCACCTATTGCGGGAATACTTAGTGAGCTATTCCATTCCACCATGATGTCTTCGGTTTTTAAAACACATAATGTTAGTCACTCAACTACTGTCTCACATGGTATTTATCTAAAAATATGTATTACATGTTAACTAAAACGTAGACTCTCATAGGTGTTCAATTGTATGTCCCCTACAGAATTCTGGGGAAACTACAGCATATAATATGTATCCAATCAGTATTCATTCATTTGAACTGGTCAAAGGGTAATATTGACAGAGTATTTTAGTATTTTATGTACGTTGTTCGTTTTGGTTAAGATATGGAGATAGAGATAGATAGAGGGATAGATAGAGGGATAGATATAGATATGAGGGAAAATAGAATGATTTGGTGTTTTTTTTCAATATAACAATGACTCCCAAATTATTATAGACAACATATTCTAAAATTTAGAGCTGCCAAGAATTCATTTCTCCAGCCAGGTTTCCAATATCTAGAACTCACTAGCATTCTCAAAATAAAAACCACATACCTGAGAAATGAAAGAGGCCTCAGAGTGTACCCAGCCTACCTTCCTATCTTGAGCTGAAATTCCATTTCCAACATCTTGCCTCTGCTGGAGTGACGAGGTCATTTCTACTTGCTTGGTCCATTGTCACATGGTTCTAATTGCTGGTTTTAATTATTAGAAAATGGTCACTGTACTTTGTCGTCAGTGACCTTGCCGCCACCGCTTTCACATAGAGTATTTCTTGAAAGTCAAATGCTCTTCCATATCACCCCACTTACTGCAAAACACTGGCAGCACTGGCCGCATGGTGATTTTGCAGGAGACACTGAACATCACCGGCATTTCTTTTGCTCTTTGGTTGACATATTTATTTTAGGAAATGCTTCAGACAATATGATAAAGGTTCCAGACAGGAGGCCCATTGGCTTCCCTTATTGGAAAACAAAGCATATGTGAGGTCAAAAAAGCAGTCGAGATTTCTCTGCAACTGTACTAATGAGAAATGACAAAGGCTGAAATACACGATGGAAAATAAATAGCACTGGGGGACGGGTTCAACATCTGATTAAATAGAGTATTTGCTTTTCTTTTGGCTGTATATTTCCAGGCTACAGATAAAAATATAGTAATTTTATGTAATTGTGAAAAGGTCATCTGGCTAATTTTATTTCAAGCATAAGGAAGTGGAAAGAATACTTAACCTTCATTTGTTGCTAATCATATTGCTTCATAATATTGCTGGAAGGAAAACCTTATCAACCAGGGGCAATAACTAAAAAAATGTGTCCCTGAAATGTCTCGGTATCTTTTGTCCTTCATCTACTTTATGTCCCAACATATACCTTTATATTAATGAAAAGGTCATGTTACAGTAATTAGCAGTAACATTTATTTAAAGCATATATTAATGTCCTATAAGACTTATACAACTTTTGATAAGTGCAGCAGTGAACATTTTAATTGTACCATAAATACCATATGGAGCAATAGATTGCCCAAATGATCAGTTTTATCTTTCAGCTGGAATTTGTACAATGCTAGAAAATGTAAAACCTAAAATTGGCATCATAATTGTCACCGCGTTATGTAGTCACCTTAATTATACTCACCATGCAACTGGCAAACTATATAATTACTATTATTCGGGAGATTGTTTGGCCAAACAGTCTGTTTAAAAGGTAACTTCCCTTTTCTATCATATTTCATCTCAAAGCACAATTGTCTGCGGCTTCTTTGTGAATGTGAAGGGTTCAAAACAACTGACTTAGGAATGAAAAGATGGGAAACCAGAGGGTCTTTTAGAACTTACTGGAACTCTATGCTGTTTGTGTAGCAGGGGAGTTGTAGGAGTATCTACATGGACTGAACAGTTCTTTTCTAGCGAGACAGTGTGTGACACATAGCTTGTCAGAAATCATCTAGGAACAAACTGTGTCACAACAGCTCCCCACTACATCATTGTGCCGCTGTTTCAAAAAAGATAGTGCAATACCATTCTCTGATAAAAGGCACCAAGGATCCTTGGAGAGATAGCTGATTCCAGGAATGCCCAGGAAATATACAAGATGAAGCTGGAATATCTTGTAGTGCCAGAAAGTAAAAAGTACTAAAATAAAACACACACACACACACACACACACACAAAGAGGAAGTGGGTATGCCATAGGGACACTGCAGTCAACTAAAAGAGCTCCCAATGGCTAAATGTGGATATTACACTGTCAGGGAGGGGGGAGCATAATGCATCATTCTTATTGGGGTGCCCATAGTGATCTCCTTCCAAAGAGTCTAGTATAGAAAGGGAAAAAAGAAGAGTGACTTTACAGTAGAGAACTCTTCCAACCACTGGCTCAGCTAGGTGGTGAAGTCCAAGACTTACAACGATAAGTCATGTTGATATGCTGTAATAAAAATGGCCCCCTCTATTGTCTTCCTCTCTAAAACCCATAACCCTAGTCGAATCATGGGGAAGACACCAAATACTAACTGAGGAACATTCTAGAAAACACCTGATTAATGTTTTTCAAAACAGCCAAAGGTCATCAAAAACAAAGACTATCTGAGAAACTTTCACAGACAGAGGAGCCTAAGGATAGGATTCTTTATGGACTTAAAAAAAAAAAAAAAAAAAAAAAGGTAGCCTTTGTCCAATAGTTTTCCCAAGGATAGGATTAGGCCCCTGCTGATCTGGTAAAAATTCTGAGAGGAAATCTTTCTTCTGCCTAAGAAAATTAAAACCAACCTCAAACCCTTTGGAGATACAAACTCTGTACTCTTCCTTATAGGATTGATTAATAAACAGATTCTTTTATCAGAATTTTAAGCTCTTGCTTCTTACAGGATCTTGGTGGATAAAAATTATCATTCAATGAAAACATATTAAGCACTGTGTTACGCACCAAGTATCCAAAGCAGAATAAGACAATCCCTACTCTCAAAAGTCTTAGAGTCTGACATAGGAGGCATATAGACAACTGTATATAAAATAGGTGCTTTAATTAGAACACACTCAAATTTATACATGAGTGCAAACAAAAGAAGAAAATTCTACTGGTTCTAATGGCAGGGGAAGTTTTATACCAGAAATGACATTTGCATTGTGCCTTAATGAATGAGGATGAATTTTCCAGGAGATAAGGAATATTGTGCAAGGATCTATTGGTTGTTAATAATTAGGGGGGGAGGGAGCTTGGAGGTTTGGAATGAGAAAAAGGTACGTAGATAAGCAGAAGCAGATGCTCTGATGATGCAGACTTGAAATAGAAAGGATGTGAATTTCTGACTTGTAGGTAGTAAAAGAGCCGAGACATGCATGAGCAATCGGAGCTCGCATTCTGCCTCTGTATTTTAAAACACCCATTTTATTAGACAGCATCCTGACACAATGGAGAAGTTATTTAGCACTTTTTAGAATATGTAACTCAGTTCTAAAAAATTATCACACAAAACTATTTAAAATGTTGCTCTAATCAAGACATTTAATACATATTTTGACAGTCCCATTCCTTGGTGGATAATTCGACTTAACCAGTCTCATTGTTAGGATATTATTTATTCTTCATTAATTCTTAATACCTATGCACTTATTAGAAACATTATGCTATAAATTATTGAAAAGCCATAGTGTGCAAAATAAAACTTGAAAAGCCACTGCAGCGTCCCGGCTGGCTACTAAAGTATTAATAATAAGTAAAGGGGGCAGGGAGAGAAACCCTAGCATATGATAAAGGAAATCCAAAAAGATCAATCCAATTTTATGAAAATGGGTCTCTCTCCCCAGGCTTGGGGCTACACACAAAAGAAGAGGGAGCCACGTTGGTCATTCCTTGAATATGACCCAACGTAGCATTTTTCTCACCTGGACCAGCAAGACACAGCAGAAAGCACCTGGGACTGAGTTGAGTCCTGATCTGAAAGCCTGGTGTTAAGGACCCATCGTGTCCCTGCTCCCATCCCCAAGTCTCTAATTTCTTTAACTGTCAAGGAATCAAGGAAACCAGTTGGAAATGATCAATAGTTCCAACTTTTTTTTTTTTTTTTTTGGAGAACTCTTTTCTTTTTCCTAATAGACTTTTGCAAAGCTCCGTGGCATAAAAATAAAACACAGATCAGCATTCCGGGTATTAATTTATTTTACAAGTTGAAATGGATGATAATTATAGATCATAACATGGGCCAAAAAGGGCAGTGAGGATCTTTTAATCATACAAAAAATTGAAATCATAGGTGACAGAAAATTGTAATCGAATGTCACTTCCACAGGAGCTGAGGTTGTGTGGGGCACAGTTTGGAAACGCCTGCGTTAGATGTGCCCCGCAAAGGGGGCTTGAGTATTCAGTTGGTGATGGCCGCTGCTACGGAAATAGGCTTGTGCAGCATTTCAGAGCATGGACTCTGGAGCTGGCCAATATAGATTTGAACCCTGCTTCTGCTGCTGTCCAGTCACACGAACTTAGAAAAATTGCTTATCATCTGTGTGCCTCAGTGTCCTTGCTTATAACATAAGGATGATGAAACATATGCCTTGGAGGGATGTTTTAAACATTTAATGATAGTGCAGGTAAAATACCTGTCACATAGAAGTCCCATATAAATGTCAGTCGTTGATATCAGTTCCTTGGCCCCTCAACATGCTAAGACACTTTAGTTGCTAACTTTGTCAGTCTCAGTACCATCTGCATGTAAGTCTCAAGTCACTGCTATTGACAGCTTCCTCCAGAACCTCCGTAGATCAAATTACATTTAGTAGAGCAGGTATGGGTGAGGACCTACTGAAGGCAAACTACTCATCTAGGCACAAACCTAGCTGGTCAGGCATTTGTTTGTGTATGAACGCTGGTTTTGGTTTGTTTCTAGTATATGTTCCCCTGACTGCGAGATGATTATACGATGCTCCCCTCACCATCTAACCAAGCCATGTGATGTGACAGAATGGTGCAAATAAGGGCTGCTCTTTAGCCTGGGCCCCCAAAACAAAGAAGACACAGAGGAGAGTCATAGCCAATCCATGGATCACATGTACCGTTACTAAGAAATGGCCTTGAGCTATCATAAGCCACCAGGATTTTGGAGTTGTTTGTTACAAGATCATAAAACCTAGCAAAAACAAAAAGAAAAACAACAACAACAAAACCCTAGCTGATACAACCACTATCAACCATATATTGAACTGCATTATACTTCAATATGTCAATGGCATTATTCTGAATGGTTAGGCAAGATTCTTTTTAAAAAAAATTTTTTTTAACATTTATTTATTTTTGAGACAGAGAGAGACAGAGCATGAACAGGGGAGGGGCAGAGAGAGAGGGAGACACAGAATCCGAAATGGGCTCCAGGCTCTGAGCTGTCAGCACAGAGCCCGACGCGGGGCTCGAACTCACGGAGTGTGAGATCATGACCTGAGCCGAAGTGTGAGATCATGACCTGAGCCGAAGTCGGATGCTTAACCGACCAAGCCACCCAGGCGCCCCTAGGCCAGATTCTAAAATTGAGTAATCTCATGCCTGGGCTTAAAAGCTTTTGAGGCTTCTTTTTTTTTTTTTTTTTTTTTTTTTAAACATCCGTGCAAGTCTAAACTCTTCATCGTGGTATTCAAGGCTTTCTATAACCTGGTCCCAACTTTTCTTTTTGGAGCCCTGTCTCCTTTTCACTTGCCACATTTCCTTTTCTTTTTGCCGTTTCCCCACCCCCCCCCCCCCCCCCCCCCTTTGCCACCCTCCAACATCATACATTGAACAGTATAGTCACTAAGCACCCTGGCCATTTTTAGGTTCTTTCACATTTCCATGGTATTTGAAATCCCCTCACTCTCTCATTTCCTGATAAAGCTCCTTGAATACCCTAGGGCCCAGATCCAGTGACATCCCCAGGGCAGATGTCATTGTTCCCTCTTCTCCATCTCAGGAAGCTGAATTTAGAAGTTTACCATGGGATTAACTCATGGAAGATAAAAGTCTGTCCCCTCTCTGGACTGTGAGCTCCTCGAGAACAGGGAGGGTATATTTATTCATCCCAATATTCTGAAGACCCCTGAGCTTGCCAATTAATAGATGAGACAGTGCTTGCAGGCATGCAGATGTGAAAAATAAAATAATCCAGGGAGCTCTATGACTCAGAATTTGTAAATTAATTTGGTTCAGTCACAAATGTCAGTTAATATCCATCTGTTAGCGGCGTTGCCTAAAGAAGAATGGAGACATCAGTAACATCGGTAGGTAGAGAAGACGCTCTACATACAGCTGAACAGTGAAAAAAAGAAACGTAAATATGTACAATTCCATAGCATCCCAATCTGCCATGAGCACCGAGGTCACTGGTGGTTACATATACTCCCTCTCAACTCTGTCGAGGAACATTAAAGGGCTCCTAGCTGTGGGTAGCAAAGGGAGTTGCACGGGCAAGAACTCGTCTGGGGCCATGGCTGCCCAAATTTAAATACAACCAGAACAGGGCTTACACTGAAGACGCTGTGAGGTCTTGCAGGTGCTTAGGACCTTCCTGCTGCCAAATGTTTCATGCCCTCCTTTACCCGAGTGAAGGGAAGTGGGTGGGCAAAAATGGTACCTGTTTTCGTTTCCCCCTCTACCAGAGATGAGCAAACTTCTTCTGTAAAGGACCAGACAGTGAATGTTTTAGGCCCTTCTGGCCATACGGTGTCTGATACCACAACACAAGTCTGCCACCCTAGCGCGACACAGGCAATAGGTAAGAGAATGGGGGATGGGTGCGTTACAAAAAAACCTTCCTTGATGGACAGCGACATTTGAATTTCATAAAATTTTCATGTGCCACAAAGTATTATTTTTTATGTTTATTTACTTTGAGAGAGAGAGAGAGAGAGCGCGCGCGCGCATGGGGGAGGGGCAGAGAGAGAGACAGAAGGAGAGAGAGAATTCCCGGCAGGCTCCATGCTGTCAGTGCAGAACCTGTTGCGGGGCTTGAACCCATGAACTGAGATCACGACCCGAGAAGAAATTAAGAGACGCTTAATTGACTGAGCCACCCAGGCGCCCCACACAAAATACTACTTTTGATTTCGTGACTATTAAAAACATAAAAACAATTCTTTGCTTGCAGACCATACAAACACAGGTAGCGGGCTGTATTTGGCCCCTGGGCTACAGTTCACTGACCGTTGCCCTAAGGCGAGCACACACGGTAGTGTCAGGTGGAGAACTAACTTAGTACTGATGAACTTGACTGGAGTGCTGCTGTTGAAGGACCGCTCTTCTCAGGTCTGCTAATTTCAAAACGGAATTACATAAGCTTTACTGATCTTCAGCTCTCTCAAAAGTCTTGACATTTAGTACCAAATCTGTATTGGATTAGAGTCTGTTTAGCATCCCTCGATGGTGACAAAATGGAATTTTAATGACGTTTTCCTCTTTTCCCAAGAACAGGCAATAGGGTTAGAGAAGCTCTTCTTTATATCCCGGATGTTACCTTAGGCGCTTGTAAAATCTCTTCCTCCTGTGTGTCTAAAAACAAGATGCATTTACGTGCGTCAGGAATGATTTCTTGTTTGTCCCGCCTGGAGGCAGAGGACGAATTCAAGGACTTCCATAATCCTGTGGTCATGTAACAGCAGAATAAATTTAGTGTCATTACGGCAAACCCGTGCCAGTTGGCTGGTTACTTTTTCAAGGTTTCAGGTTGATGTGTTCTAGAGGAAAGAACAGTGGATGTGAAGTCAGCTCTGAGTTCAGGTTGCAGATCCATCACTACCTGGCTTGGGCAAATATCTCCCACGTTTCGTCGTGGGCAAAGCGTGCTAATAGCGGGAGTTTGCCTCAGAAGGATGTCATGAGTTTAATGTGTTTAAAATAGTACCAATTTCATTATAGGCACTAAAGAATAAAGAATGTTTGACTGTAGTATTGTATTATTATTGTAGTATTGTATTATTCCCACTTGCTTTTTAAAAAATGTTTATTTGAGAGAGAGAGAGAGAGAGAGGATCTGAAGAGGGATCTTGCTGATAGCCAGCAAGCCAGATGCAGGGCTCAAACTCCTAAACTGCGAGGTCATGACCCGAGTGGAAGTCAGATGCTTAAGGGACTGAGCCACCCAGGTGCCCCTGTTCTCTTTCAATAAGGGTGGTGATCTCCCAGTGACCAGAAGGGTGAATATGCTCTGTAAATTACAATCGGCACACCATATATTGTCATTAACGGGACATGCGAAGACTGAAAATGTCGATGGTTCTCCCAATTAGTTCTTCATTGCCATTTTCTTATCGCTGTTCTCCACCCCACTCATTTTCCCTCGGAATTTGATGAGTATTCAATTAGAGAGTTACCTTTTCACCTTTCCAAACTCTTTTTGTTTTAAGTCATCACCAATTATTTTTAGAGTTCCCTGATACCCTGAACTTCGGAACTTGAGTCACTTACACAGAAATTTTAACTGGAGATTTTTCCAGTGAAAGAATGCAATATTTTGTTGATTTCCTTACAAAGAATGATCTAGACCAAGAACCCCTTTTTATGTCTGGGTCAGGGAAGCAGAATCCTAAAAAACATACCCTCCTGGATGACGCTCCCCCACCCCCAGCCACAACACAGGTTTTACAAGACATCAGTGGATGATACACACTATCACTTTTGACAGTCTTACCCTACATCCCCTCGCATATACTAAAAGAACTTATATTCTGCATTAGGTCCATTTTTGCTATATTGCTTTTTAAATTATTTTAATAAACACTCCTTTAAGAGTGGCTATGATGATTGTACACTCATCATCCATAAACAAGAATCCTTGTAAAGGTTTTTTCCAATGATGAAAGTTTTTTCTCTTTTTAAAAGTGGTTTTCCAATGATGCACATTTGATATACTAGTAGAACCCATCGTCCTATAAGGTTACATTTTGTAGATGTTAATTTTGGCTTGTTAGTAGGCATTTTATATTTTATTACTTTTTTAATGTTTCAGATCTCAAACATTTTTGTAGGCACCTGAAAAGCTCTTGAGGCCTAGGTGTCCACACCTGTGGCGCCTTTTGAAAAGCAGTAATTAGGGACGCCTGGGTGGCTCAGTCGGTTAAGCATCCGGCTTTGGCTCGGATCATGATCTCACGGTCTGTGGGTTCGAGCCCCGAGACAGGCTCTGTGCTGACTCCTCAGAGCCTGGAGCCTGCTTCGGATTCTGTGTCTTCCTCTCTCTCTACCCCTCCCCTGCTTGTGCTCTGTTTCTCTCTCTCTCAAAAATAAATACAAATATTTTTTAAAAATTAAAAAAGAAAAGAAAAGAAAAGAAAAGAAAAGAAAAGAAAAGAAAAGAAAAGAAAAGAAAAGAAAGAAAAGTAAAGAAAAGAAAAACAGTAGTTATACCAGCACCATGGACTCCTGCTGGACGCCGGAGAAGAAGAGCCTCCCACAGAAGCTCAAGGAGTGTTCTGGCAAAAGATTTGGGCACGTGAACACTGGAGCTGCTGTGCATGAAAGCTCACTTCTGAGAGGGACGGCGCTTCCATTTCTCATGAATGACAGCATGGCTCCAATGCAGTAGAAGCTGCAGGAATCCAGCAGAGCCAATCTGGAAGGGACCCAGGGATCTCTCCTCGACACAAATAACCACATTTTCATGGAGATGCACATAGCAGCAGCAAGGTTGAGATGTTGTTCTCACATAGGATTCTTGAATATCGAATATCAATCAGAGCGACTTGATGGGGAGACCCTGAGAGGATCATCCATCCATAAGAACATACAAAGTTTCTGTTGGGAAAGTCCAAAACATACCTTGGAGGGACTCTGAGACCTTGCATAATTCAGGCAAACATGAGTCAGTTAACATTATGTGTTTATACTTTTTTTTTTTTTTGAGAGAGAGAGAGAGAGAGAGAGAGAGAGAGAGAGAGAGAGAGACAGCGAGCAGGGGAGGGGCAGAAGGAGAGAGAAAGAGTCCCAAGTAGGCTCCACACTCAGCGAGGAGCCCAATGTGGGGTTTGATTCCATGACCCTGGGATCATGACCTGAGGTGAAATCAAGAGTCAGACATTCAACCCACTGAGTCACCCATGTGCTCCTACATTACGTGTTCATTCTGTGAATTTGTTTATATTCAAACAGCAGTTAAGACTTGGAGAAAATTTTCTGGTGAGTAGAGGAGGAAATTTTGAGAAATTCATCAAAAGCTAAGTACAATTCATAAAATTATTTTACTTTAAAGTTTTTTGGGTGAACCCTCCTGCAAATAATAAGTATTTGTGCATTTATCTCTTGTGTTAAGCAAGAGACACTTGTATTTGCATCCAACCAAGATAGCAGGCAGACAAATTGCTGACTTGA
Organism: Lynx canadensis; assembly: GCF_007474595.2. Lineage (NCBI taxonomy): Eukaryota > Metazoa > Chordata > Mammalia > Carnivora > Felidae > Lynx > Lynx canadensis. The sequence goes on along the minus strand of NC_044321.2, from coordinate 114,038,954 downwards.
GCAATGTCCTATCTGGAGCCTGTCTGGCAAAGGAGAACTGCTAACATCTATCATAAAGAATAGCATCCTTAGAAAGGAACAGGGGCTTTTTTCCTCCAAATATTCAGTGGTGTTCAGATCTGACAATTCTTTTCCTTTACCATCAGATTATTTGTAAAACATATTTTACCCCCAATAGTAGTTGTTCAATAAGGCTTATTTAATGAATGGATTTGCTCTATAAGTGTTATCAGCATTCTTTAAGCACAGGTCTATGCGAATCTTGGTGATTTATGCGGTAAATATGGATTACACATCTCGAATGTGCAGGGTACTAGGAAAAAAGACCAAGAAGGGTGCTGCATCTTAAGGAGTTTACAGTGCCACGATTTTCAAAGGTGCAGGGAATTTATTCCAGCCACCTCTGCCTCTCTACTTCCCAGAGTCGCCAGGGATATAGATCACAGACAAGAGGGAGGGGTTCAACTGTATCCCCCTACAAGGATAACTGGTTGAGAATCGCTTCTTTGGTAATTCCAGTTATCAGCTATAGTGACGCACACCTTGGTTAGGTCGGGATGGGACAAATGGTTGTACGCTCCATGAAGTCTTTCCTCTTCCCTTTGGTTTAGTCGGAGAGATGAAATGTATGCACTGAATAAAATCCATTTCAAATTGTGAGCTAAAACACACACAATCACACAAACATATTTGAACCAAATATTTTATGGAACCATACTCACTCTTTGTGTGATGCATTCTAGTGTATTCTATTCTACAGCAACTGAAAATCAATACCGGTCACATTCCACACAGTTGATTTTATACTCACAGAGTCACCACCTAGAGTTTGAAAACTACTTCTCTGGGGTTTGGTAATGGTTGGAAGACAGGTCAGGAAAAGAAGGTCTCATAGGATCTATTCCTGCATTGTTTTCATAAACATAATGCACTTATATACTACTTACCAGGTTGCAGGCAGTGATAAGTACTTCTCATGTATTAAGTCATTTCGTCCTTAGTGCCACCCTATGAGATATGCACATGTAGTGTAGCTATTTTATTTTATTATTTTTTTAAGTAGGCTCCATGCTCAGCATGGATCTCAAGGTGGGGCTTGAACTCAAGACCCTGAGACCAAGATCTGAGCTGAGATCAAGACTCAGATGCTTAACCAACTGAGCCACCCATGTGTCCCTGTATTATAGCTATTTTACAAATGAGGCAATGGTTGCACGGAGAGGTGAAGTGGTCCTACCAAAGCCACCCAGGATTTGACCCCAGGCTACCTGACTCCAAAGTCCATAGTCTTAAGCCCCGTTTAGCAAGTTCCCAGCCACTCATCCTACATAGCATGCCTTAGTCCACTGCGAGCTGAGGAAACAATAAGAATGGGTCTGCTCCACAGACAGGGAAAAAATAACCATAGCACATGCTTCACCAGTGGGAATGAGCAATGCAGAAAGCAACAACAGAAGCCAATTTCAGACCCCAGCAGTTGACTCTTTCCTAGGGACTTTAGAAGGGCAGAAACGACACAGCAGAGCAGCCGTGGCCAGGGCCAACCATTTCCTTCCCCTGTGTTTCTTGAGGCCAAATGAATCAAAGAACTGAAGCAAACAAATTCAAATCCCTTTTCCTGAATCTCTTCATGTCAGATTCTAAGAGTCAGGACATAGAGCAAAGCATGGCCCGACAATGAAAATGACAGTGAAACACATCTCGGACCCACTAATAATTAAGTCATGGCATTTTATTAACATCTATGAATAGTGTCCTTAAATACTTTTCATTTTTGTTCTTCATTGATTTTAATTTAGATTGTCTCTGGCTCATAAGCCAGGTACATACGAAACCTTTAACAAATCACACTATAAAACCTGGCCGTCATCCCGGGTTCCCCTGTGCGTCCATCCCTAATGAGCAGATTTAATGGTGTACAAGACAATAACATCAATTACCTAGTACTTTCAAAGATGTGCAGCATACGGGAAAAAAGAAAGAAAGAGGGAAACCACTAAAAGTGCTTTATTGAATAAATCTGGCTTGGTTCTGAAGGTCGTCACTGCGGTTTCTGAAAACTCGTGTTCATGAGAATAACCTTATTGCTATTGTGTACATATTATCTAAATAAACTCCAAAAAAATTAACAATGTACAGCCTTGTTTTCATTACATCCAATTGTTTTTTTTTTTTTTTTCATTCAATCTGTAAATTTGGCCCAGGAGCTGATTCTATAGCTAATCTTGTGCTGTCAAGAAATTTCAAGGAGGCTTATTATTTTGAGTGGTCTTCTCTACCAAGACCAAAATACACATAAAGTATGATATTTATTCATAGGCATATTCAGGTACCTGAAAACTGATTAAGGTATAGGATACACAGGATTGGTTGGAATACAGCAAAAACCATTTTAATGTAGAATATAAATTGAAAATCTTTCTGCTAGACTTACAGGCATTGACTGCTAGTATTCCCTATAGTTGTCATAACTTTTGAGGAAAACCAATCAGCTGTCAACATGTATTTATTGAACATCTACTAGGTGCTCTGTACTATGGGGATTATAAAAGTACGAGATTCGATTTTTTCCCTCAAATTTAATATATGATATGAAATGCTATGACAATATAGAGAAAGCTTCCCATTTAGAGATAGGAATGCCTATGTGAGAACAGCCTGATGGACTCAAACCTCAGAAGGATAAAGTCCATTCAAAATTATTAGGATTTATTAGTTCTGACTTTCATAACCAGAATACGCAACCCTAGCTCAAACAAGAACCTTCACTTTTTATAATCAAAGCAAAATTATTAGTGTCTTGAATACATTCTAGTTGATTCGCTGTCAGTATTTTCTGTTTATAAAAAGGCTGCAAAAGTTTTCTGGCTTTTGTTTATGAAAAAGCCCTAAACGCTGCATAATTCATGTATTTCCCTAGTGGCTGTGTAAGGTACTGCATTGCACCATCATACTTGCAAATTAGTCAGGTAATACAGAATATGAGCGACACGAAATAAGACAAACTTTGAAAGTATAACTTATTAAGATCGATGTAAACTACCACAGACTCACAAAGAGCACGTGTAAGTTGAAACAGCACAACAGTATTAAGGGAACTTAGGGATACTAAATGTACATACACTCCTTACCTTCTGAGGTCGATGGGATAGAGCAGTGGGTTACAACTCTGGCTAAATATTACAATCCTCTGATGGGATTAAAAAAAAAAATACTTGTGCCTTGGCTCCAATCCCAGATCAATTGATCCAGCGTATCTGGGAGGTGGATCCCAGATATCAGCTTTTCTCAAACTCTGCAACTTATTTGATTTGATTTTTATTTTAAGTTTGTTTATTTATTTTGAGAGGGAGGGGGGGAGAGAGAGGGCGAGAGAGAGAGAATTCCAGGCAGGCTGCTCATTGCCAGCTGCGGAGCCCGAAGGGGCCCACCAACTGTGAGATCATGACCTGCACAGAAACCAAGAGTGGGCTGCTTAACTGACTGAGCCACCCAGGCGCTCCTCAAGCTCTGCAATTGAATTTAGAGAGCAGCTGGGTTGAGGTTCCACAAAGGACAGAAGGGAAGACTAATATCTTTCAATGCCACTGCCAGACACATAATAGAGCGATGAATGGCCCAAGTAGTTTGTTGTTGGTTCCTTTGCAAATCCTAGGCAACAGGCACATGGGATTTTCATTGCTAACGACACTCTTTTTCAGTTTGTGGATACCCCCAGGGGTTTCAAATTAACCTACAAGATTCTCAAAACATCTTTGGGAACTCTGTCCAGTACTCTCTGGGTATAGAAATAGTCCAATTTTATGAATTGAAACCAATTTCTGAGCCTGGGTGGCTCAGTCGGTTAAGCATCCGACTTCGGCTCAGGTCATGATCTCGCAGTCCGTGAGTTCTAGCCCCGTGTCGGGCTCTGTGCTGACAGCTCAGTGCCTGAAGCCTGCTTTGGATTCTGTGTCTCCCTCTCTCTGACCCTCCCCCATTCATGCTCTGTCTCTCTCCGCCTCAAAAATAAATAAACATTTAAAAAAAAAATTTCTTCTTCTGGTCCCCTTACCCTTAATAAGTATGTGAATGACAAGAAATCTATATGAGGAGCAATACAGAGTAGTGATTAAAAGTATGGGTTCCTTAGTCTAGCTCCCTAACTTTTCTGATCCCTGTCCTTCAATTTGTCAATGCTGTAACCCAAACAAGATATTGTCTCTATGTTTCAGTTTCCTCACCTGTAAAAATCTCATTAGATGATTACCTGTGGGAGTACGCGGGTGGCTCAGTAGGTTAAGAGTCTGACTTCGGCTTAGGTCATCATCTCACGGTTCGTGGGTTCGAGCCCCACATCGGGCTCCATGCTGACAGCTCAGAGCCTGGAGCCTGCTTCGGATTCTGTGTCTCCCTCTGTCTCTGCCTCTCCCCTGCTCACTCACTCTCTCTCTCTCTCTCTCTCTCTCTCTCTCTCTCTCTCTCTCTCAAAAATAAATAAATATTTTAACAAATAAAAAAAAATAAATTTCACATTTCAATTGGAAACAGTGAGCAGACAATGATCATACCATAGTCCAAAATTCCAACTAACTGAATAGACTTTGCAAATAAGCGTTAGTTCAGAAATTTTAGTTTTAGAAACCTAACTTTAAAGGCTGTCTTTGATAACTGCTAGCTTTGTGACCTTGGACAGTTAGTCAACTTCCCTGAGTTTCACTGTGTCATGTGTAGAGTTGTTAGGAGACCTAAATGGGATTATGCACGCAACAGGTTTATTTCAGTGGCTGACACAGAATATGTACACAAAAAATATTGCTGGTATTCGCTAATCATTACCATTATTTTTTTTTTAATTTAACGTTTATTTATTTCTGAGAAACAGATAGAGACAGAGTATGAGCGGGGTAAGGGCAGACAGAGAAGGAGACAGAATCCGAAGCAGGCTCCAGGCTCTGAGCTGTCAGCACAGAGCCTGATGCAGGGCTCAAACCCACGAACCGCAGGATCATGACCTGAGCCGAAGTCTGATGCTTAACTGACTGAGCCACCCAGACGCCCCTATTGTTACCGGTATTTGGATTCTATAAGGAAGAATAAGATATAGTCTTGGTTCTTAGAAGGTTTCAAATCTACCTTGGGAGAAAAACATGTTAAAGTGAAATAATAATTTAAAGTTGACATTTCAAATTGCTAAAATAGCGAACTTGAGGGAGTGCTATTGTCATGCAAACTATACGGAAAGTCATTGCCTTGACAGGTCAGAGGGAGATGGCTTGGAATAGTTGAGATGATACTCCTTGAAAACTGTTCTACTCTCTCTTGCACCTGCTACTAATGATCTGTGTCTTTAAGCAAAGCACACTGCTGCTCCAGACCTCATTTTCCTCACCCGTAAAACAAAGTGGCTGGACTTTTCTAGAAATAACATTTTAGAAGTTCGTTAGAAGTTTGAATAAACTGTCATCAGACCACAAAATTAGAGGAAAATTGATAAACATGGAAAGTACCAGACGGATCAAGGCAAGAATGAGTAAATCTAGCTGGTTGGAGCACACTGTCCAAGTGGGGGAAATACTAGGAACAAAGGCAGACTGAATGCAGCTTCTGGAGGAATTCAGATGCCTTGCCAAGAGGTTTCAACGGTATTCTCTATGCAGTGGGCAGAGTTTTAGGAAGATTAATCTGCACTGGTAAGTCCGAAGGATTTGGGGCAAGAAATAGGCAGAGAGACCCATTATAAAGCTGTTATCATAGTCTAAGCTTAAGCTGAACCAAGGGAATAACAGAGAAATATAAGAACAGATAATCAAGGTATTATGAAGCCATTTGCACTTGACTGTCAATTGGATAGGACAGGCAAAGTCAAGTTGGCAGCAGATGATTGAAGATTGGAGGCCAGGAAACTGCTGATGAGTTAGGAAGGAGAACTAGTTTGGAGTAAGGGGCAGGGAATGAGGAATAGGCCTTAGAAATGTTTGATTTGTGTCATCAAAAACATAATTCAGGTAGACACATCCAAAGGACAGGCAGAGAATGGGAAAAAGGAGGTGTGACAGAACTAGAAATTTGGAAGTTATCTGCACAGAAGTGATAGCTGAAATAAAATTAACAGGCGAAATCTCAAAAAGACATTAGCAAACAGCTATACCCAGTGCCATCAGCTTTACTGTTTTCTTTTTAATATTTCAAATGGAGGGAGCGTAGTATAGCTAACCTTAGTGAACGCAGTAAAATTAAAATCTTTCATTTGGAGGATATAATATAAGAGTTTCTTCTTTACTGTTTGCCTTCTTTATTTTAGTTACTAAAGTCCACATCTTAATTTGGGTTTCTCCAAAAGTCGATTCTCGGGTGGGGATTTGGCTTTAAGTACAGTGGTTTATTTAGGAGGCTATCACAGGAAACACTATGAGGCAGTAGGGAAACAGGAAAGTAAGAGGCTCAAGTCAGTAAAAAGTGCACTGATGAGGGGGTTACCACTGTGGGCAAGTGGAACTCAAGCTTGTTGGTGACCCCCTGATGGACAATATGGAACGTGTCTCAGAATGATCCTACTCAGGAGCAAGGAAGCTGGAATATTTATTCAACAACTCATTTGCTGAGGGTATTTCTTGGGGTGTTAATTCCATAGCACTTCCAGTCTGCAAGGGGGATGTAGTCAGAGAACAGCCTCAAGCAGGGAGAAGAAGGAAATCATTGCCTTGCATTGGCACTGTCTTCAGGAGACTCCAATGTAAATGAAGGTGAAACGAAGGGCCAACAAAATCTGTTAGAATCATTTTGGTTTGTTTGTATGTCCTACACATATGGAATGAGGTGTAGTGGCATTTTCTAGGCAATAAGAAATCTCACAGTTAGGTCACTTTCATAAAGGGTAACGTCATTGTGACTTCTTAGGTTTCTAATGGACTTATATGTTATCTCCATATAGGAAATCAAATGATTACATAAATGTAAATGTTTTAAAGCAAAAGTCTGTGACAGGAGTTCATTTTTCCTTTGAAAATAAACAAAAGCATGTGTGTGCGCAGACAGATAAAAGCACCACAGTGTTTTATGTAGTCACACGTTCGAACCTTTTCTAGACAAGAACCTTCTATTGATATCAAAAGAAGCTGTACTCACAGGATATATAGATGTGTGGAGAATGACAACCCTGATTTTGTCTTGACATGACCTTATTGGATGTGTGGATAGAGAACAATTTTCCCAGCCAAAGGAATGTAATGGTTTCTTTCTTGGCATCCGGCCATGATATTCTGATTCTAGCATGCACATAAATATTAGTCACAAGGCATAAAACGACCCAGAGATGATGATTCTGACAAACCATCTATTAGTGTGGCCACAGACGTAAATAACCTATCGTTTCTTCAATTGTTAGGTTCGCAATCTGCTTCGTCATTCCTGACAAAGTAAAAATAGTTTTCTCGGAAGTGTGCAGAAAATGCTTTCATGTGAAAATGCGGCTTCAAACAGTATAATCACTGTGCATATAAGTGTGATATCAGTTAGCTGAGAAGGAACCACAGCCATAGATCATAAGCAGTTTGTTTTTCATTAATGTGGACCAGCTGGCAGAATATCCTGCCAGGCCCCTTAGAAGACTGGATGTGGAAATAATTATTTACCAAGGTACAAACTGACAAGATTGCTATAGTGATGGATTGGCACACACGGAGCTCATAGATGATGAATTGAAATAAGTCTTCTTCCACTAAGAGATGCCTAATATCCACATAATTTGATTTATGAATTCTTTTGCATTATGGTTGACCTGATATATTTTGCAGAACTCCATTCAAGAAAAATAAAGTAAAAAGCAGAGTCAAAATTATACGGCATAATACAATCCAAGAGATTCCCCAAGATAGTACATGGAACTCAGACTCTCTGAATGTTCAGAATGTTGAGTGTTTCTTCATAAGGCAACGATGACCACTAATCTACCAAAACATCATTGACAAATTGTCAGAGAAGGCAGATGGAGAAAGACTTTGTGAGGCTGTTCTCTAGATTCTAGAGCCGTCCCAGTATATCCTATTGCTACAACAGACATTTATGAACAGGTTGCTGTCAAAAAGCTACATTCTCTGAAGACAAAGTCAGCATTTATATATAAAAACACACCCACAGCAGAACGAGTTTTTCTTACTGTGCAAGATGATCTGTGGATGTAAATAAGGCATGCTAAAATACATATGTACTCAGGTTAGCGATGAGCTTTTTCATTTATAAAACTTGCATGATCAGTTCTTCTTTCCGGGTTCTAGGACCCAATTCTAATGTGTATATATGGTGGAGAGTGGGAGCGGGGGGTGTGCGCAAAACCAAGCAATTCTCAAACACAAGCAGGGTGTCTGAGAAATTAACTCAATTCTCACATTATCCTCCGGGAGACAGCATCAGATTCCACAGACTCAGGACTCAGTCCTACCAGACCACCTCCATTCCCCACCTCAGATGCTAGCCACAAGCCCCGGGCTGTTACCTGTGCCTGTGCTTCCAACCCACTGGCTACAGGTTGGAGGTTCCAAAGACCTCCTACTTAGGTTATTTGAATTTGCTAGAGTGGCTCACAGGTTTCAGAAAAAAACGCTTATTTATGTTTGCCAGTAAAGGATATGCCAAAGGGGATGAGGAAATATATAGGGAGAGGTCTGGGGAAAGGGGCGGGGCTTCCATGCCCTCTCGAGGCCACCACTTACCCCAGTCTCCTGGTGTTCACCAACCCTGAAGCTCTCCACATTCAGTCCTTTTGGGTTTTTATGGAGGGTTCAAGTCAGGATCTACTAAGTCATTGGCCAGACTGATTCAATCGCTAGCCCTCTCCCCTCCAGCAAGGTCAGGGGATGGAACAGAAAGTTCTTACCCTCTAATCACAGGGCTGGTCCTCCAGCCAATCAGCCTCTACCCTGGGGTGGGGTCCAAAGGCCACCTTCATTAACATAACAAAAGAGGACGCTCCGCCTAACATTTAAGAAATTCCAATGCCTTGGGGAACTGTGAGCCACAAACCTCTGACCCAGACCAAATAAATACACTTGAGAAATATATTTTGGTCATTCAGATGACCAAATATAAATCACAATATCACAGTGCAACTGGGTAAAAACACCATACTTATCTTGATAGTAACCACATAGGAGTTTGGGCATTTTTATTTAATTCAAACCAGTCCCATGGGGCACCTGGGTGGCTCAATCGATTAAGCGTCCGACTTCGCCTCAGGTCATGATCTCAGGTTCGTGGGTTCGAGCCCGCATGGGGCTCTATGCTGACAGCTCAGAGCCCCGAGCCCGCTTCCAATTCTGTGTCTCCCTCTCTCTGCCCCTCCCCCACTCGCGCTCTGTCTCCCTCTGTCTCAAAAATAAATAAACATTAAAAAGAAATTAATTCAAACCAGTCCCTATATCCGCTTCTTGTAGATTGTAAGCGCGGTGCTGCCATGGGGTCTGGCTTGGCTTTCTACTACTTAGAACACCTTTCAAGATTGGAGAAAAGTAACTGTTCCTTGAATGGCTGGAAGTCAATCAACCCTAATTATAGTTGACAAGGGAAAAAATAAGGCTGCCTCCAAAAAGAAGTTTTTAAAGCTTAGGTTGTATAGACGGTATTGTAAAGAGACTAAATAGCCGAGCAAGTTAATTTTCCAACCCTGGATCCTGTTTTCTAGGTAGGAGCCCTATCTCCTAGGGTCACCAGCTAGATCCCAAGACCTGACCTTTACTGCCCACCTGGTTGTATTCATTAACCTTTGTCTCACTTGTTTTTCTTAAGCTCTTCTTTCCGGCTTATCTCTTAACTCACACATATGGAAAATGAAACCACCCCTTGAGACCTCTGGCCAGCCCAGACCACCCAGACCCTTTTCAACTTAACCGCCCCCCCCTGCCCCCCCCCCCACCACTCGAAGCTGCACAATGGACCGTGGAGTGACCTCTGAAATGACTGACAACTACCTTTACTTCATTATCATACTAAGATCTCCACCCAGGGAGGAGCACAGGCCTCATGACACAACATACAATGTATGTATAGGCATGTTTTTGGCACGACCTCATGCCCACCTCTGCATACAGTGACGAGGCTTCTCTCTCTAAACATTCATCCTAATCTTAAATAAAAGGAATGCATTCACCCTTGCTCCGGGAGTCACAGCTTTGAAAGTTATTCCCCGTGATCTCCTTATTTGCTGCAAATGAAGTTTTTTTGTGTGACATCAGTTTCTGACACACCAAGGAACGAACTCACGTTGGTTTGGTTATAATAGGAGCCTGAAACATCTCAAATACTGGTTGCAGCGCATTTTCTTTGGAATAAAATGAGTCAAGGAGATGGTTTCTCATATTCAAGAAGCGCAGTAATCAAATACATTTAAAAAACCAGGATGTTTTTAAAGAAAAATTTGTTTGGAAAACTTTGTGATAGGATTGTCGAAGCACCTTCCTTCTCTCAGCTGTGAAAGTTTCATCTCCGATTTTATTACCTCAAAGCACACCCACAGAAAGAGTCTGTTCCTGTTTTCAAATATATTTTTGGAAGGAATCTTCCAAGATTCTATTGTCACATGAAAAAAATTAAAGGGTGTAATGATTGATAAGAGGATGTGGCTTAGGGAAAAGCCCACAAAGAATAAAAAATAATACAAATGTAAGAAAACTAAAATAAAGATAAAAGCGAGAGGAAGAGGGACTCAACAAGGCTTCTAATTATAAAGTAAAGAGGGTGGAAGAGAGAGGGAAGTTGATTTAGTAAAGCAATGATAGGTAACAAAAAGATGAAGGCCTTCAAAGTGCGCTGCACTGGGAATTGGCAGAATTGGGGTCTAATCTAAGCTGTGCGTTTAAGCAAATGTAGACATTCACAGCACCCTTCTGTAAAATGAGGGAATATACAAAGTTAGATTTCCCTTTCAACTCAGACATACAAACTCTACAAGACTGTTCGAACATTCGGAGTTTAGTTCTCCAAGTTTTCAAATTCAGAAACAATAGTGCTCAGTCTATGGGACTGTACCGCAAATTAGGAAAAATTATTTTCCAATAAAAATGCATATAGCTACCACTTTCTTGGGCTGTATTTCAAATGCAAACTATTTTGAGTGAATTCCATTTTAAAACGTTTAAACATCTAGAGGGTTTATACTTATGTGATGACACACGAAAAAAACTTTTTTTACTTTTGATTAATCCTTCTTATGACACATAGACCTTATTTTTATCAGTTTTAAAGAGAAAGCCTGCTACATTTCCTATAGAGGCAAGGCTTCACCCAGTATATATCATAGCCCGAAGGCCTGTACCACATTATGCAGGGCTGAGGCCTCCTGCCCTACTCTGCTCTAACTCACAGGGGAGGAGTTAGACAAAATAAAACTTCCACTTACCCCAATGACTTGCTAAGCATCTTAAATGTAAATCTAATTTTGAATTGTATGTAAAATTGACTCCGAAATAAGTCTTTCATGTGGGCAAACTGAACAAATTTTGATCCTATCATATTGCCCTTCTTCTTCCACATACTTCCTTCCAGCTGCTCTCACTCTTGACGGGACCCTCAGCAAAATTCCAGAACCCTGAGATTCCAGAGAGATGTTCTGGCTTGGCTATTGATTCCACTGACAGTTGAGTCATCTCCAGAACCACTCTCCCCAGGACCCACTCAGCGGTTCAAGAGTTGACATTCTGGTAACAACTAAAACTAAACTAAACTAAATCAGGGCTCCGCGTTTTCCTCAATACCAGAGGTTGCAAACTTTTTACCGGCACGACTGATGCCTCTCTTGCCCTTAAGCCCCGCGCAACCCCCCGCCGGTTTCTGTCCCATCAAACTCCAAAATCCACCCCAAACCCCTTCCCTGTGGCCGGTCTCCATGGCTACTGCTGTGGGTGGAGCTAGCATCATCTGGCACCTCCGGGCCAGGAAGGCTGCTGCCTCTGCCTCCACCCTTCCCTGTAAAGTCCTGTCTCTTCTCGGCTGCCAGTGATCCTTTCAAAAATCCCATCTCTGTTTTTTTTTTTTTTAATTATGTATCAGACTTCATTGTGATGTAAAGTTGTATGTATTTTAACAAACTCAGAGAGTCCCATCTTTACCACCCAAGGATCATACGAAACCCTTCTGTTGGCCTAGAATTCCCCTGTGCATCCCCTTTGTTGTCAATCACCACGTCCTCAGCAAGCTTGTAGCCACAATGATCTGTTTTCTGTATTTATCGTTTTGCCTTTTCCAGAATAGCATATGAATAGCATCATGCAATGATGTCTTCTAAAATGGCTGTACCATTTTTTCACTAAAACAAGCAAAGAATGAGAGTTCATGTTGGTCCACATCCTTGTCAGCATTTGGTGTTTTCAGTGGCTTTGATTTTAGCCATTCTAATGAGTGTGGTGGTATTTCATTGTTGTTTTACTTTTAAAGTCCCTGATGACATATTATTTTGAGCATCTTTTCATATGCTTATTTGCAATCCGTGCATATTCTTTGCTGGGTCATCTCTTTGGATCTTTGGCCCATTTTTAAATTGGGTTGTTTGTTTTCTTATTGTTGAGTTTTGAGGGTTCTGTGTATATTTTGTATACATATCCTTAATCAGATCTATATTTGGCAAAGCTTTAATCCTGTTTCTGCTTTGTCCTTTCATTTTCTCGACAGTGCATTTGACAGAGCAGAAGCTTTACATTGTAATGATGTTCAACTTCTCAGTCTTTCCTTTCATGGATGTATCTAAAAAGTCATCACCAAAACCAAGGTCACTTATGTTTTCTGTCATGTTATCTTCTATGGGTTTAAAGTTTTGCATTTTACATGTAGGTCTGTCTATTTTTCACTAATTTTTGTGAATTGTGTAAGGTCTGTGTCTTTTTTGGGGGGAGAGGGGACATGGATGTCCAGTTCTTTCAGCACCATTTGTTCATGTGTTGAAAAGGCTATTCTTTCTTTTTCTTTTTCAAGTGTTTTGCTTATTTGTTTGTTTGTCTGAGAAACAAAACAGAGTGCAAGCGGGGAAGGTGCAGAGGGGGACAGAGAGAGAATCCCAAGCAGGCTCCATACTCAGTGCAGAGCTCAATGCCTAGGTTCACCTTACCGCCGCGAGATCATGACCTGAGCCGAAATCAAGAACTGGACGGTTGACCAACTGAGGAAAAGGCTATTTTTTCTTAATTGAAATGCCTTTGCTCCTTTGTCAAAGGTCAGTTGACTATATTTGTGCGGGTCTGTTTCTGGGTTCTCAATTGCGTTTCTTCGATTTGTCTGTTCTTTCATCAAAATCACACTGTCTTGATACCGTAATTTTAGAATATCTCTTCAAGTTGAGTAGTGTCAGCTTGCTGACTTTCTTCTTCTCCTTCAAATGTGCTGGCAATTCTGAATCCTTTGGCTCTCCACATAAACTTTAGAATCAGTTGGTTGCTATCCACAAAATAACTTGGGATTTTGGCTGAGATGGCATAGAATTTATAGATCAAGTTGGGAAGAAGTAATATTTTAAGAATATTGAGTCTTCCTTCCATGAACATGAAACATTGTTCCATTTATTTAGATTTCCTTTGATTTCATCAATACAGTTTTATGGTTTTCCTTATACAGATATTGTACTTATTTTGTTGGGTTTCTAAAACAATTTTTAAAACTAAAATAAATTTGAAAAGATCACACTGCCCAATTTTAAGATTCACTGTAATGGTATAGTGACCAATACAGAGTGGTATTGGTTAAGGGTAGACATGTATTTTAATGGAAAAGAGCAGAGAGTCCAGAAGAAGACCCCAATATGGCTCATGGAGTTTTTACAAAGGTTTAAAGACAATTAAATTGAGAAATGTTAGAGTTTTGAATAAATGATATTAGAGTAATGGAACATCTATATGCCAAAAAATCTACCTAAACCTCACCCTTTATATAAAAACAAACGCAAAATGGATCATCAAACCAAATGGTAAATTAAAAGTTATAAAATCTTTAAAAGAAAACACAGGGGGAAATTTTATGACCTGGAGTTAGGCAAACACGTATTAAACATGACATTAAGGATTTCTCATAAAGATAAAAAAAAAAGATATGTTAGGCTTCCTCAATATTAATTTTTTTAATGTTCATTTATTTTTGAGAGCGACTGAGTGTGAGTGGCAGAGGGGCAGAGAGAGAGGGAGACATAGAATCTGAAGCAGGCTCCAGGCTCTGAGCTGTCAGCACAGAGCCCGACGCAGAGCTCCAAGCAGGGCTCAAACTCACAGAGTGGGAGATCACAACCTGAGCCGAAGTCAGACGCTTAACTGACTGACTGAGTCACCCAGGCGCCCCAGGCTTCCTCAATATTAAAAAATATTCCTTTTCCAGGCCTGATGGCAAAGAAGGGTCCCTTCCTTTCTGCTGACCTGAGTATGGTCCCTCCGGCCAAGGCCACCATCTCTGGGAGACACCAGAGAAGGAAGTCAAGGGGATAAAGAAAGGTGTCCCTGCCTGATATCCAAGAACGGGGCCTCTCAGGGCTGACAGTAGGGGCAAATTTCTTTGAGGTACTGTCTGTCTGTGGTGAGAGGTTCCCTCTGTCCTTCCTCTAGGTCCTCCCCTTAATGCATGGCAGAGTCTAGGACTTCTAGCTCTGTGGAACTGAGGCCTTTTCCCTTACGAAAAATAAAAATAAAAAATAAAAAACCTGCACCTCCCTCAGGCTCCCCAGATGGAAGTCCATAAGCACCACTCCCAGGGGACACTGCCTGGGACTTCCCACAGCTGACAGCAGGAACAAGGTAGGGCTGGAGCGCCCTCTATCTGTGGTGAAAGGTCCCCTCAGTCCTTCCTTTGTAACCACCCCTTGATGATTGCCCAGAATCAGAGGAAAAAGAAAAATGGCATTTTTTTTTAAACTGTAAAATTCCTTAAAAGAAAATGAAGGGGGAAATCTTATCACTTAGAATTAGGCAAAAGTATCTCAAAAATGACACCCAAAACTTAATTCGAAAAGAAACAATGATGCATCAGGCATCCTCAGTATTAAAAAAAAAAAAAAAATCACTCTGAGAAAGACACTCTTAACAGCAGAAAAAGACAAGCTACAGACTGAAAAAAAAAATGCAAATCATACACACATCAAAAGACCTATATCCAATATGTAAAGGGTTCTCAAAATTCAAAAATTAGAAAACAACCCAATTTTAAAAATGGGCAAAATACATCATTGGACACTTCACTAAAACTGACATACAGTTTCAGATTAGCACATGAAAAATTCTCCTTCGTGATCAGCCAATAGAGAGAAGCAAATTACAAAGACAGTAGGACGCAACATACTTTTGAGAATTGCCAAAAACTCACTGACACTAAGTGTGAGCACGGCTGAAGAACAACTTGATTGCTCGTGCACCACCCTTGTGAGTTCAAGCTTGTGCGGTCACTGTAGGCAATGACTTGGTAACTTCTTATAAATGTACACTTCACTATTTGATTCAGCAATCCCACCTGGGAGAAATAAAAATGTACGTTCACACAAAAACACACGAATGTTTATAGCATCTCTATTCACATTTGCCAAAAGCTGGAAACAACTCAAATGTCCTTCCACAGATGAGTGGATTAACAAACTGAGGTGCATCCTTATAATGGAACACTACAGACCAACGAAAAGGAATAAACTATTGAAAAATCTAGCAATTTGGTAAATTCCTTGGGCCTCACCTTGTAGTCAACCACCATACAGACCCAAGTTCCTGGAACTATGATTTGTTTTCTGTGTCTATCTTCTTACTTTTTCCAGAATGTCACGTAAATACTGTCTTCTAAACTTTAGACAGAATGTATTTTAAACAATTTATCTCATAGCTTGTTAAAATCCGACCTAAACAGAATATTTCTTCTCTTATGTATGTCACTTTTATAATACAATATCTCCACTTTATTTACCTGCATGAATATAAAATGTAAAGTCAAGCAATGTGAAGAGACCCATATCGTACTTGTCTGGCACTACATGTAGGTCATACAATCTTATTATCCAAGTTAATTTAATAAAATAATAAGACTTTATATCTGTATTTATCTGTTGGTTGTATTTTGAGAGTATGCTAATGGTATATCCTTAGCAGCCAGGAATCCAAATCTTAGTCTTAAAATTCTAGCAAGTCAAATCTGGCTTTGATAAAGATTTTTCCCAATTGTGTAGTGTTCTCCTACATATTCTGTTATTTATTTCATGCAATATTGAATTGTTACATAAATTTCATTGCTAGAATAATGTAATATGCACCAGCTTTTAATATTAAAAATATATCTTACATTAAAAAAATTGGCTGTGTATTTTTCATTCCAACCAGCAATGAATGAGAATTCTGTTAGCTCCATATCCTCTCCTGTATTTGATATTTTCAGATTTTTGTATCTTAGTTATTGCAATTAGTATACAGTTGAATCTCATTGAAATTTCATTTGCATTTCCCTAATGACAAACGATGTTGAGAATCATTTCAAATGTTTTTGTGATCCATATATCCTCTGTGGTGAAGTGTCTTTTTAAATCATCTACATATTTTTAAATTAATAGATCTTATTTTTCAGAGTTTTGTTAGGTTTGCAAAAACTTGATCAGAAAACAGGGAGGGTTCCCACATACCCACTCCCACCCCCGACAGTTTCCCCTATTATTAACATCTAGTAATATTGTAATACATCCGGTTAAATTCGATAAACCCATATGGATACATTACTATCAATTGAAGCCCACAGTTTACATCAGGGTTGACTCTGTGTGTCATATGTTCTACAGGACTTGACAAATGCATAATGTTATGCATCCACCACTATGTATCATACGGAATAGTTTCACCACCCTAAAACTCTTGTGTGCTCCACATTTCTGTCTCTCCAGCCCTCCCTCCCCTGAATTCTTGGTAACCACTGATCATTCTTTACTGTCTCCATATAGCTGCGCCTGTTCCAGAATATCATACAGTTGAGACGATACACTATATAGTCTTTTTTTTTCATATTAAAGAAAAACTTTCGGTTCATTTATTTATTTATTTAGAAAGAGGGTGATTGAGAGGGAGAGAGAGAAACCAAGCAGGTTCCACGCTCAGCATGGAGCCCGATGTGGGGCTCGATCCCACGACCATGAGATCATGACCTGAGCCAAAATCAAGAGTCAGACGCCTAACCTTACTGAGCCACCCAGGCGCCCCTAAAAACTTTTCATTTTTGAAAACAGACAGGATACAGTAGTAGTGAACCCCCATATACCCATTACTCAGATTCTACAATTTCAAGATTTTGATAGCACCTTATAATTGAATAAGTTCAAGACTATTTCAATTCAGCATACGTGGAAATCCTGGATGGCCTTAAAAATACTAAGATGTATAGATATCTTCGCTCACCATGTCTGTCCTAGACATCCAATCAACATGGCCAGACCCCTTCTATACATCCCTCCCTCAAATATAAGTTTCAAAGATATTTTGCGCCTTTATAAATAAAAAAAAATTAATTATGCTAAAGTATTTATAACCAAATTTACCATTTTTACTATTTTTTTTTAAATTTTTTTTTCAACGTTTATTTATTTTTGGGACAGAGAGAGACAGAGCATGAACGGGGGAGGGGCAGAGAGAGAGGGAGACACAGAATCAGAAACAGGCTCCGAGCCATCAGCCCAGAGCCCGACGCGGGGCTCGAACTCACGGAGTGCGAGATCGTGACCTGGCTGAAGTCGGACGCTTAACCGACTGCGCCACCCAGGCGCCCCCCATTTTTACTATTTTTAAGGGTATAGTTCTGGGGCATTAAGTGCAGTCACATTGTTGTGCAACTATCATTACAACCCATCTCCAGAAGTTTTTCATCTTCTCAAACTGAAACTCTTGTACCCATTAAACAATATCTCCCCATTGCTCGCAACCCTTAACCCTCGCAATCACCCTTCTACTCTCTATCTTATGAATTTGACTAAGACAGGTATCTCATAGGAGGTAACATACAGTATTTATCCTATTGTGATTGGCTTATTTCCCTTAGCATAAGGTTTTCAAGGTTCATCTATGTTGTAGCATGTATTAAGATTTCCTTCTTTTTAAAGGCCGAATAACTATTCTGTGGTGTACATTTATCTGTTGATGGGCATTTGAGCTGTTTCTGCCTGTTAGCTTTTGGGAATAATGCTTTTATGTATGCAAGTGTACAAATATCTTCATGACTCACTGTTTTCACCTCTTTGGGGGTGTGTACCCAGAAGTGGAATTATTGGATCATTTGATTATTTTATGTTTAATTTTTTTCTGAAACCACCATACTGTGTTCTACAGAGGCTACAGTCTTTTCCATTAATGAACACAGCATTTTTTTTTTCGTTTATTTGGAGTGAAGGGCAGCAGAGTACCAACTGGTTGGTCTTGCTTTGGACCACCTAGTTCAGTGTCATTATTATGGTGGAAGAGGCCCAGCTTACTAATGGACCCTGGTAATACTACTCTTGGGGAAGAATCAAAGCACCACAGGTTGGGGGTTGGAAGGTCAGCTCTCTGCTTGGACCATCTATTCCTTCCCGCAGGGGAATCATTGCCTGCTTCTGCCGGGAAGGTGATGGAAGCCCAACTCCCTGCTAAGATTTGACAACATCACCCACAACAGAGAATCAGAGCACCACCGACTTCAGCCAGGCAGGGATGAATATGACTGCAGGTGATGCATTTATGAAAAATTATATATGTAAATAAATTAAAATAAATTTATAAAAAAGAAAATATAAAATGAATTGCTTGTAAAAAAAAAAAAGCCCCAAGGTTTTAAAGAGTCTTGATCATAGGAGAAGGCCACCTACTTAACACATTTCCCTCATTTTAATCGGAAATGAAACAAAATGAGCTTTCCTGTGACCTTTAGGGATAATTGTGTGGATTTCCGCAAATGATTGATTGCTGAAAGCACATAAGCTCATGTTTTTTGGCCTTAGAGGAGCCCGAGACTTCCTTTGTGCATATGGGTTCTTTAATCTTACAGAAAAAACAGCTGCATGCCCTTTGACATTTTCTGATGACAGCAGACTTCAGTGCTATTGTTCCTTTTTCTCTATTAAGTAATATTACCAAGAAATATCGAGTGGCATATACGTTTCCCTGAAAAACCTTAAGTGTTTGAATGCATGAAGTGTAATAGTCATTCAAAATGGTAGTTAATATTCCTGCTACAATTATTCTAAATGTATACTGCCCCCTGACAGTAGTCACTGAGTGTATAATCATTCATTAATCACACTTTTTTTTTTCAAGATACACAGTCTAAGAATCTACTATGTGCCAGATTCTGTTCTAGGTGCTCAGGACACATCAGTGAAAATCCCCTACCCTTTGGGACTACATATTATAATGGAGAGTAATACAATTAACACACAAGCCAGATACTTTCATAGAGTCATAAGTATTATGGGGGAAAAAAGGTAAGTAGATAAAAAAAGATGGGGTGAGACTGGGGCCTCTTTCAGGCAGGGTGTCGAGAAAGTCTCTGAGCGGGTGACACTGAGCAGAGACTTGAATAGCGGGGAAAAGAGCCATCTGAAGTCTGGGGGAAGAGCATTTCAGGCAGAGAGAAACCAAGGATAAGAGCCCTGAGGCAGGAACAATCTCGACATGTTAAAGGAGCTGGGAAAGTTCTTGTATGACTGGAGAAGCAGGCGATAGGGAGAGAGTGGGAGGAGGGGAGTCCAGGGGGAAGCAAGAACCAGAACAAGCAGGGCCGTGTCGGACACGGAAGGCATGCGCATTGCATTCCTGTTACAGGAAGCTACCACAGACCTTCGAAAAGGGAAATGGACTAGAATTCTATTTTGAATTCCTTATATGGGATTCTCTGCAGATCTTGCATCATATTCACGATATTTCCAATGATAAAAAATAGTCATGCTTTGAGGATGGCTTTTGTGTTTGAAAAACTATTTTATGCTTAAGGCTACTGCTACTAGCTAGCCCCCAAAAATTGCCATTTTGTGGATAAATGTGTTTTGCTTTTAAAACAAGGAGAAGATTTTTCTAGTGTCACTATTAGAGTCAACTCTAGCAGACATGGCCAATTAAAGTCACTTTGACAGATAGTTACTGGATGTTTTCTAAGTGGCAGTGTGCTATTATACATTACAGGAAAGAAGATACACGAGGCACAAAAGTACACAGATACTGAATACAGAGGTCAGAACCCAAATGCTATAGGACAGGTACCAGTGGCTAGACATTTTCCGAAGAGAAAGAAGTTCGAGCTTCTGGAGAGCAAGAGGGATCAGGAAAGGGTCTATGATAAGACAGACAGGTGTTTGGCCTAAGTCTTTAAGGTGGGGTAGGACCTTGAGAAGAGAAAATGGTAATTGCGTGCAGATGTGCATAGAAGGCAAAGAAAAGCTCCAGGGGCTGGATTATAACGTTAGGGGGAAAGACGGGAAATATTCCATTGGTAAGGTAGTTGTGAGACGTACTCTGAAGGACCTTGAGTATCATGTCAAATGATCCGTTTTTAGTTTCTCAGGCAATAAGAAATCATGGAATGTTTTTGAGTAGCGGGGTGGCATCAATGCAATACTCCTTGAAAAGATAAACATGGCAGTAGTATAAAATGGATTAAGGCAAGGAGCCCAGAGAGCAGGCTGATGTTGTAGATGAGGCAAGTGGAAGCACGAGTCTGGACTAGTGTGGTGTTCACCAGAAAAGGGAAGGAGGCAGAAGTAGCAAAAGATTATCACGACTGCTGACAATCAGATCAGAAGATGGGAAAGGAAGCTCTCAGATTACTTTAAAATTTTCACTCGGATAAGATTCCAATTTATCATAACCAAGAGAGCCCAGCATAAGTCGGGCTGTAGTGAAGGTCTGTGTTATTCAGGGAGAAGTTGGCTTCAGTTTGGGACTCAGTGTCTCCAACGAGATGACAGAACATCTAACATCTTTGCTATGTTCTCTCTCTAGAAACTGAAACTGCCGAACGTGCAGCGTACGATAGAATAGTTACAAGCGTGGGCCCTTTGCGCAGAATGCACCACTTCAAATCCCAGCTCAGGCACTTGCCGGATCTGTGATTTGGGCAAATGAGGTGGCCTCTCTGTCCCTCAATTTCTGTGTCTGTAAAATAGAGAAGATAATTTTATATATCTCAATGCTTGTTGTGAGGATTGTGTACACACATATACAAACATACATATGCATGCATATGTGCAAATCATATATTGTAGAGGATATACAGTTATATGTAATATATATTAACTTTATATATAATATGTGCCAAATATTAATTAAATTTTTTTAAATGTTTATTTTTGAGAGAGAGAGTGAGACAGAGCGTGAGCAGGGGAGGACCAGAGAGAGGGAGACACAAAATCGGAAGCAGGCTCCAGGCTCCGAGCTGTCAGCACAGAGCCCGACGCGGGGCTCAAACCACAAACCGCAAAAACATGACCTGAGCCTAAGTTGTATATCAAACCGACTGAGCCACCCGGGCGCCCCCAAATATTAATTATACATACACATTGTATCCTTAGAAGAAACCTAGGAGGTATATATCTTATAAGATATGGCATAGTGTTGACAGACTATATATGTATATGTACATTATAATATATATGTTACATAACTACTCACACACTGTTTCTTATTAGAA
Source organism: Lynx canadensis (assembly GCF_007474595.2). Lineage (NCBI taxonomy): Eukaryota > Metazoa > Chordata > Mammalia > Carnivora > Felidae > Lynx > Lynx canadensis. The sequence goes on along the minus strand of NC_044321.2, from coordinate 114,017,342 downwards.
GACTCATAAATAGGAGAGGAAGAAGGAAATATTGTCATTAAAGGGTAGAGGAAGAACAGTGAGAAAGAGATACAGAAATAGCTGAGGAGAGGAATGAAAATTCCTCCGACAATTCCAGTCAAATGAGGAAAGAGTGAAGGATGCTGGGTTTGGAAATCAGAAGGTCCGTGGTGACTTTAGTAGATTGCTGGAAGCCGAGCTGTCCCAGCCTGAGTGGCAGGGCCCGGGCTGTGGACGGATTGGTGACTGCGGGGCGGCCCGCCGACAGGGAAGCTTCTGGTCCTCCCGCTTTTAGGTAATTTGGCCTTAAAAGTACCTGGGGTATTGTCTGTTGGGGAATTGCCCTCGGCAGGCCCCCTGGGAAAAGAACCGTTAGGGAAGACAATAAGGTTCCGCAAGAAACTGTGCGGCCTGGCCTTACGTTTAGCCCTTGCCATTCCCTATGGAGACTCCTCTACTTGCAGGAAGGATAGCCTCATGCATTTGCCAGCAAAGAGGGCCTGTAAAGGAGAGACATATGGATCCGAAAGCCCCACTCCGGCAACTAAGGAGTGTATCTCTGGGCACAGGTGACTTCAGCCCCTAGGCCCCCCCGGCCCCCCAGAGGCATTCCAGATGATGACTGAACCTAGTCTGTTAAGGTACAGAATGGTTCATTGGTTCCTAGGTGCGTTGTCTCTCTGAGAATGTGTGAGGCGTAGGTTTCTAAGGCTTTTTCGGCCCCTTTCTGGCACCTCGGACCGAGGCAGACACATTGTTCTTCTGGCCTCAAGCGGTTAGGAGGTCATGTCCCTGTCACTGTTCCACTTGAGGTGTTGAGAAGTGGAGGGCCTTTCACGAGAACAGCAAAGCAAATGCTTTGCAGATTATAGATAAATGCAGATGCATAATGGAATAATGTAAGAAATTAATCTATAATCAAAGGGTATGTGGGAGTGTTAGGGGAAAATCACCATGTCATTTCTTAAAGGTTGTGTACACATAGGAACATTTTCAAAATTAGGAAATGTTAGAAAAACATAGATGACGTATGTTACAAGGAAATCACTAGCATATATAATGCCACGTTTACTGCAATAAAGGGGCCAGTTCAACACACTGCTGTTGTCTGTGGCCATTTTTATTTTTTGTGTTTATTTTGGTTTTTTATTTTAGCTTTTTATTTTAGTTTTTTATTTTAGTTTTGTTTTATTTTCACTGTTTCGCCGACACCGTTCATCCTTCGGGAACCCCTGGACCTGCTGGAGCTGGACTCCGGCAGTAGATCAGTTTCAGTCGAGTGGCGTGGATAGAAGTCAGATTTCCAAAGGATAATGAGGTACGTGCTGAGAAAGGACAGAAAATAAATTGACCTTTTTGTGAGGTTGATCCTGGAAGTGTGGATCAATCAGAAAATATTCTGTGTTTCTTTGAAAAAGAGATAGTTGATTGAAGAAGACATAAAAAAAAATGGAAAAATATTCCATACTCATGGATTGAAAGAACCAGTATTGTCAAAATGTCGATACTAGCCAAAGCAATCTACATATTCAATGCAATGTCTATCAAAATAACACCAGGATTCTTCACAGAGCTAGAACAAACAATCCTAAAATTTGTATGGAACCACAAAAGACCCTGAATAGCCAAAGCAATCTTGAAAAAGAAAACCGAAGCTGTAGGCATCACAATCCTAAGCTTCAAGATGTATTACAAAGCTTAATCATCAAGACAGTATGGTACTGTCACAAAAACAGACACTTGGATCAATGGAACAGAATAGAGAACCCAGAAATGAACCCACAACTAATTGTATGGGCAACTAATCTTTGACAAAGCAGGAAAGAATATCCAATGGAATAAAGACAGTCTCTTCCGCAAGTGGTACTGGGAAAACTGGACGGCGACATGCAGAAGAATGAACCTGGACCACTTTCTTACACCATACACAAAAATAAACTCAAAATAAATGAAAGTCCTAAACGTGAGACAGGAAGCCATCATAATCCTCAAGGATAAAGTAGGTAAAAACCTCTTTGACCTCGGCCACAGCAACTTCTTACTCAACACGTCTCTGGAGGCAAGGGAAACAAAAGCAAAAATGAACTACTGGGACCTCATCAAGATAAAAAGCTTTTGCACAGTGAAGGAAACAATCAGCAAAACTAAAAGGCAACTGATGGAATGGGAGAAGATATTCGCAAATGACATGCCAGATAAAGGGTTAGTATCCAAAATCTACAAAGAACTTATCAAACTCAACACCTAAAAAACAAATAATCCAGTGAAGAAATGGGCAAAAGACATGAATAGACACTTTTCCAAAGAAGACATGAAAAACATGATGCTCAACATCACTCATCATCACAGAAATACAAATTAAAACCACAATGAGATACCACCTTACACCAGTCAGAATGGCTAACATTAACAACTCAGGCAACAACTCACAAAAAACCCAACTCAGGCATTCTCTGTTGGCGAGAATGCAGAGAAAGGGGATGTCTTTTGCACTATTGGTAGGAATGCAAACTGGTGCAGCCACTCTGGAAAACAGTATGGAGATTCCTCAAAAAGTTAAAAATAGAACTACCCTATGACCCAGCAATTGCACTACTAGGTATATATCCAAGGGATAAAGGTGTGCTGTTTCGAAGGAACACATGCACCCCCATGTTTATAGCAGCACTGTCAACAATAGTCAAAGTATGGAAAGAGCCCAAATGTCCATCGATGGATGAATGGATAAAGAAGATGTGGTATATATATACAATGGAGTATTAGTCACCAATCAAAAAGAATGAAATCTTGCCATTGGCAACTACGTGGATGGAACTAGAGTATATATGCTAAGTGAAATAAGCCAAAGAAAGACAAATATCATATGATTTCACTCATATGTGGAATTTAACATACAAAACAGATGAACAGAAGGGAAGGGAAGCAAAAATAATATAAAAACAGGGAGGGGGACAAAACAGAAGAGACTCTTAAATACAGAGAACAAACTGAAGGTTGCTGGAGGGGCTGTAGGTGGGGGGGTGGGCTAAATGGGTAAGGGACATTAAGGAGGACACTTGTTGGGATGAGCACTGGGTGTTATACGTAGGGGATGAATCACTGGAATCTACTCCTGAAATCATTATAGCACTATATCCAAGCTAGCTAACTTGGATGTAAATTAAAAATAAATAAATAAATATGTATATATATGAAAAAGAGCTAATTGAGCATTTTTTTTTAACGTTTATTTATTTTTGAGACAGAGAGAGACAGAGCATGAGAGGGGGAGGGTCAGAGAGAGGGAGACACAGAATCTGAAACAGGCTCCAGGCTCCGAGCTCTCAGCACAGAGCCCGACGCGGGGCTCAAACTCACGGACCGCGAGATCGTGACCTGAGCCCAAGTCGGCCGCTCAACCGACTGAGCCACCCAGGCGCCCAAGCATTATTTTTTAAATGTTTATTTATTTTGAGAGAGAGAAAGAGAGCACGCATGAGCGGGGGACAGGCAGAGAGAGGAAAGAGAGAGAATCCCAAGCAGGCTCCGTGCTGTCAACGAAGAACCCAATTTGGGGCTCCATCTCACAAACCATGAGATCATGACCTGAACCAGAATCAAGAGTCAGATGCTAAACTTACTGAGTCACCCAAGTGCCCACAGAATATGATTTTCATGTAATTACTCATATGTAAAGCCATGAGGGTGACTAGACTTTCTCTCTTTTATGATATAATGGGGAACATTGGCCAAAAACCATTGCCACTGGAACTGTGGGCCCATTTTCCACATCCAAAGAGGGACTCTCAGGTATGTGGACCTGCTTCCCTTGGAGTTACAAGTATTTACTGATCTCCCAGTGTAAGCCAAGGAGGGAAAAAAGTATGGAGCGATGGGAAGTTGTGGTGGATATATGGAAGCTGGACAGAAGTGTGGAGAGCTGGATTGGCCCAGTTGTTCTGGAAGCTGGGATGAAACTCTAAAGATAATCTACAATAAAAGGCACCTTTACTCATCTCACAAACGCTCACCTATAGGCCTATACCTTGTGGACTCACACCATTGATTACAGATAAGCAGACAGTGATTCTTCTGGTGGATTTTAATTGTGGAACCTGGCTTCCTTATCGATGCCCAAACCTCCTGACTTTTTCACAACTACAGTATAATGTTTTTATTATTTAGCCTAAGAGTTCGTGGGAGCTTTGGCTTGATTTAAGCACATATCAAGGTTCTGTGATCCCCTGAAATTGTATGAAAAATTCAGTGCATGAACTACTGGTTGTCTGGATGATTTTCATGAAATTCTCCAAGGGACTCCTGACTCAAAATGTTTGGAACGACTGGGCAGATCCACTGAAGTTTTTGTTATTTATTTATTTTTTAATTTATTATTATTATTTTTGAATCAGGGCCAGAGTCTTTATACTTGCATTAACTTCTCTTGGCTCTTCCTGGCATAGACATAACAGTAATGAGAGCCAAATTATAATATAATTTTATTTCAAAACTCCTCCCTCAGTTGGTGATATTCAGTGGATCCAAAATTAAGGTACAGGGAAGGACTCCACCCTCTTTTTGAAATATATTAAAATTTCCACTCTGGAAAGTTTCTGAAACTTTAGTGGAAACATGCTGAAATGTTGTAGAAAGATCTTCTATAAGCCCTAAAATTAACTATTTTCAATTTAGCTACTAAATTTGCCTCATCTCTGGTCATGATCAGCTTTCTTCCGGCTCTGCAACTCCCTCACAAAGGTATGATGCTCCATTGTCTAACATCATCAATATTTGGGCTTATTTTTCCCCTCTCACGTTTCTGAACAACCAAAGCCAACTAACAAAAATGGATTTATCCAGCCACAAGATCACAAGGTCATGGGTGCATCTCTCATAAATGCTGGGCCAAGGGCCAGGCCTGATGTGCATCTAAAACATCTGGGACCCACTAGAGCACTCTCCACAGTGCTGTACTGAGCACTGATCAATACTGTTATTGGTCCAGATAGTCTTGTTTGGAAAACATCCACTGATATTCTAGCAGCTAACTTGGATGCACACTGTCTGCTTTTTCTTTCAACGTCTCCCATAGTCCTATTTAAAATATGCTTATAGAAAACATTCAACCCATAAATGGGAGAATAGAAAGAAAGATACAGTTCCAAAGCTTTCTCTTCCTTGTGCATGGATTTTGGAGGATAACATAAGCCCTAAAATTAACTATTTTCAATTTAGCTACTCGTTTTATACATGGTTCATGAAATGGATATGAGACTTTAAAAGCATCAGCTTCATGTTGCTTGTTACACTTTGTACCTGTGTATGATTGAAAAGTGAATTCCCTTGAGATTATAAGTTGCAGAATATATTAGGAACCAGGCATTTTGCTAGATGAGGGATTGATTTTTCAAACTTTAACCAAAATGAAACTTACTATTCATTTAGTCTTATTCCACATATGTTGGCGATATTAACACCAACGACAGTGTCATGCACACATTATAAGCCTAACAAAAAGCTGGTAAATGAACAGAAGGACTACATTGAATCCACTAGGCATAGATCTTATACTAAGGCCTCCCACCAAATTAAAGAATACTTCCCTCAGGGATTTTTAAAGATTTCATTCTAGATAGGTAGTTTGACTTGTATAGTTAATATTTTATCATTTTTTAAAGCATGCTAGGGCTTTGGTATGGCTCTGAAGGATCTAGAAAATGTTCGCTTGTTCTTGAAATATAGTCTCAGTTCCCAACTGTTTTTCATTAACTAAATATTTAGGGAACAAATAAATAGCTCAGTGGATGAATACTTATTAATTATCAATATCTGATTGACAGGATGTTCTAGAAACAAGAGCTCTCAACTGAGAGGTATTAAATCAACTCTCCCATCAACTGTGAAAAGGTCATTCCATCTTCATGTCCTCAGCTTCTACATCGTTAACCTGAGAGCATTGTGCCTAATTAAAGAAAAGAAAAGTGCACAGGGCATAGTAGTAGATAACATACATCTCCCCCAAGAAAACCTGTTTTATGGTCACAGACCACTCATTTTGTCTTGTAGTTTCGATTGTACATTGTTGGATTAGGGGACAGGTGATTACAGAATGTTACTTACCTTATCACCTAGCAAAATTGTACATATGTCCCTGAGAGTGAGATCACTCAAACTCTAGATGTTCCTTAACTCTGGTTTTCTGGAATGCTGGTACTTGCTTCTTGAATGCTTAAAGAGTTCTACTGTTTCCTCCTACAGGGGAGGAAACAGACACCAAAAAACCATAAGATACCTAGGAATAAACCTAACCAAACAGGTAAAAGATCTGTACTCTGAAAACTATAGAATATTTATGAAAGAAATTGAAGAAGACACAAAGAAATGGAAAAGCATTCCATGCTTATGGATTGGAAGAACAAACGCTAAAAAGCTTATACTACCCAAAGCAATCCACACATTTAATGCAATTCCTATCAAAAGTCTACCAGTATTTTTGGCAAGGCTAGACAAAACCCAAAATTTGTATGCAACCACAAAAGACCCTGAATAGCTAAAACAAACTGGAAGCATCATGATTCTGAATTTCAAGTTATATTATAAAGCTGTAGTCATCAAGACAGTATGGTACTGGCACATAAGCAGACACATAGATCAATGGAACACAACAGAAAACCCAGAAATGGACCCCCAATTATATGGCCAACTCAACTTCAACAAAGCAGGAAAGAATATCTAATGGAAAAAAAAGACAGTCTCTTCAACAAATGGTGTTGAGAAAACTGGATGGCGAACATGCAGAAGAATGAAACTGGGCCACTTTCTTACACCATACACAAAAATAAATTCAAAATGGGTGAAAGATCTAAATGTGAGACAGGAAACCATCAAAGTCCTAGAGAAGAACATAGACAACAACCTCTTTGACCTTGGTCACAAGCAACTTCTTACTAGGCAAGTCTCCAGAGGCAAGGGAAACAAAAGCAAAAATGAACTATTCGTACTTCATCAAGATAAAAAGCTTCTGCACAGCAAAGGAAACAAACAAAACTGAAAGTCAGCCTATGGAATGGGAGAAGGTATTTGAAAGTAACAGATCTGATAAAGGGTTAGTATACAAAATCTATGAAGAACCTACCAACTCAACACCCAAAAAACAAGTAACCCAATTAAGAAATGGGTAGAAGGCATGAATAGACACTTTTCCAAAGAAGACATTCAGGTGGGTAACAGACACGTGAAAAGATGTTCAACATCATGCAACATCAAGGAGATACAAATCAAAACCACAATGAGATAGCACCTCACACCTGTCAGAATGGCTAACATTAATAACATAAGAAACAACAGGTGTTGACGAGGATGTGGAGAAAGGGGAAACTTCTTGCACTGTTGGTAGGAATGCACACTGGTGCAGCCACTCTGGAAAACAGTATGGATAGTCCTCAAAAAATTAAAAATAGAACTATTCTGTAACCCAGGAATTGCACTATTAGGCATTTATCCAAAGGATAGCAAATGCTGATTTGAAGGGGCACATGTAGCCCAGTGCTTATAGCAGCACTATCAACAACAGCCAATGTACAGAAAGAGTCCAAATGTCCATCGACAGATGAATGGATAAAGAATTATATATATCAGTGATGCATTACTGAATTCTACTCCTAAAACCAATATTTCACTATATGTTAACTAAAATTTAAATTACAAAAAAACAACAAAAAAGACAAGGGCATCTGGGTGGCTCAGTCAGTTTAGTGCCTGCCTTCAGCACAGGTCATGATCTCACATTTTGTGAGTTGGAGTCCCACTCAGGCTGGCTGCTGTCAGCGCTGATCCTGCTTCAGATCCTCTGTCAACCCCCCCCCCCACTCCTTCTCCACTTCTGCTCTCTCAAAAATAAATAAACATTTAAAACAAAACAAAGCAAAAATAAAACAAAAAAGGGGTCCAATTCACAATGACCACTTTTACTCATGAATTTATCTCTCCTCATTTCTTCTCAAACTCTTACCTCAAAACAATCACAAAGCCCTAGCCTGCATGACACTTTTCTTTTACTTCCTTTCTCTTTCTTCTCTCATCCCACAACACACATAAAAGAGCCCAGAAATCTTTCTTACCAAAACAAGAAAGGAAAGAGAGAAATTTAGCACAGAAGACAATTTTCTTTAAGGGGAGTAACCCAGATGTTATCCCTACCATATAAAATCAAAAGTAAATCAGCAGATAAGAGGCAACATCAAAAATATTACCAAAATCTAATACACATACACACACATACACACACACACACACAGAAATATTACTCAGCCATTACAAAGGATGAGATCATGCCATTCACAACAACATGGATAGAACTAGAGGGTATAATGTTAGGTGAGTAAGTCTGACTGAGAAAGACAAATACCATATGACTTCACTCATGTGAAATCTAAAACAACAACAACAACCCACAAGTGAGTTAACAAAAAAAAAGCAGAAATCATACCTGTAAATACGGAGAACAAATGGATGGTTACCAGAGAGGAGCGGGTAGGGGGATGCGTAAAATGGGTGAAAGCAAGTGGGAGATACAGGCTTCTACTTACGGGATGAACAAATCACAAGCATAAAGATCACAAGCATAGGTAATATAGCCAGTGACACTGCAGTAGTGTTGTATGGTGACGGAAGGTACTTACACTTGTGGTGAGTACAGCATAACATGTAGAGAAGCTGATTTGTTATGTTGTACACTTGAAACTGATGTAGCAGTGTGTGTCAACTATACTCAAATAAAATTTATTTTAAAAACCACATTACCAAAATCTGAATTACAGATGAAAGACAGATAACTAAAAATGGGTGTATTTAATCTTTTCACAAGATGTTCATAAGCTGCACAAAAAAATATTGATTGAAACTTGGTTTGCCAATAGATGTTTGCTTCAAGGTGCTAGCATTTGTCTAATGACTTTAGTGTCTTATGACATTGTATTCACACCTAAGACAAAGGGAGTATATAATCTTAATCAGTGTTCATTGAAGGCCGTGTGATGCAAGGGAAATTGACATGGTTTCTGCAGCCAGAATGATCAGAATTTTAGCTTTGCCACTCATTAACTTGGCATTCGTAACAAAAAAAATTAGCGTCTGTTTCTTCCTTTTTATAACTGTCATCATGCCACCTATTTCAGGAATTGCCTTTAAAGTTACAAATAATATGTGAAAATCAGAACAGATTTATAATAAGTAAAGAGATGGGTTTAGTAATTTAAAAAATTGCACAAAGAAAAGCCCAGGTCAAGATGGCTTCATTACTGAATTCTACCAAAGGTTTAAAGAATTAAGTCCAATCTTTCAGAAAATATTCCAAAAAAACAATGATGAAAAACTGCCTCGTTCTATGAAGGCAGTATTATCCTGGTAACAAAACCAGATAAAAACATCATATGAAAAGAAAACCGCAGGCCAATACCTCATATAAATATAGATTCAAAAATACTAGCAAATAAACTCCAGCAATATATATGAAACATAATACACCATAATTAAGCGGGATTTATTTCAGGAAATCAAGGTTGGCCTCACATCAAAAACAAATTAATGTAGTGTATCATATGAATAGAATAAAAAACACGAAACACATCATTATCTCAAGAGATGCAGAAAAAGCATTTGACCTAATCCAATGACTGCTAACAGACACAGAGTTGCCTTTGAGGTGATGAAAGTGGTGTAGAATTAGACAGTGGTGATGGTTGCACAATCTTGTGAATATACCAACAACTACCGAATTGTATACTTCCAATTGTGAATTTTATGGTACATAAGTAATGTCTCAATAAAAACATCAACCTCATTTAAAAACATTAAGTTTGGGGCGTCTGGGTGCCCTGAGTGTCTGACGTCAGCTCAGGTCACGATCTCACGGTTCATGAGTTCGAGCCCTGCGGTCTCTGCGCTGACAGCTCAGAGCTTGGAGCCTGCTTCAGATTCTATGTCTCCCTCTCTCTCTGCCCCTCCCCTGTTCATGCTCTGTCTCTCTCTGTCTCAGAAATAAACACTAAAAATTTTTAAAAACATTAAGTGCAATCTACATAATACAAGGCAAAATTATAGTTCAGTGTTGGCATTAAAGAAACAAATTCAATAGTCTGGGTGGAGGGATGGGTGAAATAGGTGAAGAAGATTAAGAGGCACAAACTTGCAGTTATAAAATAAATCACAGGGGCGCCTGGGTGGTGCAGTCGGTTAAGCGTCCGACTTCAGCCAGGTCACGATCTCGCCGTCCGTGAGTTTGAGCCCCACGTCAGGCTCTGGGCTGATGGCTCGGAGCCTGGAGCCTGTTTCCGATTCTGTGTCTCCCTCTCTCTCTGCCCCTCCCCTGTTCATGCTCTGTCTCTCTCTGTCCCAAAAATAAATAAAAACGTTGAAAAAAAAATTTTTTTTAAAAAAAAATAAAATAAATCACAGAGAAGAAAAGTACAGCATAGGAAATATAGTCAATACTATTGTAATAACCTATGGTGACAGATGGTACTACATTTTCCTTGGTGACCACTGAGTAATGTATGGTGCTGTTGGAGCACTATGTTGCACCCTTGAAACGAATACTGCTTGCATGTCAACTATGCTTCGATAATAAAAATTCAAGGGGCGCCTGGGTGGCCCAGTCAGTCAAGCATCTTACTCTTGGTTTCAGCTCAGGGCACGATTTTACGCTTTGTAAGATTGAGCCAGGCATTGGACTCAGCACTGACAGCGCAGAGCCTGCTTGGGATTCTCTCCCTCTCTCTCTGCCCCTCACCTGCTTGTGCGCACACTCTCTCTTTGTCTCTCTTTCAAAAATAAAAATAAAAATAAAAATACCCAACAATCTGATGCAATTAATAGAAATTAAAAAAATAATACATGGGAAGTGACAAACAACGCACGGCACACAGTGAGTGTTCAAGTTCTAATGACAATTCTTCTTATCTCTTTTTTAAGTGTTTATTTACTTTTTTGGAGGGGAAGGGCAGAGAGAGAGAGGGAGAGAGAGAATCCCAAGCAGGCTCCGCACTGTAAGCACAGAGCCTGATGTGGGGCTCAATCTCATGAAACATGAGATCATGACCTGAGCCTAAATCAAAAGTCGGATGCCTAACCGACTGAGACATTCAGGCACCCCACTTTTTGTTTTCTTTTGATACACCGCTATGACAAATACTCTTCAATGATGTAGATAAAAACTCATCCCAATATCCAACAGTCCAACTGTCATAGAGGGTTCCAATGGGTAATTGGAAGTGATGAAGAAATGAAAAGTGAAGCACCTCATAAGTTGGAATCATGATTAACCCCTTTTTTACCAAGTATGTCAAGCCTCAGTTTATCACAATTAATCCTACTTACCTCTTCTAATTTTTGGATGAGTGTGCAGAATATTAATTTTTCTTTACATATTTGGTAAAATTCACCATGGAAGTTATTTGGGCCTGGTCTTTTCTTTGTAGGTGGTTTATTGATTAGTAATTAAATCCCATGTTTTAGGTTTATTCAATTGATTAGTAATTAAACCCCATGTTTTAGGTTTATTCAGATTTTGTGTTTCTTCTCGAGTCAGGTTCAATAGTTCATGTCTTTCTAGGCATCTGTCAATTACATCTAAATGTTCTAATTTGTGGCACACCTGGGTAGTTCAGTCGGTTAAGCATCCAACTTCAGCTCAGGTCATGATCTTGTGGTTCGTGAGTTCGAGTTCCATGTCAGGCTCTGTGCTGAGAGCTCAGAGCCTGGGGCCTGCTTCCTATTCTGTGTCTCTGTCTGTCTTTGCCCTTGCCCCACTCACGCTCTGTTTCTCTCTCTCTCTCTCTCTCTCAAAAATAAAAATAAACATTAAAAAATTAAAAAAAAATGTTCTAACTTGTTAGCCATAATATTTTTCCTAGTATTCTCTTATAATCCTTTTAATTTCTGTAAGGTCAGTAGTTATGCCCAGTCTTTCAGCACTGATTTTGGTAATCGGTGTCTGTTATAGTTAATTGTATATATTTGGTTGGGCTATAGTGCTCAGATATTTGGTCAAACGTTATTTTGAATGTTGCAGAAAAAAATGTTTTTGAGGAAATTAACATTTAAATTGGTGAGTTTTGAGTAAGGCAGATTACCCTCTATAACGCATGTGGCCTTCACCCAATGAGTTGAAGGCCTTAACAGCAAAAAGTTTGATCTTCCCCAAGCAAAGACTTCTGCCAGCAGACTACCTTTCAACTTGGACTCCAGTTCTTTTCTGAGTTTCCACAGTCAGGTGAGCTAAACCCTGAAAAGAAATAAATGTGTGTGTGCGTGTGTGTGCGCGCGCGCGCGCGCGTGTGTGTGTGTGTGTGTACATATATATTTTTTTTCCTCAAATATTGGTTTTCAAAGAACCGATTTCAAGTTTTGGTTTCTAAAGGGCCAAACTTTGGTATTATCAATCTTCTCTACTGATTTTCTCTTTTTTCTTATATTAACTTCTACGTGATCTTTCTTTTTTTCCTGTTTGTTTTGTGTTTAGTTCTTTTTCTAATTTCTTGAGGAATATGCTTAGGTTAATTAATGTGAGATCTTTCTTCTTTTCTAATAAAGGCATTATAGCTATAAATTTCCCTGTAAGTACTACTTAAGCTGGACCCCACAAATTCTGATTTTTTAAAAATTTTTATTCAGCTTACAACATTTTCCTAATTCCTCTTGTGATTTATTCTTTGGCCAAAAGCATCTGTTTTGTTTATCTTCCAATTAGTTGTGTATTTCATAAGTTTCCTTCTGTTGTTGATTTCTAATTTAATTCATTGTGTTAGGAGAACATACTCCTCAATGTTGTCCATTCTTCTTATTAGAATAATCAGTCTCCTGTGAAGTATTTGCTATCCGTTACAAGGTCTAGACTGTGGCAGTGAATACGAAAGTCCATCCAGAGACACATATGCACATCTTCAGAATGTGTCACATTGGGATAATTCCTTATTTCAGATTACGTGGCTTATCAAGACTTGAGTAAGGTTGCTCAATGAAATGTTCTGTAAGTTAATGAAATTATTTGAATGCAACTTAGAAAATTCAGCTACATTGCTTTGGATTGAAATAGGTGAAGGAGGGTAAGAAAGTCTGTTTCCTTCTAATGCTATAGCCTCAGAATCCCAAGAGTGTCTTAGAACACAGTTGGACATCACTAGAATAGAGGATACCCAATATAAGGCCTTTTCACTAAATCCTATGATTCTAAAATTCATCCGGCATATGATATAAGTAAGTGGGATTTTATTCAGGTATTCTTATATGGTAAACTGCCATTTATTGATCATATATTATATAATGCAGTATGGTAATCTTTTTATTATTTTTCATTCTACTTAATCCCATAAACCCAATGAGTCAGATAGTATTATCACTGTCTTATGAATGAGGAAAACGAGGCTCGGATTTGTCCAAAGGAAATGAACTCCAGCTTTCTGTGAAATGAGGGTAATATGATCTACTTCAGAGGAACAACTAAAGATAGCAACAACAGAAGTTGTCCATAATTTAACAATGGAGCTGATGGGAAGAAAAACTGTCATATCCTATATAAAGTCAATGGCAAAACGTAAGTACAGAAACCTAGATTCCTGGTCTTCGAGGTCACTCTAACACTCATTTGTACGGTAAGATGTTTTTGAACCAGGGTAGAACTAAGATACTGTAAAAGTATATTATGAGGTTTAGTCAGTGTTGTTGTGGTCTTGGAGTAGAACAGTACCAGAGAAGCTAAAATAAATCAGTAAAGCAGGGGCTATGGGTTAAGTGAGGTGCTGCAAGTCTGAGAATTCAGGCAGCTTGAGTGGATATACTATTAACTATTTTCATTTCGCTTTCCTGTCAGGATCCCATAACAAGGCAAGACTGCTAAAAACGAGGGTGGGGGAGGTCTTACTACCCAGAGAGTTTTTGCGAAGCATTGAGACTTGCATATAGTAGAAACTCACTTACTATTGGTTCCCATCACCCAGTCCCCATCTTAGGTCAGAGAGTTAGATATGCAATGAAGCATGCAAGAAAGCCATTGTAGCTTTTTGAATCGAAGGGTACATTATCTCATCAGTTGGAAAACGAGTGGAAAGTAACCAGAACACATTCATGAAAGCACGGGAGTGACAGGGACTTAGAAATACCTGGCGGGGAGGTGCCCGGATGGCCCAGTCGATTGGCCTGACTCTTCATTTTGGCTCAGGTCATGATCTCACAGTCTGTGAGTTCGAGCCTGTATCGGGCTCTGCGCTGACAATGTGGAGCCTGCTTGGAATCGTCTCTCTCTCTGCCCCTCCTGCCCCTCTCTCAAAATAAAGAAATAAACTTAAAAAAAAAAATACCTGGGAGCTGGCAATTGATTAAGCAGTGTAAATCTGAATCTGGGATGGAATAAGGGGCAAGAGCCATCAAAAAGGTGGAAATGGACTTGCCTATTAGGTGCTAGGAGCTATCTGTCCGCTCTGTACCTCGGCATCTAGTGTGAAAGTTGAAACACACGAAGTTTTCCATACATCCTGTCAGGCACTGTTGTTAAATTTGTCACCTAATTTCGTTTTTCGCTACGTCCCTATCACAAATGCTGTACCACAACCACTTTACAGATGAGGAAACTCAAGTGTGGAAAGGATTCTTGGTCACGCAGCTGGTTACCAGTAGTGCCAGGATTCAATCATGACGAGGACTGACCATCAATGCTTTTCCAACTAAACAATTCTGTCTCCCAAAGCCTTCCCTTTCCCTCTAAATGCTTAATACAACAAAGGTGACAGCAAAATAAGTGACTCTGACACCTTACCACTTCCATCAGTTTCACAAAAGTAATACAACATAACAACATGGCACCAACTTCACGGAGTCACGTGTCTAACCTGCAAGTCTGGCACTCATAGAAAGTGAGTGCCAACAGAGATACATGCACTTGGCTACCATTTTCCCTGAAGCACAACTTGTTTTGTCAACATATAAATTCCCTTATTGGAAATATGACTGGAGCTGAAATGATGGTATTTGCAAACTTGCATTCAGCAAAACTAAAAGTCTAATATTGGCATATAAGACTTCATAGATGAGTTATCATGTATTTCACACGAAAGCTTTCTGAAAAGTTTTGCTTTTATTTTTGAGATTTTTTTGGTCTATCTATCATAAAAACTATTCTCATTTATCACTATAAACATAGCTGTACAGAATGAGAATCTGTATGCAAATTTTGTGCTCAAAGGAAAGCAAACTTTTCAGTTTCAGTTTAATTTAGTTCTTTATTTGTGTCTAAATCAAATTATAAGTACATTTACAAAATATCCGTAGCACTAAATGTGAAATTTGGGAAAATTATTTTCAAGATTTCCTACAAATCATCACTTTACATTATTCATAACTAAATTAAACTAAGCATGAAAAAACACCTCAAACTACCTTTTTATATTACTCAAAATGCTGATGCAGAGAGACTGCAGCAGAAATATCAACGAAGAAAATATTGCAGCAGTGAATATATACTATGACCTAGAATGAGTGGAAATGTTCCCACTTAAAAAAAAGGTTCAATTATTCTAGAAGAATATTCCTAAAACTTTCTTGGAAGGCTAAATCTTAATGCTTGGTCATGCTGGCATTTGTTTATATTGCTTCTAAATAAGTTTCTCATTAATGCAAATATGATGCAGGTCTTTAATTAGAAGGGACATAATCTGAAGAAAGTTTTTGAGCGGTTGTCCAATAAAATGGAGATTGAAATATGAAAGAAAATTAAAAGGTAGGGTGTACTTAATGAGAAGGCCTAATATATGTGAATTAAAAATCTCAAAATAGATAGTAGAAAATGGCGTCAAGGAAACAAAGAGATAATGACTGATGTCCCTCCCTAATTTTTGAAGATACCAAAATTAAAATCCAGAAAGACTAACAAATACCAAGTATAATAAATGAAAAGAAATCCATGACTAGACACATGATAGTGAAAGAGGAGAATACCAAAGACACAGAAGATCTTAAAAGCATCCAGAGAGAAAAGATAATTCACCTGTAGTAATTAGACTGCGACCTGACTTTTCAACATCAGTGAAGGGAACAGGAAGGCAGTGGAACTAACCTAAAATCATATACCAAGTTTAATATTTTCCAAGAATGAGAGTGAAATGATGACATATTTATTTATTTAAGAGCTTTTAAGTTTATTTATTTATGTTGAGAGAGAGTGTGTGCATGTGAGCAGGGCAGGGCAGAGAGAGAGGGGAGAGAGAGAATCCCAAGTCGGCTATGCACTGTCAGCACAGAGCCTGATGCGGGGCTTGATCTCACAAACCATGAGATCACGATCTGAGCCAAAATCAAGAGTTGGACGCTTAACCGACTGAGCCACCTAGGTGCCCCAAAAGGATGACACATTTAGGTGAACAGAAAGTGAGATCATTTGATGCCAAATAACCTGAACACCCACGGAAAAAAATATTGATAAACAGACTTGGTATATTCATAAAAGTGAATACTCTGTGGCAGTGAAAATGAATGAACTACAGTTGCATGTATACATGTGACTGAGTTTCAACATGCTTCTGGGTTGGAAAGAAAGTCAAAACAATACATACGGCGTAGCTCAATATGTACAGTGTTCAAAGCCAGGGACCCCCAAGCAATATATTGTTGCAAGATACTAACATTGTAGGAGCCAGAGAGGAGAGTACAGCGATCACAGCTACAAAGCTGAAGAAGGTAGGCCACTGGATAAGGGGGTGTGATTGAGCAGAGCGCACAGAGGGCTTCTCATGTATCGGTAATGTTGTATTTCTTAAGACTTCTTAAGATGTCTGTTTACATTGTACTTCTAAGTTATATATACTCTTTTGTATGTATATTTAAAATGAAAACAATCTAGAACAACGACAAAAAGCTCCTGGGGGAACTTGTAGGCGGGCAACGCTTACTAATCATTGGGGTTTGTGTTTGACTGATTGGGCAGCAAACGTGCTGGGGGCCTTTTAAATGGTATTCAAGTTTTTGCTCTTGACCATTCAGTTTTCTGAGAGAACTTTAATTTTTCTTCTGGAGGCGTTTGTCATTTTAAGGAGCGTTCTGTGACTGCGGTGAAGTGGAGTTGAGGGAAGCTTCTTTTTCCCTATACTTTCAATTAATTATCCTGGTTCTATTTCAAAATCACCCTCTTGCCCTATGTTGTTAATCTGGCATGTCTGGTTTCTGGGCTTCGCAGGCATTCTTCAGGGAAGATGAGGTTTTTCTTTGGCTCACTGTTGCTATAATTGGACAGTATATGTGCAATATATGTATATTTGCATTGTTTCATGTTTGTTTTCTGGATCGGCCGACGGCAAGTCAATCCTGTGTGCAGAACTGAAACGTGCTCCTGCCCAGCAGCTTGTACACCCAGGGTGATGGTCTGACCCCCGTGGCATGGCAGACCGCATGCAGGGGCAGTGAATACAGCAGACTTGGAGAGCTCCTCCAACCATGTTCTTCTAATCGTGTAGCTCTTAAAAACCGTGGCGTGTGGGGCGCCCGGGTGGCTCAGTCGGTTGAGCGTCCGACTTGGGCTCAGGTCATGATCTCACTGTTTGTGGGTCTGAGTCCCATGTTGGGCTCTGTGCTGACAGCTCGGAGCCTGGAGCCTGCTTCGGATTCTGTGTCTCTGTCTCGCTCTCCCCCTTCCCTGCTCATGCTCTGTCTCTCTCTCTGTCTCCCTCTCCAAATTAAAAAAAAAATAAAATTAAGAAAATTTTAAAAAACCTGTGGTATGTGCAAAGCTGAAACTTGTGTGTTTACCGTCACTCTAACCACCTCATGAGCTAGACACTTGCCATCATTCATTTACATGATGAAGCCTATTCATGAATCAATTGCTGCATTTTCCTATGCCTCTACAAATGCAGGTGCAATAAATTTCATGAACATGAATTTACTTTCAAAATTATAAATGAGAGAGAAGAGGCAATAATTTAATAAACTCTACAATGCGTGTGTCAAACCAATCTGGCTCTTACAAGTGAAGTCAGAGTGACTTTCGTTGCCACCCGGAGCAATAGCAGTCAAAGGGAAAATTTAAGACTTTTAGTCTAATAAATTTAGAACACTTCATTATAAAGCTACCACTCTAGAATGGAATAAGTGTTTCAGAGATGTTTATGAAGTCTAAGAGTGTAAATTGAGGGGTTTCATTTCCAGATCTGCTGGTGATTCATGGTATGAACTGGAAGAAGTCACTTTCATGGGAGTAATTTAAGTCTTTATGTATATTTCCAGGGCATGATACCTTGAAGGCAAACTCTAGATGTGGAATACATCACACACAAAGGGAAATTTCAAAGGCCATGAGTAACAGGAAATGTATTTCCTCGTTGAGAAAAGATGATGCAAGTGCCAATTGCCCTTCTGGCATTTCCAGCACAAGGGCATCCCCACCAGGGGTACAGCTTGTTTAGTGTTTTCAGCTTTGGACTGCTGCTTCTAAAAACTATACAAGTGAGAGTGTCACAGGGTGTCTGGAAAAGCAAGAACAAAACATGTTCATAAAACGACCCGACTACTATTACAGGATGTTTATCCTTTGCTAGTTTCCATTGTCATATGTACTTTATAAAGCTCTATTCACACGGTATGCACAACACGGTGCCATGCACTGTTCACTAATAACAAATATTTTAAGTTTCTTATCTTCATAATTATGATTTATAAATGTAATGGCTGCATAATATTCAATTAAGACATTGTACCATATACGAACGATTCCCCTATATATGGACACTTATATTACCCATTAAAAAAAATTTTTTAATGTTTACTTTTGGGAGAGAGAGAGACAGAGTACAAGTGGGAGAGGGACAGAGAGAGAGAGAGAGAGAGGGAGACGCAGAATCCGAAGCAGGCTCCAGGCTCCGAGCGGTCAGCACAGAGTCCAACGCAGGGCTCGAACCCACAAACTGCGAGATCATGACCTGAGCCGAAGTAGGACGATTATCCAACTGAGCCACCCAGACGGCCCTGTATTACCCACTTTTGACCCATTTTGAGATCACTGTGTTTCTGTTGAAATAGCAGAGCAAGCACCAAAATGACACCAGAGTCCATAGTACTAAGCAATACATACATTCATACAATTCCAAGTTTCTATTCAATACCTAATAATTACACTAGGCATATTTAGGTTTATTACCAGCCCCAAATGCCAGCTTCAATAGTTTTTCAGTCATGATAAACACAGGATTCAGCTAAGATCTTTTATACTGAAATCCAAACATAAGGATCTCTTGTGTGTTTCTCTGGACCTTCATTTGCCAGCAAATGTGCTAAGAGCAGTTACTGTCCTCAAAGAGATCACATCCAATTGAGAAATTAGCAAAGGATACTGAACAGGAATGGTGCTATCTCAAGGGCCAGGAAGGGAGCATCAAGAAGAGAATGTTCGTCAGTGTCAAATGCTCCAAAACAGGTCACGTAAGAGGAAAGTCAGTCAGTCCCAGTCAGTGAACAGATAGTTAATGAATGCTTACTATGTGTGAGGCATAGTTTGGGGTCTGAGTATACTATAGTGAACAACGCTGAGTCCCTACCCACAAGGAACTTATATTCTAATGGGGGCCAAAAGAAGACAAACATATAAACAAAGACATGAAGATGACTAAAGGTACTAAGAGCTATAAAGGAAATAGAGAATGTCTTGAGATTTAGCTCAGGTATTCAGGAGAGGTCTCCGTAAGAATATGCAATTTCTTTTGAGACCTGGAAGATCTCAAAGGAAACTTTGGATTCGACAATTAGCAGCTTCCTGGTGATTTCTCAAAGTCCAGCTGATTCAGTTGAATGGTAAGGATGGAAGTCAGATAGCATTAGGAGGGTCGTTGTTCGATGCATATAGGGAGTTTCGGGGAGGCTAGATTAAGTTCTGGAACTTTGCTCTGTAGCAGTGCTCACAGTTAACAATATAGGATTGTGTAGTTAAAACTTTGTTAAGAGGGTAGATTGCATGTTCAATGTTCTCACTACAAAGAAAGAAAAGCAAAAGAACCACGGATACTTAAGGAGGTAATGGATAGGTCTATTATCTTGACCGTGGTGGTGGTGGTATCGGGGATGTTTGCATATGGTCCAAACAAACCAAGTCATACATACTAAGTATGTGCAGTTCTTGTATATCAATGATACCTCGGTAAAGCTTTTTAAAAAGAGAGTGGCTGGCAAGTAAGCAGAAAAAAAAATAAATAAAAAGAGAGGAGGCTTCACCCTTGAAGTTTCACTTGGAAAGGAAGGAGAAAGATGGAAAGAAGCTAGGGGGCAAGACAGTCAAAGGATGTTTATTGTTGCTGATGCTTCTTTTAAAGCATTTTATTTGAGTTTGACTGATTTGCAAACTATGGTGACGTGGCTGATAGAAAGACAGATGCTGAACATAAAAAAGAAAAGTAACCAATGAAGCAAGGTCCACTCTCCAGCCCTTTGAATAGATTTGCTTATTCATTAAACATTTACGGAGCGTTTTTGTTTGTTTTGGTGTTGTTCTTTCGCGTGTGTGTGCATGTTTTACTGAAGTATAGTTGATGCACGCTATTGCATTAGTTTCAGGTGTACGACACAGTGATTTGACAAATTTATACATTATGCTATGCTCACCACTTCTTCTATTGTTTTTAATGTGAACAGCCCACTAATGAGGCATGACTGCCCACTGTTTCACTTTGCAAGAGGATTCCGGCTCATATAGTAGGCTAAAATTACAGCCAGCACGGGTGAAAAGGAAAAATATTGAACTTGCCACTTCACTATGGTACTTTGGTGGGGAAAGGCATCCCTTCCAAACCGGAGACATAAGAAAATATTACTTCTGTGAAATTCTTCTTAAAATGGAAATGCCAAATTTATGAAATGTTCTTAAGAAATCTGAACTAAATTTGCTACATAAAACAAATTCCAAGTAAAATGTAAGCATACGTTTTTCCAATACCATATTCTTTTGACAGAAAAATTTTAAATCTTATGCTACATGTAACTCTCTCCTCTTTAAATCACTTTTTATGCTGATAGTTTTAGGAAAATACTTTCTTGGACATTAAATAAGACTATGACCTGATGGTCACTCTTTACTTAGCTTATCATTTGCTGGTTCACAAACTAAAAGCTAATTAGGAAAGACTATGCTTTAGCTATTAGTTTTCTAAGGGGTTAGAGATCATTTTCCTGTAGCTCATTCATGATACTATGAATGGATACTTTCCAGGTAGGCTAGTTCCTGGCTGTTAAACACCAGTGGCATTTTGGCCAACTTCACCTCAACCTCAGCCTCCCTACCAATCATTTAACAGCTGGGGAATAGGTTTCCCCACACAAATGCTTTAGTACGAATTTTCACGATGCACATTCTGACCAGGTGAGTACACGCATCAAACTTTTGAAAAAGTAAAATAATTTTTATAGTTCTGAGCACATTAGATTAAATCAGCGTTTCTCAATTTTGGCATTATTGACATTGGGGCAGGATGATTCATTGTTATGGGAGGCAGTCTTTTGTACTATAGGATGGTTAGCAACGTTCCTGGCCTCTACTCATTAGAAGCCAGTAGCATTCCCTACTTCCCCTCTTCCCCCCAATTATGACAACTAACGGTATCTCTAGACATTGCCAAATGTCCCCTAGATGGCAAAATCTTCCCGAGTTAAGAACCCCTGGGTCAAAGGCAGGCGTTAATGCTATGGGGGAGATAGTTCTAAAGACATTGAAAAGCTAGTACAGTACTTAATGTGTTAGGAATACACATAAACAATAAAATGAACAGAATAAATAAACACTGGTTTTTCTTGGATAATGGATCTGTTTAATCAACCCCACAGGAGAAAACAAAAAACACCTAACTCTTACCCTATAATGATGGAAACGATTCACGAAATTCTCTTCAAAATGGAAATTTTTAATATAGAACACATTTACAAAATATTAGCTTAAGAGTCATACCTACTAGAGGAACTCACATCAGAGCTGTAGCTTAATTTCCACCTGCATTAACTTATCCAATGATTTCATCAAGCCCTGTGCGTGGTTGCCCTACAAGGCCCGTAGATTTGTAAACTCAGATTCACACTGTAAGCATCGGATCATTTCTCCATCAATATCACCACAAATCTGTGGTAAAGTCAATAAGCTAGGTAGCACTGAAGAATTTATAGGCAGCAAGTCACTGGGCTCTAAAGGACTCAGGTAAGAGGTAATAAATATAGTTGCCCAATTGTCTAAGAGCGACTAACCTTTTACTAATTGTCAAGGGCCAGAGAGTATGTATGGTCTTGCCAGATAAACAAAGAAATCTAGAAATAACGAAATTGGCATATCCTTGGCTACTCATTACACATTCTACCCAAAGAGAAGATCTCATTAACCTGACAACACGAGGGTGTTCAGAAGGCTGCTTTAAAGAAGGAACCAGACCTGCTGGGACTCAGAACAATGAAGACCATGTAGCCTACGTAGGGATTTATAATCTCATATTCTGTGAGCAATTCCTACCAGATAGTCACTGTGCCTGGATTCAGCCCTTGAATCTAATAGTGTCCCCACAAGATCTGCCAGCTTTACGAGAAACGGGGAAATCTAGAACACCAAGCCCACTGAGCCTCAGGGGACTGTCCTACACACACAGAAAACTGGGGAGCTGTGTGCATCTGTCAAAATTAATGCTCCTAAAATAGCTTTGCTACTAACATCCACACCCAAACCAACCATAAACCAGGCATTCGACCCTCAAACTGTGCTAATGCACTTCAAATGCTTGCCCAGATACACTAGAAGCGAAGTGCCAAGTCTGTATAAATTATAAGCCTAGGTCTCCAGAGCCTTTCAAACGCAATAACACTTGGCCTCTGGGGTGAGTCCGGCAAATGAGCCGTTGTTATGCTTTGGTGTGTAAAACAGATACAATGCTCACTGTTTAAGCTTCACCTCAGTCAACAGGGATACTTGCTCGTCCCCTTCTTTCATGCTGCCCGGCTGTCCCTCTTCTGGGCTCTCATATCACCCTAAATGCCTTCTCCTATCAAAACCCCTAACCCCTGGAATTGTAATTGTTTATACATCCACGTGGCAATGGGCTCTGTGAGGGCAGAGGCGGCGTCTGCTTTTTTTTGGCACCTGACATAGGGCCTGATGCCTCGTAGGCAGCCGTTAAGTAATGGTCGAACTATCTAATTGAATCGCTTTTATGTCTGAAGCCTTTCCACTTTACACACCCTATTTCATATCTCGCTTCACAGACTCGGGGACAAGAAATGTAACACTTATTGTTTTTGACAAGCTACCTTTTAAGTATCGTTCTACTAAGGTGGCAGAAACCAATTCAGAGATTTCTACCACTTTCCCAAGGATGAGGGTCAAGGTTTCTGTGTTTGCGTCCGTGTGTTTGTGTGTGAGGGGATATTACTAACCATTTTTCTGGCATCTTTTGAGACAGTCAACATCCTACCTGTCTTTCAGATGCAACACAGACATGCGTCGTCCCCATATCACGGCTCTTTCATTCCAAGGAGCTCTTTTTTCAACTTCTGGGGCATACTGAGATCACGTCGCCACTCTATGC
The DNA here is from genome assembly GCF_007474595.2 of Lynx canadensis. NCBI lineage: Eukaryota > Metazoa > Chordata > Mammalia > Carnivora > Felidae > Lynx > Lynx canadensis. The sequence goes on along the minus strand of NC_044321.2, from coordinate 113,993,781 downwards.
TATTCGTTTTTAGGCACTGGAAATTTCCTGAGATGTCTAGGTATGGGTTTTCTGGAGTTTTGCCATCTCCACAAACTCTACTAGGATAATGGAAGACGGCCACAACTGCTCCACCCCTCTTGACTTGCATCTGCCCATAGACTGAAAAATTTGTTTCTGGTCTTGAGAACGTAAAAGTTTTACAACTCATGAGAGATTTCTCTGAGATCTTTTGACTATGCTCTGGGTTTTTCAATTCCCCCCATTATAAAGAAAACCCTCTTTCTGTCTCCTGCTTTCTGCTCTGACATTCCTTCATTAAGACATAGACATAGAGTGGCCTAGCTCACTGAATGGATGGAAGGGATTAGGTAGACCTGCACCAAGCTACAAAAAAATACTTTGAGGTTTAAGTCCCTACCCAATTCCAAAAAAAAAAAAAAAAAAAAATGTTCTTTCTACAGCTCAGTAGTTCTCAAGTGGAGGCAATTTTGCATCCCTTTCCCAGGGAACATTTTACAATATCTGGAGACATTTCGGGTTGTGGCAACGGGGTGGATGAAGGAAGTAGTTGGTTATTATTGACATCCAATGGGTACAGACCAGAAATGCTGCTGAAGATCCAAAGTCGCACAAGAGTTTTCTGCCCCCACAACAGTTTTCGGCCATAAAATGTCAGTAGTGACAAAAGTAAAACGCCCTGTAGATCATTCCTTAATATGCCACCCAAAGAGATTTGGGTTGTTTTCAGATATAAAATTACATATCTTTTGGCAAATCAACAGCTGTTTCTCACCATTAATTGATACCCAAGAGAAAGGAGATGAAAACTGATATTGATTGCAAAGACCCATTGTGTGCCAGGCACTATGTTCAATAGTTGGCATTTACATGGCTCCATCTAATCCTTGCAGAAAAATAATATCAGGTAGTTACAATGGCTATCTACATTTTACAGAGTTAAAAAAAGAAGGCTGACTTGCAGAAAAAGGAAACCATTGATCCAGATTGCAGCATCTAACAGTGGCAGAACTAACACTTACTATCAAACTGTATGACTCCAGAGCTGATGTCCTTCCAGCCTTAACAAGGACATTGCCTGATCCATGGGTCTTTTTTCCCCAAATTTATTGAAATATGATTTATATACAGCGTTGTGTCAGTTTAAGGTGGAAAACGTGTTGATTTGATATAAAGTGCAAAATGATTATCACCATAATGTTAGCAAACGTTTCTATTACTTCACATAATTACCATTTCTCTTTTGTAGTGAGACCATTTAAGATCCATTCTCTTAGCAAATCTCAAGTGTGTCATATAGTATTATTAACTATAATCACTGTGCTGTACATTGGATGCTCAGAACTTGTTCATTCTATAACCGGGAATTTGTACCCTTTGACCAACATCTCCTCACTTCCCCTGCCCACCAGCCCCTGGTAACCACCAGTCTACTCTCTATTTTTACGAGTTTGGCTTTTTCAGATTCCACAAATAAATGCTATCATACAATATTTATCTTTCTCTGTCTGGCTTATGTCACTTAGCATAATGCTCTCAAGGTCCATCCATGTTGTTGCAAATGGCAGGATTCCTTTCTTTCTCATGGCAGAATTATTCATATATATACATATATATATATATATATATATATATATATATATATCAGAGGACACTTACATTGTTTCCATATCTTGGCTATTGTGAATAATGTTGCAGTGAACATGGGAGCACAGATGTCTTTCCTAGATCCTATTTTCATTTCTTTTGGGTATACACCCAGATGTACAATTGCTGGATCATATAGTAGTTCTATTTCTATTTTCAATTTTGTGAGGAACCTACATACTGCTTTCCATAGTGGCTGTGCCAATTTACATTCCCACCTACAGTGCACAAGGGTTCTTTACCCTCAGGCATTTTCTTTTGTAGAGATTTTTGCTTTTTTTCTAATGGAGCGTCAAGCATGGAAGTTTGGCATTCAACAAGGAATACTGCATAACTTTCTTGTTCTGAAAAAAACTTCAATAATGAATAATAATGAATAGGCTGTGAGGCTTTCTAGGAAAGTGAACGGAAATAGTACAGGCTTAAAGAACTTCTCACAGCATAACTGACCAAAATGAACAGAAAGAATCAGTGCTTAAACTTGGAAGAAAAAAACCCCTCGTCTCACTAAGTATATCTCTACAGGTATGATTCAGATACAAACTAATTTGGCTTAGGTTGAAAGAAGACTCAAGAAATCAATATATGACCCTTATCGCCACCTTAGCCCACACCTTCCAGTTTGGAGAGGAAAGGGAATTAGATTTGAGCAGACCTGAAAAAATGTAGAATGTATTGTGTGGAGCCCATTTCTCCACTGCAGATAACCAGCCTTGCAAATTTAAATGCTGGAGGATGTACAAAGCCATACAACCTATATGACTGCCTACCTACCCACCTACCCAATTCTCTAGTTCCTCTTCCTTCTAGCCAGGTAAAACATCAGAGAGAAACAGAACTACAAAACTAGAGCCACAAACAGCTTTGGGGACAGGAGACATACAAAGGTTTCCACGAAACAAAAACCCCATCAACTCTGGGCTTTTTTTTTTTTTTTTTTTGTGACTCTGGGCTTTTTGTCATGAAAATGGATTCCTTACCCTGCAAAGGAATACAATGTAAAACGAAGGGCACTCTCCACCAACAGATACAGGTATGCCCCCTCAGCATTGAGCAGCTTACCCCGGTACAGGGATGCCAACAAAATCAGAGAAAATAGCAACTGAGAGAAAAAAAATAATTGCACCTGCACACAGCCCTAGATACCTCTTCGTTGTCCCTCAGCACTGCCCCCCTCCCTGACAAAGAGCTGAATGGCTGAACAAAGAGTAGAAACAATAAACCCAAAGCTGTTCCATGCATGTTCCAAGACATTGGTCCACAAATGTAAATCCACAGAACAGTTTTAGACGGTGGGCTAAAAGGACAGATTCAAAAGCTCTAGGCTTAAGATTGATTCAGTAGGTCTGGAATTGGGATTGACGCTCTTATTTTGCACATCCGTGTTTGAGAAACACCCTTCAAAGTGGAGAGAGTAGGTGAGGCCAAAAATTGCTATGTCAACCAGCACAGATACCAAGAATACTGTAGCACACCCTTTGGGGGATGGGGACAAGAAATGATCCCAGTGCAAACTAAATGAGTACAGCAAATAGTAACAACATGGTACTTATGTATAAAATGCTCTAGATGTTGGGGGAGGCGCCAAGATGGCAGAACAGCACGGAAGCTTTTTGTGTGTCTCGTGTCCATGAAACACAGCCAGACCAACACTAAACCATCCTACACACCTAGAAAACCGATTGGAAGATTAACACAACAATCTGCACAACCTGAACCACAGAATCCAGCAGGTACGCGACACGAAGAGCTGAACTTGGGGAGCAAGAAGCCCCGAAAGGTAGGGAACTCCTCCTTCTGCAGGCGGAGAGAGGACGGAGACTGGGGAGGGGGCAGCATACGGGGAAAAGCACCCCTCCCCAAAAGCAGCTGGAGAGAAAGTGGAAAATTGGAAACAGCCACAGGGACTAAACTAAAAAGGGAGAAAAGAGAAAAGAGAAAGGAGAAAGGAGAGGGTTTCAATTCCATTAAGACTGTAAACAAGGGGAGCGCAAAGGCTGCAAGTCCGCAGCTCCCTACCTGGAGGTGCTCTGGTGGGAAGGGTGAATCCCCAGGAACAGAGTGGGGTCCGGGAGGTTCTCGGGCCACACGGGGAAAAGCGGTTCCACTGCTGGAAGGACATTTGGTAGAGACTGTTGAAGCCACCTGGTCCTGGCAGACCCCGGAAGGCGGCCACATTCGCTGGTGCTGGGGCAAGGTCATTAAGGGTGAAGCCTGGTGCCAGACGTGTGTTGCGATTTTCCACGGTCCCTGAAATGCCAAGGCTACACTGTCTTGCGATTTTGGTGGCGGGGGGGGCTGTCTGGCACCTGGCTGCAGTCTCGGGGCACTGGCAGCAGCAGGGTCCAGCAGGCGTTCCTGGGTGCAGCCGACATTCGGCTGTTGCCATGGCTCGGTGAGACCCTCCCGCAGAGGGGCGGAGCGGGTCAAAGCCACAGTCCTTCGGAAGTAAGGGGCCGGGGAAAACAGCCGCATTTGAGACAGGACTCGGGCGAGAGGTGCTGCCCGGGGCCTGGTCACGGAGAGTGCAAAAGCGGGGAGTGGACAAGAGCTGAAGACGGAGCCGGTGCGTGATTGCTGATCTGGGAGAACAGACTGGGTGGCTGGGGGGGCGCCATTTTTCACCGCCCCCGCGCATGCGCACGTGCACCGACGAGCACCGCAACAATCCACCCCAGTAGGCTAGCAGCGCCATCTAGGGGAAGACGGAGCTGTTACACCGAGCCCTGCCCAACTGGGCCAACTTCACTCTTCAAGAACACAAACCTCACCACCGGCTTAATTTATGGACTATAAAGAGCCACATGGACTGACCTCCAGGGGAAAACGAAGCAATTTCAGTCCTACTTCAACCTGTTAGCAGGTTCATCTATTCAATTTCTTTTCTTTCTCTTTTCCTTTTTCTCTTTTACAATTCTTTTTCTTGAATACAGAAGGAGAAAAAAACTGTTTTTATTTTCAATTTTTATTAAAAATATCTCTTTAATTTTTATTACTATATTTTTTACTTTTGTGTAGAGTTTTTCAAATTCTACTTTACCTCAATCATTTTATTTTAGTCTACTTCAGTGCACTCACCTTTTAAAATTTTCAAACAATTTCCTTTTTTTTCTTTCTTTTACTTTTTTCTCTTTTCATTTCTTCCTGAATGTAGAAAGAGAAAAACTTCATTTTTGTTTTGATTTCTTTTAAAAATATTTTTATTTAATTTTTATTACTATATTTTTTGCTTTTATGTAAATTTTTTCAAATTCTATCTTACTCCCATCATTTTATTTCAGTCTACTATAGTGTGTTCAGTTTTTCAGATTTTCAAACGATTTCTTTTTTTGTCTTTTATTTTTTCTCTTTTTCTCTTTTTTCCCTTTTTTGTTTCTTTTCCTTTTTCTTAAATACAGAAAATGAAAGAATTCATATTTCTTTTAATTTTTATTAAAAACACTTTTCTATAATTTTTTTCTACTATACTCTACTTTTGTGTATTTTAGTCTACATTAGTGTATTCATTTTTTCAAATTCTCAAACGATTTCCTTTTCTTTTTTTTCTCCCCCTCCCCCCTTATTTTGTTCATTTCTTTAATCTGTCAAACCACTTTCTACACCCAGAACAAAACACACCTAGGATCTAGCATCATCTATTCGATTTGTGTGTGTGTGTGTTTAATTTTTAATTTTAATTTTTTTAATTTCAATTTTTCTACCTCATTAATTCCTTTTCTCCCTTCAAAATGACAAAACAAAGGAATTCACCCCAAAAGAAAGAGCATAAAGAAATGATAGCCAGGGATTTAACCAACACAGACACAAGCAAGATGTCTGAACCAGAATTTAGAATCATGATAATAAGAATACTAGCTGGAGTCAAAAATAGTTTAGAATTCCTTTCTGCAGAGATAAAAGAAGTAAAAAATAGCCAAAATGAAATTAAAAATGCTATAAATGAGCTGCAATCATGAATGGATGCCGCGGCGGCAAGGATGGATGAGGCAGAACAGAGAATCAGTGATATAGAGGGCAAACTTATAGAGAATAATGAAGGAGAAGGAAAGAGGGAGATGAAGGCAAAAGAGCACAATTTAAGAATTAGAGAAATCAGTGACTCATTAAAAAGGAACAACGTGAGAATTATAGGGGTCCCAGAGGAGGAAGAGAGAGAAATAGGGGTTGAAGGGTTATGTGAGCAAATCATAGCAGAAAACTTTCCTAACCTGGGGAAAGACACAGACATCAAAATCCAGGAAGCACAGAGGACCCCCATTAGATTCAACAAAAACCGACCATCAACAAGGCCTATCATAGTCAAAGTCACAAAATACTCAGGCAAGGAGAGAATCATGAAAGCAGCAAGGGAAAAAAAAGTCCCTAACTTACAAGGGAAGATGGATCAGGTTTGCACCAGACCTATCCACAGAAACTTGGCAGGCCAGGAAGGAGTGGCAGGATATATTCAATGTGCTGAATCAGAAAAATATGCAGCCAAGAATTCTTTATCCAGCAAGGCTGTCATTCAAAATAGAAGGAGAGATAAAAAGTTTCCCAGACAAACAACAATTAAAGGAGTTTGTGACCACTAAACTAGCCCTGCAAGAAATTTTAAGGGGGACTCTCTGATGGGAGAAAAGATGAAAATATGTGTGTGTGTGTGTGTGTGTGTGTGTGTGCGCGCGCGTATATATCAAAAGCAACAAAGATTAGAAAGGACCAGAGAACACCACCAGAAACTCCAACTCTACAAGCATCATAATGGCAATAAATTCATATCTTTCAGTACTTACTCTAAACGTCAATGGACTCAATGCTCCAATCAAAAGACATAGCGTAACAGAATGGATAAGAAAACAAGACCCATCTATATGCTGTTTACAAGAGACCCACTTTAAACCTAAAGACATCTATAGATTGAAAATAAGGGGATGGAGAACCATCTATCGTGCTAATGGTCAACAAAAGAAAGCCGGAGTAGCCATACTTATATCAGACAATCTGGACTTTAAAATAAAGACTATATCAAGAGATGCAGAAGGGCATTATATCATAATCAAGGGATCTATCCACCAAGAAGACCTAACAATTTTAAACATTTATGCACCAAATGTGAGAGCACCCAAATATATAAACCAAGTAATCACAAACATAAAGAAACTCATCGATAGTAATACCATGATAGTAGGAGACTTCAACACCCCACTCACAGCAATGGACAGATCATCTAATCAAAAAATCAACAAGGAAACAATGGCTTTGAATGACACTGGACCAGATGGACTTAACAGATATATTCAGAACATTTCATCCTAAAGCAGCAGAATATACATTCTTCTCCAGTGCACATGGAACATTCTCCAGAATAGACCATATACTGGGACACAAATCAGCCCTAAGTATGTACAAAAAGATCGAGATCATACCGTACATATTTTCAGACCACAACGCTATGAAATTCGAAATCAACCACACGAAAAAATTTGGAAAGGTAAGAAGGAAGAAAGATCTCAGATACACAACCTAACCTTACGCCTTAAGGAGCTGGAAAAAGAATAGCAAATAAAACCCCAAACCAGCAGAAGACAGGAAATAATACAGATTAGAGCAGAAATTAATTCTATCGAAACCAAAAAAACAGTAGACAGATCAATGAAACCAGAAGCTGGTTCTTTGAAACAATTAACAAAATAGATAAACCACTAGCCACTTTGATCAAAAAGAAAAAGGAAAGGACCCAAATAAATAAAATCAAGAATTAAAGAGGAAAGATCACAACCAACACAGCAGAAATAAAAACAATAATAAGAGAATATTATGAGCAATTATATGCCAATAAAATGGGCAATCTGGAAGAAACGGACAAATTCCTAGAAACATATACACTACCAAAACTGACACAGGAAGAAATAGAAAATTTGAACAGACCCATAACCAGTAAGGAAATCTAATTAGTCATCAAAAATCTCCCAAATAAACAAGAGTCCAGGGCCAGATGGCTTTCCAGGGGAATTCTACCAAATATTTAAGAAAGAGTTAACACCTATTCTCTTGAACGTGTTCCAAAAATTGAAATGGAAGGAAAACCTCCAAACTCTTTCTATGAAAGCTCTATGAAGCTTTCTATGAAAACTTCCAGAACTCGTTCTATGAATCATTACCTTGATTCCAAAACCAGAGACCCCACTAAAAAGGAGAACTATACACCAATTTCCCTGATGAACATGGGTGCAAAAATCCTCAACAAGATACTAGCCAACCGGATCCAGCAATACATTAAAAAAATTATTCACCACGACCAAGTGGGATTTATACCTGGGATGCAGGGCTGGTTCAATATCTGCAAAACAATTAACGTGATTCATCACATCAATAAAAGAAAGGACAAGAAGCATATGATCCTCTCAATAGATGCAGAGAAAGCATTTGACAAAATATAGCATCCTTTCTGGATAAAAACCCTCAAGAAAGTAGGGTTAGAAGGAGCATACCTCAAGATGATAGAAACCATATATGAGCGACCCAACACTAATATCATCCTCAATGGGGAAAAACTGAGAGCTTCCCCCTAAGGTCAGGAACAAGACAGGGATGTCCACTCTCGCCACTGTTATTCAACATACTATTGGAAGTCTTAGCCTCTGCAATCAGACAACACAAAGAAATAAAAGGCATCCAAATCGGCCAGGAGGAGGTCAAACTTTCACTCTTCGCAGATGACATGATACTCTGTATGGAAAACACAAAAGATTCCACCAAAAAACTGCTAGAACTGATTCATGAATTCAGCAAAGTTGCAGGATATACAGTCAATGCACAGAAATCGGTTGCATTCCTATACACCAACAATGAAGCAACAGAGAGAGAAATCAAGGAATTGATCCCATTTACAGTTGTACCAAAAACCATAAAATACTTAGGAATAAGTCTAACCAAAGATGTGAAAAAACTATACACTGAAAACTATAGAAAGATTTTGAAAGAAATTGAAGAAGACACAAAGAAATGGGAAAAGATTCCATGCTCCTGGATAGGAAGAACAAGTATTGTTAAAATGTTGATATTACTCAAAGCAATCTACATATTCAACACGATCCCTGTCAAAGTAACACCAGCATTCTTCACAGAGCTAGAACAAACAATCCTAAAATTTGTATGGAACCAGAAAAGACCCCGAATAGCCAAAGCAACCTTGAGAAAGAAAACGAAAGCAGGAGGCATCACAATCCCAGACTTCAAGCTACACTACAAAGCTGTAATCATCAAGACAGTATGGTACTGGCACAAGAACAGACGCTCAGATCAATGGAACAGAATAGAGAACCCAGAAATGGACCCACAACTAATCGTATGGGCAACTAATTTTGACAAAGCAGGAAAGAATATCCAATGGAATAAAGACAGTCTCTTCAGCAAGTGGTGCTGGGAAAACTGGACAGCGACATGCAGAAGAATGAACATGGACCACTTTCTTACACCATACACAAAAATAAACTCAAAGTGGATGAAAGACCTCAATGTAAGACAGGAAGCCATCAAAATCCTTGAGGAGAAAGCAGGCAAACACCGATTTGATCTTGCCCGCAGCAATTTCTTACTCAACACGTCTCTGGAGGCAAGGGCAACAAAAGCAAAAACGAACTATTGGGACTTCATCAAAATGAAAAGATTTTGCACAGTGAAGGAAACAATCAGCAAAACTAAAAGGCAACTGACAGAATGGGAGAAGATATTTGCAAATGACATATCAGATAAAGGGCTAGTATCCAAAATCTACAAAGAACTTATCAAACTCAACACCCAAAAAACAAATAACCCAGTGAAGAAATGGGCAAAAGACATGAATAGACACTTCTCCAAAGAAGACATCCAGTTGGCCAATAGGCACATGAAAAGATGCTCAACATCATTCCTCATCAGGGAAATAAAAATCAAAACCACAGTGAGATATCACCTCACACCTGTCAGAATGGCTAAAATTAACAACTCAGGCAACAACAGATGTTGGTGAGGATGCAGAGAAAGAGGATCTCTTTTGCAACATTGATGGGAATGCAAGCTGGTGCAGCCACTCTGGAAAACAGAATAGAGGTTTCCCAAAAAACTAAAAATAGAACTACCCGACAACCCAGCAGTTGCACTACTAGGCATTTATCCACTGGATACAGGTGTGCTGTTTTGAAGGGACACAGGCACCCCCATGTTTATAGCAGCACTATCCACAGTAGCCAAAGTATGGGAAGAGCCCAAATGTCCATCAATGGATGAATGGATAAAGAAGATGAGGTATGTGTGTATATATATATATATATATATATATATATATATATATACACACAATGGAGTATTACTCAGCAATCAAAAAGAATTAAACCTTGCCATTTGCAACTACGTGGATGGAACTGGAGGGTATGATGCTAATTGAAATTAGTCAGTCAGAGAAAGACAAAAATCATATGAATTCACTCATATGAGGACTTAAGAGACAAAACAGTTGAATATAAGGGAAGGGAAACAAAAATAATATAAAAACAGGAAGGGGGACAAAACAGAAGAGACTCATAAATATGGAGAACAAACTGAGGGTTGCTGGAGGGGTTGTGGGAGGGGGGATGGGCTAAAGGGGTAAGGGGTATTAAGGAATCTACTGAAATCATTGCTTCACTATATACGAACAAATTTGGATGTAAATTTTAAAAAATAAAGAAAGTAAAAAAAACTACAGCTATAAAGGTAATAAAATGACTTTTAAAACTTAAAAAAAAAGAACTCATGTTAATTGTACCAATCATCAAAAATATTCATGAAATAAAAAGATATGCAAATGTCAAAAAAATAAATAAATGCTCTAAAATAGAAGAGGGAGGAGAACAGGAATATAGCAAGCAAAGAGCTCAGTAGCTTTTTGGCCAGCTTCTTTAACAGTGGCTGAAGAACTAAGGAGATCATAGATGATATGTAACAAATGGATAAACTAAAAAGATAACTCTAAAATCAGAAGCGGTAAGAAACACTATTAATCTATAAAAAATTTGAGTCGCTGGGTAGCTCAGTTGGTTAAGTGTCTGACTTCTTCTCAGGTCATGATCCCACGGTTCACGAGTTCAAGCCCTGCTTTGGGCTCTGTGCTGACAGCTCAGAGCCTGGAGCCTACTTTGAATTCTGTGTCTCCCTCTGTCTCCTCCCCTCCCCTGCTCCTACTCTGTCTCTCTCAAAAATAAATAAAAACGTTTTTAAAAAATTTAAAAAATTTCAGTCAGTAACCTCAAGTGTAGGCTTGGGAAATACAGGGAATAAAGGGCAGACAGATGAGCATGATATATGGCATGATATCAAAAGAAAACAAACCTAACATTAGTATCACCCTTTTAAAAATAGGCTTACTACCTGTGGACTGAGACTGAGATTGGGAAAAAAGTAGCTGTTCAATAATTTCTTCACTTTAAGCAACATATTATGACTTTGGCCCTTAAAATCAATCAAAACATATTTTGAAGGTAGCTTTAACAAGAAATAGTTATGTGACCCTGGCCCAATGATTGACTCCCCTCACCCTCTGCCTTTCATTGGCAAATAGAAGACGAGCAGTGTGCCTGTCTCACAAGGTTATTGTGAGGGCTAAATGAGATGATGCCTGCGAATTCCCAAGCAATTACAAAGAAAAGTCTCAATAGGCATCAGCTACAGCTATTAATATTTCATACAGGAGAATTCAAAGAAACCCTGTGTATCTAAAAGTGATACTTGAAAATTTTAACTTGAATGTACTATTTTAAACGTTTAAAACTAAAACCTAGCAGAATTAAAAATTAGTTGACATATTTGAGATTGCTCAGATGGGAAGCAAATGTAACATAAAGGACTAAATAAAATCAGACAAAAATGAAGTGAGATGAGGAGTGAGAACAAATATGTAGACCCAATCATACCCCTCCTTTTACTGAAAAGACTCATAGTTAGGCAGATTAATTATAATAACAATAGTATCATATTTATTCAACTCAACACAAAACTCCTAAAGGACAGTAACTCAGAAAGGCTGAAAATAAAAATCTTTGGCAAAAGGTTACCAGATAATGCAAACAAAAATGGGAACAGACATTCATTTCTTTAAAGGGTAAGATCTGGAAAAGGCACATTTCTACTCACAGCCCATTAGAACTCAGTCATATGGCACTGTCCAGTTACCAAGGGGCTGTGAACGTAGTCTGGGAATCCATTCACCCAGATCAACTGCAAGAGATATAGTAGTCAAGAAAGAAGGGATAATTGGGTATCTAGGAATCTCTGACACAAGAATATGTCTCTTAGATCAGGGGCAAAGCAAGGGTGTTTGTCAGAACAATGACTTCACATTTCTTTGGAAGTGCCAGGCAATGCAATTCAATCAGAGGACGGAATAAGAGGCACAGGTATCAGCAAGTAAAGGCAAAATCATCATTTTCGGAAGATAATATGATGTTACATTATCTACATTACCGGAGAACTTTAATAGAACCAGCTGAAGATACATTAGAAGCAATAGGGGAGGAGAATAAAATGGAAAATATATTTTTAATAATTCCCTCTAATTACATAATAGCTACTTAGGGACCATAATGAGAAAAATAGTCACATTTACACGAGAAACAACAGCAGTAATATCAATAGCAACACAACAATGACACTAAATACAATTCTTACAAATTAACCTAATATGTTGTTCATTACCTCCCATAACTTATTTATAACTGGAAATTTGTACCTTTTGACCATTCCGTCCACCCCACATCCTGCACCTCTGACAAGAGCCAATTTGTTCTTTGTGGCTATAGTTAACCATAGTGTACTGCGTTATTTGAAAGTTACTAAGACAGTAGATCCTAAAAGTTCTTATCACAAGAAAAAAAATTTTGAAATTATGTGTGGTGATGGATGTTAACCAGACTTGTGGTGATCACAATATAAACAAATACTGAATCATCACATTGTATACCTGAAACTAATAGGAATTGAATAAGAATGAAGAGCCCAAATGCCCATGACTGATGAATGGATAAAGAAGACACACACACACACACTGGAGTATTACTCAGTGATCAAAAAGAATGAAAATCTTGCCATTTGCAATGATGTGGGTGGAACTAGAGTGTGTTATGGTAAGTGAAATAAGTCAATCAGAGAAAGACAAATATGATATGATTTCACTCATATGTGGAATTGAAGAAACAGAACAGATGAACATAGGGGAAGGGACAAAAAAATAAAATAAGATAAAAACAGAGAGGGAGGCAAACCATAAGAGACTCTTAAATACAGAGAACCAACTGAGGGTTGCTGGAGGGGAGGTGGGTGGGGGGATGGATTAAATGGGCGATGGGCATTAAGGAGGGCACTTGTTGGGATGAGCACTGGGTGTTATATGTAAGAGATGAATCACTGGGTTCTACTCCTGAAACCAATACTACACTATATGTTAACTAACTTGAATTTAAATAAATTTTTTGAAAGAAAAAAAAAAAAAACAATGTGAAGTAGTTACTCTGGAAGTCTCCATAGTAAAGTGGAAGTGATAGTTTGAAAGTGCAAAGCAATTCCATCACCGTTCTTGCTTAAAACTCTCTGTCCACTGCAGTTTAAAAGAAGTCCAAGTTTCTGTCCATGGCCTGGGCCTCTCTGACCTCATGTCTGGTAAGTTCTTCCTTTGTTTCAACTTGCACCTTCTAGGTGAGAAATTCAGCCACGTCAGCCTCCTGTCTGTCCCTGAACACATCAAGCTAATTCTTGCTTTAGGGCAATTGTACTAGCTATTTCCTCTTCTGGAAGGCTCTTCCCTCAGATTTTTCTCATGGTAGCTCCTTTTTATCAATTCATGTTCTAGCTTAAAACTCATAAGTCCTAAAGAATTTCTCTCTCTTTCCTTTCCTTTCCTTTCCTTTCCTTTCCTTTCCTTTCCTTTCCTTTCCTTTCCTTTCCTTTCCCTTTCTTTCTTTTTTTCTTTCTTTCTTTCTTTCTTTCTTTCTTTCTTTCTTTCTTTCTTTCTTCTTTTTCTTTCTTTCTTCTTTTTCTTTCAAGAGTACAAGCGGGAGGCAGAGGGAGAGAGAGTGAGAGAATCCCAAGCAGGCTCCATGCTCAGCTTGGCTCCCAACGTGGGGCTCAATCCCACGACCCTGGGATCATGACCTGAGCCAAAATCAAGAGTCGGACACTCAACAAACTGAGCCACCCAGGCACCCCTAGAGGCATTTCTGACCAACCTTTGTTTACAGAGCCACTCTCTCACCAAGTCATTGTCTATTAAACTGTTACATGAAAATGCCAAATACAAAAGCTAAGTTATACCACATCACATATAATATAGATAGATTATTCCCAAGAGTATATTTAATACATTTTATAATATATTAAATAATTGTTAGTGGTAGGCGCTGTGAAGTGAGAGAAATGAGTTAAGGCGGTCAAAGGTACAGGTTTCTAGTTCTAAAATAAGTAAGTCATGAGGATGCAATGTCTAGCATATTAGGGTAATTTCTATATATTTTGTAATTATATGTGTATAATATTTTATGCTTATATTATCATACATAAAATACATTATTTTAATAGTATAGTATATTATATTGAAGTAGTTATATCAATATATTAATTTTATGTTAGATATATTACATATATTAGATAACTCCCATAATACTATATATTATATATACATAGTATATTAAAGAAAACAGTTACCTGGTGAGATTTTCAGATAATTGTTACTTTATCCTTTATATTTTGTTCTGTTGTCTGATTTTTATTTTTTAATTTTAATTTTTTTTGAGATAGAGAAAGAGAGAGCAGGAGAGGGTCAGAGGGAGAGAGAGAGGGAGGGAGAGAGAGAGAGAGAGAGAGAGAGAGAGACTCTTAAGCAGGCTCCTCACCCAGTGCGGAGCCCAACATGGGGCTCGATCTCACAACTGCAAGATCATGAACTAAGCCAAAAATCAAGAGTCAGATGTTCAACTTACTGAGCCACCCAGGTGCCCCTGTTGTGTGATCTTTTTAAATCATAGATGGAGAGATGAATAGACACATTCAGGGAAAAGAAAGTTGAATCGGTGAGGATACAAATGTAGAAAACCCTTTCTCAAAGTGGCATGAACAAAAGGGAACTTTATTAACTCACTTCCTCAAAATATGTGAAAGAAATGTTGTGTTTTTGGAAAAAATTTCCAATATAATTAACACACAGCTTTATATTAGTTTCAGGTGTACAATATAGTGAATCAACAATTCCATATATTACTCAGTGCTCATGAAGATAAATGTACTCTTGATCCCCTACCTGTTTCACCCATCCCCCCACCCCCACCTCCCCTCTGGTAACCGTCAGTTTGTTCTCTATAGTTAATAGTCTGTTTCTTGGATTCTCTCTTTCTGTCTCTTTTGTTTGATTTTGTTTGTTATGTTTCTTAAATTTCACATATGACTGAAATAATATGGTATTTGTCTTTCTCTGACTTATTCTACCTAGCATTATACTCTCTTGATCAATCCACATCATTGCAAATTACAAGATTTCATTCTTTTTGGTGGCTGAGTAATGTTCTGATATATATATATATATATATATATATATATATATATATATACCACATCTTCTTTATCCGTTCATCTATTGATGGACACTTGGTTTCCTTCTGGAAGAATTGTCTTCATTCATGTGGCCAGTCAGTCATAAAAATTTATTAAGTACATAATTATGTGCCTTTTAGTTTCTGAGCATATAACAGTGAGAAAGACAGTATGCCTGCCCTCAATTATCTTATATCCTGGAGAAGTTAGAAAGAAAATAAACACATGTGTTAAATATATTTGGATACATCTCAGGTACTAATAAGCACTACAAAGAAGCTAAATTAAGGAAATGTGGTAGAGGGTGGCAGTGGAGATTTGCTCTGGTTTGAGTATTCTGGAAAGACCTTTCAGAAAGAGGTATCATTTCAGTTGAGGTTTGAATGACAGTACAGTTCTGCAATGATATAGGAGAGTTCCAGAGGGAATAAACAACAGGGAAAAAAAAACCTCGGATAGAAAATGTGGTGGGAGTGAAGTGAGTCAGCCAGGGAGCATGCAGAGTTAAAGTAGGAGAAAAAAGCAGGGCCAGGTTCTGGAAGTCTTTGGAGGGGGAGATGAAGAAGGAGAGGAAACTCGGATCTAGTTCCCCTAGCCTAACTACCTCCAAAACCTTACGGAGGTCTGGGGTGGGAAGAGTGGGTTCTGTCCCACAGGAATGCTCGCTAGTTCTCATAGAATATCACACATGGTAGTTCTTTATTCTTTATTCTTCTTTATTCTCTTGTATGCATTCAATGTACTCATTTTTTTCTCTTTAACTCCCTACCCAATTTTATGAGGTCATTCTTATACTTATTTTGTATATAAAGAAACTGTATTAGTTTCCTATCGCTGCTCTAACAAATCACCACAAACTCAGTGGTATGAAATAACATAATGCATTCTCTTACAGTTCTGGAGGTCAGAAATTGGAAATGGGTCTCACCGGGGTAAAATCAAGGTTCCAGCAGGGCTGTGTTCCTTCTGGAGGTTCTAGGAGATAATCCATTTCTTTGTATCTAGAGTCTCCTTGCCTTTCTCAGTCCACATTTCTGCGCCTCCATAGTCACATCATCTCTGATGCTGAATCCTCTGCCTCCGTCTTCTAAAGACTCACGACACTGCCTACCCGGATAGTCCAGAATAACCTCCCATCTCAAGGTCTTTAATTTAATCACTTGTACAAGGCTTTTTTGTTTGTTTGTTGGCTTTGTAACCATACAAGGTAACCTAGTCATAGGTTCCAGGGAATAGGGCCTTGACACATTTGGGGAAGAGGACATTATATTGCCTGCTATGAAAATTGACATTTAGTAGAGTGACTCGGCACATGTCACACTACTCTAAAGAGGCAGAATCTTTTTCAGACCCTGGCCTAGGTGTTAATTAATGTTCTTAGTGAGAAACTATAGTAAAGCACATTCTCAAGGCAGAGACACAAGGCTTTGGAGGTAATTCTGATTTATTAAGACACTAATACATGGCAGCGATCTGGCCAGTACATCAATCTAAATGTCTTTAGGAGGAGTGGCAGCATAGCTTAGCAGTTTAAGAAGTACAAAACTCAGGAGTCATATAAATCTTGTTACGATGCCCAGTTCTACCATCTACTACCTTTGGGAACTTGGTCAAGTACTTTACCCCTGTGGGTCTCAGTTTCCTCATCTGTAAAATATCTCACAAGATAATCAGACAGATTTAATGAAATAATGCCTAGACAACATAAAGCAGCATATACGTATTCAAACACGGTCATTATTACTGAGATATTCTTTCCCTTAGTTTCATAGTGACAAATTTTAAGTCAGTGTTCATTTTTCATTAACGTTGTTAAATTTAGTGTTTTGCTTTCAAGATAAGGAATCAAAGCGAACATACACAATAAGAATGATCACATTCTTCTAGTCTAATTTAGAAATAGGCTTTTCATTTTTGTAGCCTAAAAAATCACTTCATTTGCAAAGGAGTTCTTTATCAGTCCTATAAGTCATGTCAAAAAGATACTATCACAAAGTTGTTTTGTGCAACAAAAATATAATAAATTGTTCCCCATTCCTCGATCTCACATTACTTACATTACTTCAGATCTGTGAGAAAAATGACCCAGACTGTGCAACAATTCACTTATTAAATCTATGCAATGCTAATTAGGAAATTTTAGAAAGTATTCTTAGAGGTCAGGATCCTTTTCTGACTTTAGTGGTCTCTGTTTTTAAATCTCTGTGCATACTTGTCTTTGCCAAGAGCTAGAAGAACAATGATTGAAGCCTCTTTGTTCTCCTTACCATTGCCTTATCAGAAAAGAAAGTTATATTCAAAGAAATATTTAAACACGTTTTATGCTTAAAATAGCCAAGAGTAGGAAGACAAACTCTGTATTGTGTAAACTGCATTAAAACTCCATCTATCTTTACTAGTCTGCCGGTCTCAAGAGGCATATGTGGGCATGATATCAACATAGTCACGATCAGCCACTTGCCTCAAGGTAATTCAGGACACATATACAGAGCAACAAGCCGGGCTGCCTTTCGATGCTCTCTTAGTTTTTACCTTTTTTTTTTTTTTTTTTTTTTTTTATTGTAGTCACTTTCTGTATCTCCTTTACTACACTGGTGTTGACTACGTTCTGAGATTGGTTCTACTATAGTAGAAACTGTAAAGAAATCTCCTGGACCAGTGAAATCTTATTTTGGAAATTACTATCTTCATGGCTTCTAGGACTTTACATTTGATTGCTTTAGTCTTTTAGTCTACTCATTCCAGACTACTGATTACTTATGCCATATTGCCTTTCAGAATGCACATCTTCTTGGCTCTCAAAAACCTATACATTTAACTTTTGACTCCAGACCATCTTTAGCCGTGGAACTGATGCAGTCTTTCATTCGGCATGTCTTCTAGATTCCTGAGTCATGACTCATTTTTGACATTTGTTTCTTACATAATCCTGTTTTCCTGCCCTCCTGACCTGGTTGATTGCTGAATTCTCTTTAATATAAGAATTCATATTTTTCTTTCACATCTGTCTTCCCCTAGAATTTGGCTACCCCAGAATCACCAGTGGTCCTAGTTCTTGTGTTCAGGCACGCAGTAGTCCACCAATCACAGATGACAAGCTTAGTTTTAAGTAGGTCAAGCAAGGCTATATGGACATCCAGACTCCTTATGATGGCCTGCAAAGCCCTGCACAATGTTCCCACATCCCCTTATCTCTCGGACATCATCTCCTGTATCGTTCCCACTTGCTTACTATGCTATAGTACACTGGTCTTCCACTCTGTTGACGATGCCAATCTGGTTGCTGCCTTTGGACTCCTGTACATGTTTCTCTCTCGGTCTGGAAGAAAGGCTTTTCCCCCAGAAGTTTTCACAGCAAGTTTCATCTTATCATTCCAGTTTCTGCTCCAATGTCATCTCCTGAGATGTCTTCTTTGACCATCCTATTTAAAGTACCCCTTCTCCCCTCACGTTCATTTGTCCTCTGTTTCACTGTAATAATCACTATTAAAATTATTTATTTCCATGTTTATTGTTTCACTCCAGCTCCTATTGGAAAACAAGATCCTAGGGAAGGTATTTTGTATCTGTTTCTCTCACTTCTGTATTCAGGGTTGCTAGGTATTTAATAAGTATTTGTTGAATGAATAAATTGATGAATGAATTAATTAAATGGTAGTTTATGACTCAGGCTAAATTTTATAAAACTATTTTCTGTCTTATTTGTTTTTAAATTAAATCTACTTAAAGTCTTTCAGTTAATTTTGAATCCTCCAGATATTGCCTTACCTGATATTTTCTTTGATTCTACTCAAGAATGAATAAGAGTAGTAAAATGGAAATAGTGTCCCTATAAAACATTTATTTACCATGAAAGACAAAGAGATAGAAAGGAAGTTTATTTTATTTGATTAAAAATGTTTAATGTTTATTTATTTTTGAGAGAGAGAGAGAGAGAGAGAATGAGTAGGAGAGGGGCAGAGGGAGAGGGAGACACAGAATCCGAAGCAGGCTCCGGGCTCTGAGCTGTCAGCACACAGCCCGACGCGGGGCTCGAACTCACCGACCGTGAGATCATGACCTGAGCTGAAGTCGGATGCTTAACTGACTGAGCCACCCAGGTGCCCCCAGACAGGAAGTTTAAAATAAAAACAAAATAAGTGGGCATGAATCAATTGTAACCATTAAAGAAAGAACAAAATCAGTATAATTTATTTGAAAATATAACTAAAATTTAAAATTAATTCAAAATATACATGTATTAGTTTCCTAGAGGTGCTCTAACAAAATACTACAAACTGGGTGCCTTAAGACAACAGAAATTGTTCTCTCACATTTCTGGAGGCCAGAAGTCCAAGCTCCAGATGATAACAGAGTCGGTTCCTTCTGAGAGCTTTGAAGGACGATCTGTTCCGTGCCGTTCTCACAGCTTCTGCGTTGCTGGCAAACCTATACGTTCATTCTTAGCACCACATTCGCCTCCTCATCTCCCTCAACTAGCAAGTCTTTGCAAAGAGCTCATCCCCTTAACGAGATCTACCAGAATACTGTCTTTAATACTTCAATCTTCTGGCCTCTTTCATAGCACCGCCAATCCTCTCACGCTGCTCGAGTTTTCTTTTCTTTCCTTTTTGATGGCACTGATCTCTCTCCAACAGTTTGATCTCTAATAGCACATACATTATTATTTATTACCGTTGACTTTTATCTGTCGTCTCCCATTAGAATGTTGTTCCAAAATTCCAATAGAGCAAGTAGTCCTGCCTATTTTGTTCATTCAGTAAATACGTGGATTAAATGAATGAATGAATTTGCTTTTCAAATTGATGCCACCTTTGGGAAATCATTATATGGCTGTATGAAATAAAAACCTTACACATGTCCATATCCTTTGAGAATTTCTACCTCTTAGGAATAATCCTAAAGAGGTAAAATGAAATGCAGAGTAGGGTCTGTAGAGAAAGATTCATAGCACAGTTGATTATACTTGTGAAAACTTGAAAACAAATCCTAATGTTCGGCAAATGCTATGTAAATTATACTTGAAATAATACACAGGCACAAAAACTATTTTGTGTTTGGAATGACATAATGACATGGATGTCATTAGATTAAATATCTTCTTACCTACAATGTGAAAAATAACAACAAGACAAGCAATTGAATATTCCAGTGGCTCCCAAATGCATTTATTCACTAAAAAGTTATTTACTTGACACTTTTCTATATGTACTGGCAATG
Organism: Lynx canadensis; assembly: GCF_007474595.2. Classification (NCBI taxonomy): domain Eukaryota; kingdom Metazoa; phylum Chordata; class Mammalia; order Carnivora; family Felidae; genus Lynx; species Lynx canadensis. The sequence continues at coordinate 113,973,339 of NC_044321.2, read as the reverse complement.
TGGCAGTGGATGAAAGAGACAAAATATCCTATCACGGGTCCATATTCTAGTATGATAAGGCAGTCATAAACAAATCAATATGGTATAGCATCAGATGTGATAAGTGCTGCTATGAAGAACTAAGAACTCTTAAGGGTAGGGAGTGATAGGAAGTGCTATTTCAGATAGGATGGACAGAGAAGGCCTCTCCGAGGAGGTGATATTTGAGATTTGAGCAGCAACCAAAATAAACTTGGGGAGGGTGATACAAACATCTAGAAGAAGAGCAATCCAGGCTGAGGGACCAGCAAGTGCAAAAACTAGGATGAAAACAAGCTTGGCAAGTTGAAGGAGACACTGGGTTAGGAAGGAAAGAAGAAAGTTTTTGTTAGCTGGAGCAGAGAGGTCAAGGTAGAAAGTGGTAGGAAGTAAGTTTGGAAAGATAAACAGGGTCAGATCAAGAACAATTTTGTAGGCCATGGAGAAGAGTTTTTGCATTTCATTGTACTTGTAATGAGCATTCAAGAGACGGCTTTATTTAAAAGAGTAAAACGAACCAGCTTATGATTTAAAAGAGTACCTTTGAGGGGCGCCTGGGTGGCGCAGTCGGTTAAGCGTCCGACTTCAGCCAGGTCACGATCTCGCGGTCCGTGAGTTCGAGCCCCGCGTCGGGCTCTGGGCTGATGGCTCAGAGCCTGGAGCCTGTTTCCGATTCTGTGTCTCCCTCTCTCTCTGCCCCTCCCCCATTCATGCTCTGTCTCTCTCTGTCCCAAAAATAAAAATAAAAAAAAAAAAAAAAAAAAAGAGTACCTTTGAGGGGCGCCTGGAGGGCTCAGTTGGTTAAGTGTCTGGCTCCTGGTTTCTGCTCAGGTCATGATCTCATGGCTTCATGGGTTCGAGCCTTGCATCGGGCTCTGCACTGGCAGTGTGGAGCCTGCTTGGGATGATCTCTCTCCCTCTCTCTCTGCCCCTCCACCACTTGTGCTGTCTCTCTCAAAATAAATAAATAAACCTAAAAAAATAAAATAGGGGCGCCTGGGTTGCTCAATCGGTTGAGTGACCGACTTCGGCTCAGGTCATGATCTCACGGTTTGTGAGTTCGAGCCCCGCGTCGGGCTCTGTGCTGACAGCTCAGAGCCTGGAGCCTCCTTCGGATTCTGGGCTTCCTCTCTCTCTGCCCCTCCCCCACTCATGCTCTGTCTCTCTCAGGTGTCTCAGAAATAAACATTAAAAAAATTTAAAAAATAAAAAAAATAAAAAATAAAATAGAAACTTCAACATCTAGGTTGAAAATGGACAAATTCACAGCAAAAGAACCAGAATGACTAATTTATGATGTTGCCTAATATAGTCAAGAAGTGATGCTGGCTTGGATAGGGGTAGTATTAGTGAAAGATTATGGTAAATAACAAGATTTGGAGATAATAACAACACGAATTGGTGATGTATTGGATGTAGGAATTGAGTTGAAAAAGGTAATCAAAGTTCAATTTCTCTTTGGGTCTGAGCATCAGAGTAAATAATTGTTCCATTTCCAACTAATAGAAGCAATAAGAAAGGAGAAAGGCAGGTTTACTGTTGGGGGGGCAATAATGGTGTTCTATTTCAGAGAATTGTAAGAAATCTCTTAGTCATCCAAGTGTATATGTCAAATAGGTAATTCAATATAGATAATCTAGATTTAAGGGGCTGCATCTGGGCTAGATTTATAAATTTGGAAGTCATCAGTATAGAGGTGGCACTTCAAGCTGAGAGACTGGATGAGATAGATCATCACTATAGATGGAAAAATGCCTGATGACTAAGCCCTGGTTTCCCTAACATTTGGAGGGTAGCCCCAAAAAGACACAGAAGAATCCCGAGTAGGGTCTGAAGAAAATCAAGAGGATAGGGTATCTTGGAAACAAAGTGAAAAAAAAAAAAAAAGCAATTTAGTTCTAGCTAATGCAATAAAACAAGTAAAGGAAATACAAGATATACAGTTCGGAAAGGAACAACTGCCTTTGTTCACAGAAGACAGGGCCATTTATGTAGGAAATTCAAAAGAATCAACAAAGACCTCCTAGAACTAAAAATTGATTATGGTAAGGTTACAGGATATAGATGTCAATGACTTACTTTCCTATATACCACCAATAAACAAGTGTAATTTGAAACTAAAAACATAATACCATTTTCATTATTAGCACTTAGGTGTAAATCTAACAAAATATGTATAAGATCTATGAGAAAACTAAAATAATTAAATCAAAGAAGAACTAAATAAATGGAGAGCTATTGCATGTTCACAAATAAGGAGACTCAAAATTGTCAAGATGTCAGTTCTTTCCAACATGATCTATAGATTCAGGGCAATCCTAATCAAAACCCCAGAAATGTATTTTGTGAATAGGGACAAACTGATTCTAAAGTTTATAAGAAGAAGCAAAAGACACAGAATAGTCAGAACAATATTGAAGGAGAAGAACAAAGTTGGAGGACTGACATGATCTGAGTTCAAGACTTACTGTAAAGCTGCTGTAATAAAGATAAAGTGGTATTGCTGAAAAAATAGACAAATAGGTAAGTGGAACAGAATAGAGAACCCAGAAATAAACCCACATGAATACAGCCAACTGATCTTTGACAAAGGAGCAAAGGCAAGCCAATGGTGCAAAGAGAGTCTTTTCAAAAAGTGGCACTGAAACAATGGAACGTCCACATGTTAAAAAAAAAAAAAAATGTGGGGCGCCTGGGTGGCGCAGTCGGTTAAGCGTCTGACTTCAGCCAGGTCACGATCTCACGGTCCGTGAGTTCGAGCCCCGCGTCAGGCTCTGGGCTGATGGCTCAGAGCTTGGAGCCTGGAGCCTGTTTCCGATTCTGTGTCTCCCTCTCTCTCTGCCCCTCCCCCGTTCATGCTCTGTCTCTCTCTGTCCCAAGAATAAAATAAACGTTGAAAAAAAAAAATTAAAAAAAAATACAAAAAAAAAAAAATGAAACTGGACACACACCTTATACCTTTAACAAAAATAAATTCAGAATGGATCATAGACCTAAATGTAAAAAAAAAAAAAATCCAAACAAAAAACCTAAGTAATTCCTAGAAGATAACAGGAGAAAACCTAGATGACCTTAGGGATAGCAATGACTTTTTTGGATACAATACCAGGGACCCGGTCTATGAAAGAAATAATTTGATAAGCTGAACTTCATTAAAATTATAAACTTCTCTGCAAAAGACACTGTCAAGAGAATGAGAAGACAAGATGTAGACTGGCTGAAAATATTTGCAAAAGATAAATCTAATAAAGGACTATTATCCAAAATGCACAAAGAACAACACTCAACGATAAGAACACAACAATCCAATTTAAAACTGGGCAAAAGACCTGAATGGATCCCTCACCAGAGAATACATACAGATGACAAATAAGCATATGAAAAGATAATCCATTTTATACGTCATTAGGGAAATGCAAATTAAAAGAGTAATGAGATGACGCTACACACCGATAAAAACAGCCAAAATCCCGAACATTGGCAACACCAAATGCTGGTGAGAATGTGCAGCAACAGGAATTCTCATTCACTGATGGGGGGAATTCAAAATAGTACAGCCACTTTGGAACTTCAGGTTTATTTATTTTTTTTAAGTGTATTTATTTTAAGAAACAGAGCGAGTGAGAGTGGGGGACGGGCGGAGAGCGAGGGACAGAGAGAGAATCCCAAGCAGGCTTCGCACTGTCAGCGCAGAACCTGACACGGGGCACGAACTCATGAACCCTGAGACCATGACCTGAGCCGAAACCAAGAGTCTGACGCTTAACCGACTGAGCCACCCAGGTGTCCCTGGAACTTCAGTTTTAAAGAGAACTTTAGTTTCCTTACAGAACTAAACGTTATCTTACCACACAATCCAGTAGTCGTGCTCCTTGGGATTTACCCACAAGCTTGACAACTTACGTCCAAACCCAAAAAAACCACACACAGATGTTTGTAGCAGCTTTCCTCGTAATTGCCAAAGACCTAAAAGCAACTGAGATGTCCCTCAATAGGTGAATTGATGCGTGAACTGGTACATCAAGACAACAGAATATCATCTGGCGCTAGAAAGAAATGAGCGATCAAGCCACAAAAAGACATGGAGGAACCTTACATGCATGTTCCTAAGTGAAGGAGGCCGATATGAAAAGGCTGTATAATTACAAGTATATGACATTCTGCAAAAGGCAAAACTATGGAGACAGTAAAAAGTTTATGGTTGCCAGGGGTTGTCTCTGTCTCTCCCTCTCTGTCTCTCTGTCTCTCTCTCAAAAATAAACACTAAAAATGTACAAGTTTTTGTGTGAACATGTTTTAAATATTTCTAAGGAACTTTTAAACTGTTTTTACAAAGGGGCTGTGCAATTTTACAACCCCACCAGCAGTATATATCAGCATTCCAATTTTATCACATCTTCCCCAACCCTTGTTTTTATAATAGCCAGCCTAGAGGTTGTGAGCGGTATCTCATTGGGAGCAGTTCTCTTTTGATTGATCATATTTTCCCAGTGAAATTAGGAAGCAGTGTCATGAGCTGAGAGAGAAGGGGGAGGAGTTATTTGAGGGGTGAGGACAGATGAGAAGGCATGAAATGGAATTATCTGGCAGCGAGAGAGAAACTGATTAGGGATAAGCAATGTCAAGGGCTCAGTTGAAACATGTGGCCATGTATTTTAAAAAAGACTGGTCAATATTCTTCCTATATTTTTTCTCCTTTCCTAGTCAACTCACTGCTTGTAGACAGCCATGGTGATAATGACTGTCAAGATAAAATTTTCACAAGTCTATAACAAACTAAGAAAAATAAGAACAATATTGATAGTTCCTTATAAGGCTTTATTCAACTGGAATGGCTATTTTATTCTGAGATTATATCATTTCTACACTACAGTGTTAAAATATCCTTTTACAATATGATGGTGATGGGAGATAATAGATTTTTTTATCACTGTTGATGGCCTAATGTTTTGTTTCGGTTTTGGCATTACCCTGCACATGAAAAGTTGGTAATTTTATGCTGTGCCTCTACTTTTTTAAATTGTCTGGGAAGTCCTAAGTCATAAATCACAAATATATCTAATATTACACTGGCTATGTTTAAAAAAGAACAGAATAACAACTGGATAAAAATACAGTAAAATTTAACAGGGGTTATCTCTGAGTGCTGGTTTATGGGCGATTTTTATTTTCTTCTCCATACTTTAATGTGCAATCATAATGTTTCTATAAATACCATGTTTTATAAACAACCACAGGTTTGTTTTTTTTAAGAATCAAGAGAAGTTCAAAAACTTTAAAGGTATAACACATTATGAAAAAAACAAATGAATACATATTTTTAATGTTTTAATGTTTATTTATTTGAGAGAGAGAGAGAGAGAGAGAGAGACAGAGACAGAGCACAGGCAGGGGAGGGGCAGAGAGAGAAAGGGAGACACAGAATCCAAAGCAAGCTCCAAGCTCTGAGCTGTCAGCACAGAGCCCGACGCAGGGCTCGAACTCATGGACCGTGAGATCACGACCTGAGCCGAAGTCAGACGCTCAACCGACTGAGCCACCCAGGCACCCCAAAATGAATAAAGATTTTAACTGAAAAGTTTGCTTTAAAGTCCCATCTCCTTCTCTAAAATTTAATATATAATAGCATCTGATTTTTCTCTCTTACTCCTACTATAGCCAAAAATTGAGTCTGCTTTATACACCACTTAATTCTCTAGTGTCTTAAGGTTCATTTAGATTTAATGGTTATCCTGCTGCTAGAAGAGTGCGTGCTGACTCGAGAATACACTAGTGATGGTGACCTTCAAAAGGTTTTCTGCAAAAAAACCACAGTCCCCCCACTGTGTATAAGCACCGTTGCAAACATTTTAACAAAGACACGTTGCTGCCAAAACCAAAGAAAGGTTATCAGTAGCTAGCAAATGGTATTCTGAGAGAGCTGCCATAATTAAAATAATCTTTCAAGACTCTGAAGTCTCGAGTAAAATAAGGTTGAACCGCGGGAAAGGAAAATTCAAGAATTAGACATGCCAGCTGAAACAACAGCCACTTTATTCAGTTAGTCTTGATCTTCTAGAGACGTACCCTCATCCTTACTCACTGGGGTGACCAATTAAAAAATTCCTGTTGGATAGCCCATAGGGAGGCATATAGTTCTTTAAATTACTATGGCCAATGAAGACACAATCTAAGAGTTTGGGAGGCAAGGGTCAGCGAAATATTCTACAAATGAAAAGGTACTCTAGTCAATGGTTTTCTAATCCCTAGGTGGAAAATACCTACAGAGAGATGACAATCACCATCCTCAACAAAATAAATGAGATATGACCTGAGAAGAAAGTTGAGGTCGATAAACTTAATTTTCAATCTCAATTAGAACGACCCTATCATTGTCTCATTCAATGCTTTATTAAGTGTTTAAAATAATCACCCAGCTCAATGGTCTTGGACAATTAATGCTTAAAAATTATGTGCTGACTTCTAACTCGCCATCCTGCATATAGTGTAAGTATTTTCCTCTATGCTCTTTCTCTCAGTCCTCATGCCCAGTTGGTTGCCAGGTTCTGATGATTAAATCTATGTGATGTGGCTCATGAATCCATCCCTTCCATTTTATTACATCTGCTTCAGTTCAAATGCTTATCATACTTCTATAAGAATATATCAACCAGATGATTCTCTATTTCTTCTATCTTTCCAAAACAGTCTATCCGACATATTATTAATCCTCCTTCTACAGAAGTGACTTTATTCTCATGGAAAGCCAAATCTTCATATGCTCTGGAAGCCATTTCCTCTCAATTCCCCAGTGAGTCAGTTTCTGTAAGTTACTGCATCTTCCTGTTGAACATCTTCTCTACAGGGTTATTGATGTCAGCCTGTTAACATGCTCAAGTAACCACTGCTTAAACAAAAGCTCTCCCTTGACCTAACAACCACCTTTAGATACTATTCCATTTCTTTACTTCCCTCCATAGCAATATTTTTCTAAGGAGTCATCTGAACTTTCTATCACAACTTTCTCACTTCCTATTTGCTCTTTCACAACTGCAACTATGTTTCCAGTATAGTCACTCCGCTAGCAGTGTTTTCTGTAAATTTTACAAACAACCTCCATTTTTTTGGAGTAGGCAACAGAAGAAAGTCACCATGGCTCCCACTCACCCTGTTTTCCTCCTACCTTACTGCCCATTGTTTCCCCATGTCCATTCATAGTTTCTTGTACCTCACTTGGAAATTTGGAATTCCTTCTGATTCAATCCTGACTCTCTTCTTTTTTCTGCACATTGATCACTGATCTCATCGATTGCCATGCCTTTCAATGCTACCTACTTAACAATTATTTTCAGATTTATTTCTGAAGTGCTGACCTCTCATTTGAGCTTGAGACTCATCCAAAAGTTTACCTGACATCTATTCTTGGATATCTCATAGGTATTTCAAACCTAATATTTACAAAATTGAAATCTTGGTCTTCATCTTAAAACCTTCCATTACTTTCCTAGTAGATGATGCAACCATCCAGTCAATTACTCACGCTAGAAAATATGAGTCATTCTCAGTCATTCCATTTTCTCTACCTATCATATACAACGAAATCTATCATCCCCAAATAAATCTATCATCCAGTTATATATACTATTTTGTATAGCTCTTGCTCTGCACCAAGCGATCAATGTTTCTTATCTGGATCACTGAAGTAGCCCGTGTATATATCTTCAGCCTTGACTTCTCTTCTGAGAACAAGTACCAAAATATCACAGGAAACTTGGGCTGCTCATTGCCATTTTAAGGTGGAACCATAGACTTTAAATAACAACATATTCCGGCACCTGCAAAAATTGATCATCTTACACAAATTAGATTTATATGCCTTTAAGGAACATAGCAAAAGTATTTACCAAATTACCCCTAGTAGGTACATATTTGTGAGCAATTTGTAATTTTGTCTGGCAAGAGAAAACAGTGAATAGCCACAATCCTCAGAAGACAGGTAGTATTCTTAGTGCTTTAAGAACTGCTACTTATGAGCTAATACTTGTATGAGAACTGAGACTAAGTCTACACCATGATGTGTGTGCTCACTGTAAGATAATTAATTTTCAAACTGACTGGATATTTATTTAGACTTCATATGCTGGATCACAGAAATCTTCATCTTTTAATCTGTAATTTTTTAAATAAAACTTTGAGATAGTTGTAGATTCACATAGAGCTATAAGAAATAATGCAGACAGATAATGGGTACCCTCCAAAAGTAACATCTTCCAAAACTGTGGTACAATATCACGGCCGGGATACTGACATTAATGCAGTCAAGATTAACATAACATTTTCATTACCATAAAGATCTCTCATTCTGTCCTTTTATAGTCAAACCCACTTCCCTCCTGCCCTCATCCCTCCTTAATCCATGACAATAATGAATCTGGTCTCCATTTCTATAATTTTGACATTTCAAGAATGCCACATAAATTAAATTATATAGTAAGTAGCCTTCGTCATTGGCTTTATTTCATTCAGTATTATTTTCTGGGGATACATCGAGTTTCCTGCACGTATCAGTAGTTCCCTCTTTTTTTATTGCTGAAGAATACTCTAACATATGGATTCACCGTAGTTTGTTTGACCATTTACCCACTGAGGGACATTTCATTGCTTCTCGTTTCCAGCTATTGTAAAGAAAACTTCTATGAACATCCATTTACAAGTTTTTTGTGTGTGTGTGGAAACATAATTCTTTATTTTTCTAGAATAAATGCTTAAGGGTACAATTGCTGGGTCAAATAGTAGTTGCCTGTTTAGCTTTTGCTATGTTTTGTTTTGTTTGAAAAGCTGCCAAACTGTTTTCCAAATACCATCTCACTTTCCCACCAGGAATGTATGAATGGTGAGTTTTTTTTCACATTCTCTCCAGCTTTTGGTGTTGTCATTATTCTTAATTTGAACCATTCTGATAGATGTGTGATGATATCTTATGTGGTTTTGTCTTTCCCTAATGGCGAATGATGTTGAACATGTTTTTACGTGCCTATTTGCCATCTGTACTTTTCTCTGTAATTTTGCATTTTCAACCGTCCTATGAACAAACTGAGCTTTGGCATATGTCTAGACCTTGAATTTTGATTATGATTTTGGAGGAATTCGTAAGGCGTCTGAAAGGCATGGCTGGTTTGTATTTAGATCTTTCACTGCCGAGCTGTAATGACATTCTCTTAAGTCCTTCAGTAGATACTACCTCAGTCAATTAATCTTAGAAAACCTTCATATAGGAAAAGTCAGCCCCAAACATTATGTATGTAGAAAGTAATTCAAACATTCTTTGCAAAAATTTTTCTGCCTGGAAAATAACCTAATTGGATTGTCATGAGGCTAAACTAATAGCAGATTTTGAGGCTGTTCAATGGAAATGGTTTCAAATAACATGAAACCAGTGACAGTTCAAAATAGACACAGAAAATAGGGGGGAAATTGTATCTATGAATATGGTAGCTCAACGATAGCTCGTAGGAAAGTTACTAGCAAATGCAAGATAGCTGAGAAATTGATCTTTTGTTTGTGGGTGGTTAATGCTTTTGCCTTCATAGGGGAGGCTGGATGAATAGTATGCTTTTAGTAAATGCAGACTCATCAGATCGCATCCTCACTACGCTGCTGCTGTTGATCTACCATAAAATAGTGATAGAAGAGAGAAGACAAAGTAAAAGACTTCATCTACTTCAAAATTCAAAAAGGAGCCTTATGGATCCTCTCTCTTCTAATCTGCTGCCCAATTTATATTTTCTAAATCTCATTCCAATTTGTCTATACAGGAATTCTCCCTTAATTTTCCCTCCAGAACACCACAGCACTACAGAATTCCTGAAAGTGAATGAATTCAGCAGTAGTAAGGATTGTAGTCCATTATTTACAATCAAGTTTCTTTAAAAAATTTTTTTAATGTTTATTTTTGAGAGACAGAGGGAGATAGACAGAGTGCAAATGGGGGAGAGGCAGAGAGAGAGGGAGACACAGAATCTGAAGCAGGCTCCAGGCTCTGAGCTGTCAGCACAGAGCCCGACGTGGGGCTCGAGCCCACAAACTGTGAGATCATGACCTAAGCTGAAGTCAGACTCTTAACCAACTCTGACACCCAGGCATCCCCCTCAAGTCTCTTTTTTAAACAAAAGTGTGCAAAAAAGTGCATATTAGCACCAGAATTAAGTAAAACTTTTTTTCTTTTCTTTCTTTTCTTCTTCTTCTCCTCCTCCTCCTCCTCCCCCTCCTCCTCCTCCTCCCCCTCCTCCTTCTTCTTCTTCTTCTTCTTCTTCTTCTTCTTCTTCTTCTTCTTCTTCTTCTTCTTCTTCTTTAACCAAGCCTTGACTACTGTGTTCTATGCAGTTAAATAGGATTTGTGGGATTTGTGTCTAAAGACCTCACTGTTGGAACACTAGATGCTAGGTGAACAGTTCAGGGTTAGACTTTTTTTTTATCATGTGCATTCAGTTACATGTAACAGTAAGGTCAGCTACCGTTCAGTGAATGATCTACTCCATGACAGCACTGTGGTAAGGAGTTTTCAGACCACTCATTTAATGCTCACCTCAATCATGTGAGATAGATATTTTTACTGCAGTTTTACATATGAGAAAAACAGTGCTCTAAGAGAGAAGTCATGTGTCTGGGGTGACACAGTTAGGAAGTGATACAACTGGGCTTCTCTGTCTCCAAGTCCATACTTTACACAACTGCTCTGATTTATGATGAGTAGCCATCACAACAAATTCTCTGGGTGCTAGAAATGCGGGTGTGACTCGGGGTGGAGATCGAAACATAAAAGGAACTTTGAAGTCACTGAGCAGTCAATTCCCAGTGGCTATCCCACAGAAAATTACAAACTAAATCTCTTATCTCCCTGACAACCATCCCTATGTTATTTCCTCCTGGATTTGTTGATATGTGCCTTGGGGGGAAAAAAAAAACCCTTTTTTTTCTAAGACTGGAGAAATCCAAATATATGTAGGATGGTTAATACTCCATCAAGACACAAACACATACACACACACACATTTGCACAAACAATACAAACATACCTCGTATTTTCCTCACAGAAGTTGTCTCCCCCCCACCACCCACTTAAACAATGATCGTCTATTTTGAAAACAAGGTGTGGGTGTGGTGTCAGATAAACACATGCTCAGGGGACACGACATCTTCCTGGAGAGCCATCATCTGAAAATACCAGCAAGAAAGTCTGTGGGTCTGTCTTAGAATGAGAAAAAGGGTATAGAAAATGGACTCCGCCTACCTTTTCAAAGAAACAATAATAATAATAATAATAATAGATTCTTATTGAAGGTCTACTATGTATCAGGCACTGATCTAATATCTATATATGGATTAAGTCATTTAATCCTCACAACTCCATGGAGCGGGTTCTTATGATGTCTTCAGAGGTCCACAAGATATCAGGTATAGATACTGGTTGTTCATGTAAAGAACAAAATTATATTTGCTTCTAAAACAAAGTGGGGCTAGAGAGGAAACACATAACATGTTATATGCAAATATTGGAGTATGTTTAAAGGAAAAAGAAATAGTTTTTAGATGACCTGCTTTTGCTCTAGTGTTTCAACAGATGAAATACAAGGTTATTACATTTTCTTTAAACCACTTACAGTAAATTAAGATAACAAGAGCCGGCCTTTTGAACTGAACTGTATATATTCCTCTTTGTCCTAAGTATGGTGAATTTACTTTTGGAAGTGAAAATTGGGACATGTGGTCTAACAAATCCAAGCTTATTTGTACAAACATAAAGAAAAAAATCTACTTGAATTTAATGTCTTGGAACATTTAAGCAGTGTAAAAAAAATTTTTTTTTAACCAGTGTAGTTCTGGTGCCTATGTGGTGGAGAAACTTATGAAGCAGATTTTCAGGGTTTTGACAATTCATCTAGATTTATGATTTTTCTGTAATGAGGCCTCTGAAAGGGCCCTCCACCATAATGAAGATGATGATAAACCCATCACAGAAGGAAGAGGGAATGGAAGATTTAGATGAGTTAATATGTTCCAAGAATTGAATGTCCTAAATGCCTATATATTTTCACAAGTGTGCTAACATGTTGCTGAGCTATGTTACTGAATATGGAAAGTCACAAGAATCTAATATCATCTGACACCATACTATACAGTTTACATGAGTTATCTCATTGAATCCTCTTAGGGCCAACGTAATCCCTTCTTAGAGGAATGTAATCATCTTTATTTTCCACATAAGGGGAACCGAGGCTCTAAATATGTGTCAGGTCCCGCTGTAACAAAGGGGGGAGATTCAGGGTTTTGGCAAAAAGGAACTTACTGTCTCAGAGTACAACTAGGTACCACTGGTAAGTACGTGCATAGATTGACTTCAGAGAAGTCCATCATATTCCTGGGTTGGATTAGATCATCTTCTCAAATGCTTTTCTAAGTTCCTGTGTGCTTAGTTCCTATCAAAACTGTAATTAATCACATATTTTAATACTCACCCTCCCCGCTAGACTAGCCTATCAGTTCTACACAAGTGGGACTTTTTCTGTCTCGCTCATTTCTGCACCTCTAGCACTCAGGACAGTTCTGGGCATGTCGTTGAAACTCAATAAATATTTGCTGAATGAATGAATGGGAACAGTAGATGGAGTCTCAGATGGAAGTGAAAGGAGAAGCAATTATGTAGACATTGCCCAGTCATTTTTGCCTTAAAAAACAGAATGGGTGATGGGTATTAAGGAGGGCACTTGGGATAAGCGCTGGGTGTTGTGTGTGAGTGATGAATCACAAAATTCTACTACTGAAACTATTATTACACTATATGTTAACTAACTGGAATTTAAATAAAAACTTGAAAAAGAAAAACCAACCAAACAACAACAACAATAAAACAAAAACAGAACTCATCAGGTCCCCGCTAACTGCCCCAACCATCATCACTACTCACCCAAACAGCTGCAACTCCTGGGTTCCTATCTCATTAAATGACACTGCTATCCAACCAGTCACTTGAACCAGTAACTCCGAAAACATACATGACTTTTCCTTTAAATCTCATAATGAATCATTTGCCAACTTGTCTCAGATCTACCCATCCTTCAACATCAAATCCCAATATCATCTTGTCTATGAAGCTTTCTTTATATATGAACACAGAAAAAGAAATGCTTCTTAGTTTTCAATTCCCATGATCTATGGTACCTCTTCCACAACATGTATTACTTGTACCTGATATTACTAATTTTATAGGTGTGTGACAGTGTATCTATGTATCTAATCTATCTATGTATCTATGAATCTGTGTAACTAATATACTTAGCTCTGCATCCCCTGCAGAGAAAACTTATCCTTGAAGTCAGGAAAAATAGGTAATTTATCATTGAAATCTCCCACTGCAACTAACAGGATGATTAGCACATAATTAGTTGATAAATAAATATTTGTTGAAAATGTGATTTGTTAAATTACCCAACAAATATTAGTGCTATCCCCAGCATGAATTGTCTTTAACGTCCAGGTATAACACTGCCAGTTAAATTGTTATTTTTTCATTAAAAAGAGACTTTTTTTTTCACTAGCAGTATGGTGAGATTAGAGACGCAGAAATAATGAGTGGCTGCTTGAGTCAGCTAGAGAAATCTTTATCTAAGCCAGGCCTTAAGCTCTCAGTAGACCCCTAAGTTGATACCCTCAGAAAAAGTGCCACCAATGACTCAGTCTTCTCACCATATTTAGACACATTTAGATGAGACTGAGCACCTGTGGAGACATGGTATGTTCCTGACATTCCCTAAAAAGAGGGAGAACTTTCCAGATGCAACAGTCTGCCTGTTTTACTGGGTATGTGATCTGGTACTCTCATTTACAGAATTCATCAATAATGTGCTTTTCTACAGAAAAAAAGCCAACTGCATTGTGTGATGGTTGCTATTTTGTTTAAATGTGCATCTCTTGTTGTGATGAGTACTAGGTGTTGTATGGAAGTGTTGAATGACTACATTGTACACTTGAAACTGATATTACCCTGTATGTGAACTAATAGGAATTTAAATAAAAACTTAAACAAATAAAAAAATAAAAATAATGACGCATCACATTCAACATAAAACATTTACTGAACACCATTAGAGATTGTTAGGGTACTAACTCGTTATTCTGAAATTTGGCAATTAAAAGGAAGAGCTAAATATATATACTGTCTTTCCTGTATGAACTATATTAGAGACTAACTTAATCATTCAAACTGATGAAAATAAGCTACCCTTTATAGAGCAATTCTAACTAGTGAATATGGAAGAAACAATAAAATTAGAAAACCATTATTTTGTAATCCTAAGTAACAACTGACTCAGGCAACAATGCTAAAACTGTTATATGGCAGCTCGATGGGGAGATTAACAACTGAGAAATCAGACTATACAACCAGAACCCCCTGATCAGTGGGCTCTTCAGTAAAAGTGCACAGTCAACCACTGTATGGCTCCTGTTATGATGCGATATGAGGACCAAAGTACCATCTATGAAATATTCTTACCAAAAAATTCAAACCCAAATCTAATCTTTTAGAGATCACTTCCATATATAGTCAATGTGGAGGATAAAGATACAAGTTCAATGACATATCTTCTTTGTCTGGCACAAGGTAGGTACCCAATACATATTTTAAATTGTTGTTAGTACAGGCGAACATAGCATGGAAAATACCAATTGGAGCGAAATAGAAACTAAAGAAAAGAGGTAGTGAGACATGAAGAAGAGTTTGATGAAATGAGACTGAAGACTTGCCACTCGCTTTCCTGTGGAAGAAGCAATTGTTCTAGTCTCATGAGTGAATACACACACTTTGGGGCTAGCCAGATTTGGTTCTGACTTACAGCTCAGCTTCACAGCTTAGGTGGTTAAATCTTTCAGAGCATTAGAGCTTGAGATTCTTCACTTTTTTTGAAGTTTCCCTAACTCTATTTGCTCTTTCCCATTTTCCTCCAATTGATATTCTCTATAATTTTATCAGCTGTATTATTCATTAATCTAAAAAAATATTTATTGATTTCCTATCTTGTTATTTGGACTGGTTTGGGGGATTAAATAAATGTACCTAAGTGTATACTCATGCACACGCACATAGACACATATATTTAGATCACACATGGTAAATGCTTAATAATTGGTGCCTTCCATCCTCCTCCTCCTCATCTTTACAGAAATATTCAAGAATATAATAGAAAGATATGCTGATGGTGGGCGGTGGTGATGGAAGGAAGCAGAGAAAGGGCACAGTATCCACAAAGAAAGAACTGGAAAGACAATAAAAAGACATTATAAATTAACGTGGCTTTGTTTAGAGAAGCATCTCCTGACATGCAGTTATCACTATAAGCATTATTCATCCCGCACAGTTCATCTTTACAAGACACATGAGGGATTCTGAAACATCAGCAATTGAGATCCGTAATTTACTATTAGAAGCACTTGGCAATCTATAAACAGTTGTGTGTGATGACCACACAATTGTAAGCAACACCAAATGTTTATGATTTGAATCACTCATAAACTATACATTGGAACGATGCGTTGACATAAATTATACTCTTACTTTTTCTGAGTTGGTAATAACAATAATTGTCTTGATAAATTACTTATGACATTATTCAAGTTTATGTACTTCCATTTGCTTCTATGTTTCTAGCAAAATTATGACACCTGAAGCAGATTATTCTAATTGCTTCTTCAAGCCCAGATGACATGTGTTTTTCTGTACAGTATGACTAATAACCCAATTCTCTTGTTTGCTTAGTCACCAAGGCCTTTTACATACATATATACACATATTTACATGTATATATAGTGAAACATGGGAGGCACTGAGAGGTAAACATTTATTTCTGGAAGTCCTTTTAGAATTATGCTAGCAATTGAACAGGCATACATTTATCCCCCATGCACCAAATAATGCTTCAGGTTTACTGCTTGTGGATGTTTGTGAAAGAGACAAAAGTAGTGAGAAAGTCTGAGTCAGCAAGAGAAGACTGTAAACATTGGAGGGTGGGAACGGTGAGAAATTAAATAACCAAGAAAGAAGAAGCATACATTAAAGAATTAGGGAACGTGGAGTGGACAGATTATTAGGATAGTAAAAAGCCAACCCCCAAGGCTCACTAACACATTAATGTATCCATCCATCCATTCATCCATCAAATACTAAATCACCCTCTATATACAGGGCAATATACGTGCTACAGTGATGCTTTATTCTTGTAAGAAAGATCAAATGCCTGTGCAATTAGGATACAATGAAGAACATGAGAAACTCATGAGAGGCTTAGGATACTTCTTGGTGTACAAAGAAGGGATAGATTACAAAAGGGATATATTACAAAATAGATCCAAAAGTAATGGATCAAAGTTTTAGGAAAGAAGTGGCATTGGAATTAAACTTTGAATGATGGTTAAAATTTGACCTTGGGCATACTAAATGAATATGGGAGAGACTTATATGCAGAGGATACAGTAAAACCATTGGTAGAGAAGTAAAATATACAGGGAACAGTACACTTAGAGAAGAGGGTGAATAAAAACTTACACTGGTAGGTAAGACTGAAAAAGTGCATTGGGGAATAATGTCAGGATTTTCAAATACTAAAGACGTTGACCTTTAACCAAGAACCAAGAGCGATTACAGTCACTGTTCCTGAAAGACAATCTGGGTTGAGATGCAGAGGAAAGATAAAACTATTTGCATTAGTTTTGCATTGCTGCAAAACAAACTAACAGAAACTTACCAGCTTCAAGTAACATAAATTTATTATCTCACAGTTTTTCTGGATCGGGAATCTGAAGCTGGGTCCTCTGCTCAGAGTCTCACTAAGGCTGAAATCAAGGTGTGGACTGTAATTTTATTTGCGGCTTGGGATTCTCTTCCAAATTCATTCAGGTTTTGGCAAAATTCAGTGGTGGTATGGTTGAGGTTTCCGTTGTTCTTGCTGACAGTCAACCAGGAGCCACTCGCAGCTCCTAGAAGCCTCAAGTCTCTTGTTTGCTTAGACAACTCTTTGCCTCATTCTTTGTCTCTCTCTTCAAGCCTACAATATGGACCTCTTTCATGCTGAATCCACCTGTTGAATCTCTGACTTCCTCCATCTCTGGTCTCTAGACTAAGATTTAGTCTCACCTGATTAGCTGAGGTCCACACTAATGTTTTTCTAATCTTAAGGTCAATTGATTAGGGGCTTTAATTACAACGCTAAAATCCCTTCATAACAACACCTCAGTTGGTATTTGATTGAGTAAATTAAAATGTATATAGATAGATAGATGATAGAGATATAAAGATAGATTACATATAGATATAGAGACAGATATAGTCACAGATATAGATATAAACATAGATGTATCAAGGGCCAGGAATCTTGGGGGGCCATCTCAGAATTCTGCCTACTACAATCCCCAGATCAGCCATTTATTTTTGCTTATTTTTAACCTGTAAAACAGATCATGCCAGTTTATTACATAAACACACACACACACACACACACACACACACACACACACACATATATACCTTATAAGTATTCATTATAATTGCAAGTATTTCTGATATATAGACGTACCAATAGTAGAAAATGAATGGCATCATCCAGGTTATAATTTATATCAGGTTTAAATTAGGTATGAACTATATTTTGAACATCTAAAATGAGGGTATTCATAATTGCTATTTCAAATTAATCAGGGTGTGTTCAGCAACATCTTATTGGAAACAATGAAAATGTGACATGTTGAAATTGTATTGGCTTGGAAACAAAATACTGTACAACACACAGATAATTAAATTGTATGAGGTCATTCTTGGGCTCGTCAGAGCTGCAAAAAATGTGATATGCTTCAATAATAAGTATAAAGAAGTATCACAAATGGGCAATTGCACAAAAGGAATTTGCAAATTTGTTTCCTTTGAAGCAATGCACCACTTTCCATTCTGCATATTTGTGGTGCTGTTTTGATTCATATTTATGATATCAATGATAGTTATTTCTTATAAAATCTATTGGTGTGTGATGTTCATTTTTCTGAAAGAAAAACTGAGTCAGAAAAAACATACAGAGATGTGAACTGAATCTCCATACACACATGAATGGAGAATGAGTGGCAATGTGTACCTTTAGGCAGTACTCTACTGTTGCTTAGACAGTTTCTCCTCACTGCTCATTCCTGATTCATTAATGAACAGCTGATTTGAAACGCACATTTCATTTGTAAGACTGAATTTTATGTGCAGCCCCTGCAAAACATTACTTGCCTCATGACCAGCAAAATAGTTAACGTACATGAAGCCATCAGTCTCAGGTAATCTCTCTAACGTGGTCCACTGGTCACTGGCGTCCTGTCTTCCTAGCAAAGATTAACCACTGCAGTCTGGCCAATCAGAAAAATTGACATCATCCATGAAAATCAACAATCAGATAAACGGGGCTATTTTTCACCGCTTTTACATGTGAACCCAGTTTGTATATGATCAGTTATATTTCAATATCAATTGTAAAAAAACCCACTGGTGCTTAGGCTAATGTACATCTTGGTTTTGTGAATAAATTACCAAAATTGTGATGTTATTATTTAATACTTAACAAAAATAGTTTTCTAATTATACCTTAAACAGAGAAAAGAAATGATCTTCACACAGTTTTCAAACTTCTTCTTTTTTATATATTTACTTCTGCTTGAATTTTATTTTTAAGATTTTTGTTTTCCCATTTTTTTTGGAAATAATACATGATTCCAAAAGTCAGAATCTTAAAGACACTTAAAGAAGTGTCACATCCCCTGTCCTTTCCATGGCATTTCCATACAAGGCCTTGTAGATAGTGAGACAATTCATGCATCACCCGGAGCTCATCACTACAGGTATACTCCTTAATCCCCATCACTTATTTAACCCAACCCCCCACCCACCTTCCTTCTGGTAAACATCAGTTTGCTCTCTATAATTAAGAGTCTTTTTCTTGATTTGCCTCTCTCTCTTTTTTCCCATTTGCCTGTTTCTTTTGTTTCTTAAATTCCACATATGAGTGAAATTATATGGCATTTGATTTTTGCTAACTTATTTCAATTAGCATTATACTCTCTAGCTCCATTCATGTCACTGCAAATGGCAAGATTTCATTTTTATGGCTGAATAATATTCCCCTGTATATATATACACCACATGTTCTTTTCCCATTTATCTATTGGCGGGGGCTTGGGTTGCTTCCATAATTTGACTAATATAAATAATGCTTCTATAAACATAGGGGTGTATGTATCCCTTTGAATTAGCGTTTTTGTATTCTTTGGGTAAATACCCACTAGTGCAATTGCCGGATCGCAGGGTAGTTCTTTTTTTAACGTTTTGAGGAATCTCCATACTGTTTTCCACACTGGCTGCACCAGTTTGCATTCCCGACAGTGGTGCATGAGGGTTCTTTTTTCTCCACATCTTCAATAACACCTATTGTTTCTTGTGTTGTTGATTTTAGCCAGTTTGACAGGTGTGAGGTGGTGTCTCATTGTAGTTTCGATTTGCATTTCCCTGATGATCGATGTTGAGCATCTTTTCATGTGCCTGATGGCCATCTAGACGTTTTCTTTGGAGAAATGTCTATTCGTGTTTTCTACCTCTTTTTTTTCAACTGGATCATTTGATTTTTGGTACTGGTTATCAGCTATGTCATTTGCAAATATCTCCTCTCATTCCATAGGTTGCCTTTTAGTTCTGTCGATTATTTCCTTTGCTGTGCAGAAGCTTTTTATTTTGAGGTAGTCCCAACAGTCTATTTTTGCTTTTGTTTCTCTTGACTCAGGAGACATATCTAAAAATACGTTGCTATGGCCAATGTCAAAAAGTTACTGCTAGGGTGCCTGGGTGGCTCAGTCAGTTAAGCATCTGACTCTTGATTTGGGCTCAGGTCAGGATCTCACAGTTTGTGAGATCGAGTCCCGCATCAGGCTCTGTACTGAGAGTGTGAAGCCTGGTTAGGATTCTCCTGTCTCCCTCTCTCTCTGCCCCTCTCTTCCTCTCTTTCTCTCTCTTTCTCAATAAATAAGTAAAATAAAATAAAAACACCTTTAAAAAAGCAAAACAAAGTGACTGCTTGTGTTCTCTTCTAGGATTTTTATGGTTTCATGTCTCACATTTACGTATTTGTTTTACTATTGGATATTCTTTCCTACTTTGTTGAATATTTTTGGCAATATAGTTATGGGTCTATTTCTGGGTTTTCTATTCTGTTCCATTGGACTATGTGTCTATTTTTGTGCCAGTACCATACTGTTTTAATCACTACGGCTTTGTAGTATAACTTGAAGTCTGGAATTGTGATGCCTCCAGCTTTGGTTTTCTTTTTCAAGGTTGCTTTGGCTATTCAGGGTATTTTGTCGTTCCATACCAATTTTAGGATTTTTTGTTCTAGTTCTGTCAAAAATGTTATTGGTGTCTTAAAAAATGTATTCATTGTTTAATTTACCTTCCAGTTAGTTGACCTAGAGTGCAACAGTGATTTCAGGAGTAAATTCCTTAATGCCCCTTACCAATTTAGCCCATCCCCCCTCCCACAATCCCTCCAGAAACCTTCTGTTTGTTCTCTATATTTAATACTGTCTTATGTTTTGTCCCCCTCCCTGTCTTTATATTCTTTTTGTCTCCGTTCCCTTATGTTAATCTGTTTAGTATCTTAAATTCCTCATGTGACTGAAGTCATATATTTGTCTTTTTCTGACTAATTTTGCTTAGCATAACACCCTCCAGTTCCATCCACGTAATTGCGAATGGCAAGATTTCATTCTTTTTGATTGTCGAGTAATACTCCATTGTATGTATATATCACATATTCTTTATCCATTCATCTGTTGAAGGATATTTGGGCTTTTTCCATACTTTGGCTATTATTGATAATGCTATTCGTATTTTGATAAGGAATGCTTTAAATATGTAGATTACCTTGAGTAGTATAGACATTTTAACAATATTTGTTCTTCCAATCCTTGAGAATGGAATGTCTTTTCATTTCTTTGTGTCATCTCCAGTTTCCTTTTTTTAAATGTTTATTTATTAAATGTAATAAATAAATAAGTTTTGGGGAGACAGAGAGAGAGAGAGAAAGGGAGAGAGAGAGAGAATACATGAGCAGCTAAAGGGCAACGAGAGGAACAGAGGGAATTCCAAGCAGGTGCCATGCTACCAGTGCAGAGCCCAACAGAGGGCCTGATCTGACAAATCATGAGATTATGACCCGAGCTTGAAATCAAGAGTCAGATTCTTAACTTACAGTCACCCAGGTGCTTTATCAGTGCTTTATAGTTTTTATTTAAAAAAAATTTTAATGTTTACCTTTGACATGGAGAGAGAAAGAGAGACAGAGTGCAAGCAGGGGAGGGACAGAGAGAGGGAGACACAGAATCCCAAGCAGGCTCCAGGCTCTGAGCTGTCAGCACAGAGCCCGACATGGGGCTCAAACCCATGAACCATGAGATCATGACCTGAGCCGAAGTCGGACACTCAACCAACTGAGCCACCCAGGCGCCCCAGTGCTTTATAGTTTTTAGAGTACAGGTCTTTCACCTCTTTCATTAGGTTTATTTCTAGGTATCTTATTATTTTTGGTGCAATTTTAAATGAAATTGTTTTCTTCATTTTTTTTTTTGCTACTTCATTATCAGTGTATAGAAATGCAACAGATTTCTGTCTATTAATGTTGTATTCTGCACCTTTACTGAATTTGTTTATCAGTTCTAGTAGTTTTTTGGTCACATCTTTAGAGATTTCTATATATAGTAATGCTTTTTTCTATATGTCGTTTGCAAATATCTTCTCCCCTTCTGTCAGTTGCCATTTAGTTTTGCTGATTGTTTCCTTTGCTGTGCAGAAGCTTTTTATCTTGATGAGGTCCCTACAGTTCATTTTTGCTTTTGTTTTCCTGGCTTACTAGAAATTTTAGTAAGAAGTTGCTGCAGCCAACGTCTGAGAGTTGCTGCCTGTTTTTGACTCTAGGATTATGATGGTTTCCTCACAAAAGGCATAGTTACGATTTATGGACAATGGCCCACAACCTCTCCAAGAAGATTCTTTATCTTCAGTCCTGAGCTGTATGCAAAGACTTGAAAAAACAAATGGGAAAGAGATGATGAGCCAGAAGTCTGGAGACTAATCTATAAGGGGCAAATGGGGTCACAATAAAGAATATAAGGAATGAGGAGCACCATCAGTTCTGTAAGATTCTCTGTCCAGTCGCTCGCTGCTTCTACTCTACAGACATCTAGCATATCTTCCTCTAGACTGATGTCTAAATGAAAGTGCTCTCGGTCTAGTCTAGTTAATTAAACTCCACTGACTGAAGAGCTAACTTTTTAACCTTGAACTTTAGGAGTATTTTCCTAACTATTAAAATACAAGAGGGCATTGCTGGGCCTAAATAGAGTCTTACTATATCAGATTTACCCTTATGTATATTTTAGTTTAGAGAACTTTATTTCTTATTATTAATAATTTCTCCATCACATTTTATTTTTCTTATAGTTTTTTTTTTAATTGAGATCTGACATTCACAGTGTTAAAAGGACAGTCCTAAAGACACTTTGGATCTCTCCTTCCTATTTAGTAACTAGCTCTCTAGAAGCTCTTTAAGTCCCTGTAACTATTCTTTCTTTCAAAACAAAGAAAACCTAAGACCAAGTGGTTAAAAACTTAAGTAGTCAGAACAACAACAACAATTGCTTGTCATATGAAGCCAATAAAGCTGTAGGCCAGTATCACTCTTCTTGCCTCTAAGACTGCCTCAAGAGGAGTAAAGTAGGTTTGCTGTAGATGTGTCTTTTTTGTTTTAGGACTAGTCGATATCTTTGGGTTTCCAAACCACTCTCTATTAAGCAGTAATGAAATTGTGGATTGGATGCCATACCCAAGAAAGAATTTCCCAATGAAACGCAAAGGTTTGGAGAGTATTTTTTGAGCATATGCTATGTTGAAGGCACTGATCAAAATG
This sequence comes from Lynx canadensis, assembly GCF_007474595.2. NCBI lineage: Eukaryota > Metazoa > Chordata > Mammalia > Carnivora > Felidae > Lynx > Lynx canadensis. Next base: position 113,950,312 of record NC_044321.2, on the reverse strand, counting down.
TGGTCCCCCGTTCAGAGTTAAAAGGATGTTGGAGGCTTAAATAGAAGAGTTGGGTTCAACATTAGCATTTTTATTTTCCTATAATGCCTTATAGAATGTCTCTACTATATCTTATTGTCTGGAATACACTTGGATGAGAATATTGTGCAAAATAAAAAATGTGATTTTTGAATACCTTTCTCTTTTAAAAGAGAAAGATGGCAATATATACTGAATTTTATGGGAAGCTCACAGAAATAAATGCCCAAAGTAAACTAAGTTGCTAATTTTGTAGGTATTTTTCAAAGTTTTCAAGGAGAAAGTCATCTGAGAATTTATTTGCTCACCAATCTCTCTCTTTAGGCATGAACACTTCTGACATATCTGTGAGAGTGAAATTTAGTGGGAGAAAAATCAATCACAGGAAACAGAGTGAGTTTATCTTTGATTTCTAACACTTTTCTAATGTATGTGCTTTAATTTTCACAAATATTTAAATTTGAAGCAAACCCTTTGGCTTACTTTGGATGTAATCAGCTTTAGTTTAAGTAATGTAATGAATTACATACTGAACTTAATTTATTTCCATTAAGAACATCAAAGGACCAAATATAATCTTATTTTATAGGTAATTAATTGAGATGATATTTCTGTTCTTCATTACGGTTTATAAAAGGAAAAAGACCCAAGGCAAGAATTGACAGTAATAATAACAATTCAAACAAAAACAAAAATATTTCTATGAATAGACAATAACACCCCAGAGGGAAGAGCACTAGATAGTCATCGTTAGCTGTACTATCATGTTGCTATCTTTATTTTAATGACAATTAGTACCATTTCTTAGGGAGGTAGGAAAAGTTTTAAATGGGGCCTTTAATGGAAGAAGACTACAGGCAGAAAAGTAAGACAGTAAGGCTTAAAGGTTAAAAATGTGATTCTGGAGCCAGGCTGCCCAGAGTCAAATCACAGTTCTGCTACTCACTACCTGTGTGACTGTGAATATGACACTTAATTCTCTGTACCTCAGTTTCACTTCTGTGAAGTGAAGAATACCAACTGGAAAAGGCAGATGGGTTTGGATTGAAAAGGAAACCACAGCCAAAAATGGGTATAGAAAAAACCCTGTTTCACAAAATAGAAAAAGAAGAAAGACCACAGAGGTACTCTACATTTTAAAGTAGTGTATATAACAGAGAATATAAAAAAAAAAACACTTAAGACATAGAGTTTAGATCAAGAATTTCTAAATTCACTACATAATTCCAAGGAAAAGAAATTGGAGTAAATTGGAAGATGTAAGGAATAAAGAGAAACAGCTATTCTAAATAATACTAGAACAAAACTTCTCAAGACATGAGAAATGAAAGAGCCACATACTGCCAAGCAAATGAATGAAAATATGCCATAAATCTTATCATAGTAGTGATAGTTTAGAACCCAAAGGTCAAGAGAAAACCAAAGGTCAAGAGAAAATTATTTTTTCAGAGTAAAAAATATTTATCTACAAATAATAAAACTGTGTTTTTCCTTTATACTTCCCATTGGTAACCTGGCAAGAACATAGTGCAGAAAACATTTAGTTTTTTAAAGAAATAAAACTGAAAAAAGTTTCTGTATAGGCAGCCAATCAACCATGCAAAAGTTAGAGCAAAATAATGATATTTTCAGACATGCAAAAGTCTCAGTTTAACAACTCATGAGTCCTCCCTAAAATAAATGCTAGAAAAAAAAAAAAAAGATTAATCTGGAAGAAGTAGTAATGAAAAAGCAATGGTGGGAAAAGAAACCATAAAGTAAAGGATCTGTGTAACATTTAAATAAGTACTGATTTTAAAATAATAATAAAAATCTAGAACTAAACTATCAAATAGTATCAATATAAGATGTAGCAGGGACAGGCAAAGGAATGAAAAGGAGTAAATGTGTTAAGCTTCTTACCATTGTAAGAGAGAGAAAATATTAGTTTAATAAAGATATGGAAAAATAAGTTAGATTTGTGTGTTAAAGTTTAAGTGCAACCACTATAAGAATATAAACACACAGAGAGCAATTAAGACATTCCCAAATAAACAAATGCCAAAGAAGTTCATTAGCACTAGACTTGCCTTAAATCAATGCTCGAAAGATTCCTACAGGGTGAAATGAAAGGACACCAGACAGTAACATGAAACCATATGAAGAAATAAAGATCAGTAGAGGTAAATACATTGGCAATTATAAAATCTAGCATTATTGCAACAGTGGTTTGTACTGCCCTTTTTGTTTTCTACATGATTTAAGAGATTAATATATTTTTAAAAATTATAAGTGTTATAATTTTAGAATGTTGAATGTAATTCCCACTGTAATCTTAAAAAATAGCTATAGAATATACACAAAAGTAAATGAAAAAAAATTTAAACACTTTACTATAAAAAATCAAATAAAAAATAAGATTGCAGTGCAGGAAATGAGGGGCAAGAAAGCTAGAAGACATAGAAAACAAATAGAAAAATGATAGAAGTTAAGATCCATATTATCAGTCATTGCTGTAAATGTTATTTGGATTTAACTCTCCAATCAGAAGACAGAGAATGCCAAAATGAATAGTAACACATGGTCCAATTATATGCTGTCTACAAAAGACTCATTTTAGATTTAAAGTCACAAATAGATGGAAGTAAAAGGATAGAAAAAAATATTCTATGCAACTAGTAACCAAAAGAGAGTAGGTATGGCTATACTATTATCAAACAAACCAGACTGTAAATCAAAATGCTTACAAAGGTCAAAGAAGGACATTATATATTAAAACAAGGCTCAATGCAGCAAGCAGGAATAACCATAACATACACTTTTTTCATAGATCAGCAAAGTATATGAAGCAAAAACTGATATAAACAAAGGGAAAAATAGTTATAAAAGAATAGTTGGAGACTTCAATACCACTCAGTAATGGATAGAAAAACCAGACAGGAAATAAGTAAGGAAATAGAGGACTTAACACAATAAACCCACTAAATATAATGGACATACATAGAACACTGTACCTAATAACAACAACATACACATTCTACTCAGGTGCACATGGAACATTTTCCAGGATAGACCATATGTTAGGATACAAATTAAATGTCAATAAATTTTGAAAGATCAATATAATACAAAGTATCTTCTTTGACTACAACATGATACAGTTACAAATCAACAACAGAAATAAAACTGGAAAGTTAACAAATGTGTGGAAATTGAAAAACATACTCTTAAATAACCAAAGTATCAAAGAAATCACAAGGGAAATTAGAAAATACTTAGATACTGATGAAAATGAAATCATGGCATACAAAAATGTATGAAATGCAGTGAAAGCAGTATTGGGGAAATCTATAGTCATAAATGCTCACACTAAAAAATAAGAAAGATCTTGAGTTTTGGTTCAAGATGGAAATGTAGGAAGACTGTGAATTCATCTTCTCCATGAAACACACCAAATTACACTTTATTAATATAACAATTCCTCCTCAAGAAGAACTGAAGCCTGACTGAATAGCTACTGATCAGCCAAAGGTTGCGAATAGCAAGACAACAGCAAGAGAGGCCATGGTTTTAAAAAGTAAGTGACATATACAGCCAGAGCTCCAGCCAGCAAGTGAAAGTCACCAACCACACACATTTTGCCTGGCAGATGCCATACACAGGAACACTTTTCAACTTTAGGAGAAGTTACCATTTTGACTAATCCATAGAAACAAACACAGAAAGTCAAGCAAAATGGGGGGACAGAGGAATTTGCTCCAAAAGAAAGAACAAGAAAAAAAAAACCTCAGAAAAATAACTAAATGAAACAGAGGTAAGCAACATGCTTGATAAAGAATTTGAAGAATATTAAAGATATGATCATAAAGATACTCACTAGGCTGGAGAAAAGAATAGAAGAGCTCAGTGAGACCTTCAATAAAGAGATAGGAAATATTAAAAACAACCAATCAAAGTTGAAGAATACAGCAATTGAAAAAAAAAAAAAACAAACTAGAGGGAATCAACAGTACATTAGAATATGCAGAAACACATATTAGCAATCCGGAAGACATAGTAATGGAAAGCACACAAACTGAACAGCAAAGAGAGAAAAGAATTTTTAGAAATGAGGATAGATTAAGAGATTTCTTAGATAACATCAAGCAAACAAACATTCACATTGGAGAGGTCCCAGAAGAAAAGAAAGAGAAAGGTGTAGAAAATTTATTTAAAGAAATAATAACTGAAAACTTCTCTAATCTAAGGAAGGAAATAGATAAATACCCAAGTCCAAGAAACATAGAGAATTCCAAATAAGATGAACCCAGTAGGTCCACACCACAATACATAATGATTAAAATGTCAAAGGTTGAAGATAAAGAGAGAATCTTAAAAGCAGCAAGAGAGAAACAAAAGTTACTTACAAGGAAAAGCCTATAAGGCTAAGAGCTGATTTTTCAGCAGAAACATTGCAAGCCATATGGGAGTGGCATGATATACTCAAAGTGCTGAAAGTAAAAAAAAAAAAAAAAATCTACAACCAAGAATACTCTCCCAACAAAGTTATCATTCAGATTTAAGAGATAAAGTTTCCAGACAACAGATAAAGGAATTTATCACCACTAAAGCAGCCTTACAAGAAATGTTAAAGGGATTTCTTTAAGTGGAAAAGAAATGGCTATAATTAGACAAAAGAAAACTATGAATAAAATATGTAAAATGTGACAACATATACATAAAATGTAAAGGAGTAAAAATGGAAGAGAAGGGCAAAAATAAAAAAAATGTCATTTAGTTTTAAAGAATGTGAACTTAATTGACCATCAAATTAGTATGGACTGCTATCTACTTAGGATGTTATATATGAACCTCATGGTAACCACAAACCTAAAATCTATGATAAATACACAAATAAAAAGAAAGAAAACCAAACAAAATACTAAAGATACTTATCAATCACAAAGGAAGAGAGCAAGAGAAGAAGAAAGGAACAAAGAAGAACTACCAAAACAAGCAGAAAAAATTTTTAAAAGTGGGAATAAGTACATATCTATCAATAATTACTTAAAATAGAAATGGCTTAAGTGCTCCAATCAAAAGACATGGAGTGGCAGAATGGATAAAAAAACAAGGCCCATCTATATTCTGCTTATAGGAGATTCACTTCAGACCTAAAGATGCATACAGACTGAAAGTGAAGGGATGGAAAAACATTCATCATGTAAATGGAAGTGAAAAAAAATCTGGAGTAGCAATACTTATATCAGAAAAAATAGACTTTAAAACAAAGACTGTAACAGGAGTCAAAGAAAGGCATTACATACTGATAAAGGGAGAAATCCAAGAAGAGGATATAACAATTGTAAATATCTATGCACCCAACCCTGAGGCACTTAAATATATAATGAAAATATTAATGGACATAAAAAGAGAAATTGATGGTAACGCAATAATAGGAGGGAACTTTAACACTCCACCTACATAAGTTGATGGATCATCCTGAGAGAAAATCAATAAGGCAACAATGTCTTTGAATGATACATTGAGCCAGATAAACATAACAGATATATGTAGAACATTCCATCCAAAAACAACAGAATGCACATTCTTTTCAAGTGCACATGGAACGTTCTCCAAAATAAACCACATATTGGGCTGTAGAACAAGCCTCAATAAATTTAAGAAGATTGCAATCATACCATGCATTTTTTCTGACCACAGCAGTATGAAACTAGAAATAAATAACAAGTATAAAACTGGAAAAAATACAAACATGTGGAGACATGATACTAAACAATCAATGGGTTAATGAAGCAATCAAAGAATAAATAAACAAATACATGGAGACAAATGAAAATGAAAACACAATGACTCGAAATCTCTGGGACAGAGCAAAAGTAGTTCTAAGAGAGAAGTATGTAGCAATACAGGTCTACCTCAAGAAACAAGAAAAAACTCAAATAAATAATCCAACCTTATGCCTAAAGGAACTGAAAAAGAAGAACAACGCCCAAAGTAAGTAGTAAAAGAAAGTAAATAATATAAAGATCAGAGAAGAAATGATTGAGGTAGAGACAAAAAAAAAAAAAAAAAAGAAAGAAAGAAAAAAGAAAAGAAAAAAGAAAAAAAATCAATGAAACCAAGAACTTGGTTCTTTGAAAAGATAAATAAAATTGACAAACCCTGTGACTCATCCAGAAAAAAAGAGAAAATACCCAAATAAATAGAATCAGAAATGACAAAAGAGGAATAACAAATGACACCGCAAAAATACAATGGATTATAAGAGAATACTATGAAAAATTATATGCTAACAAACTGGAAGACAACCTAGAAGAGCTGGATTAATTTCTAGTAACATACAGTCTTCCAAAACTGAACCAGGAAGGAATAGAAAATCTTAACAGATTGATTACAAGTAATGAAATTGAACTGGCAATCAAAAAGCTACCAAAAAGTAGAAGTTCAGGACCAGATGGATTCATAAGTGAATTCTACCAGACATTTAAAGAATACTTAATACCTATTCTCCTCAAGCTATTCCAAAAAATAGAAGAAGGAAAGCTTCCAAATACATTCTATAAGGCCATAATTACCCTGATACCAAAACCAAAGACCCCACAAAAAAGAAAACTATAAGCCAAAATCCCTGATGAACATAGAGGCAAACTCTCCAACAAAATATTAGCAAGCTGCATACAACAATATGTTAAAAAAAAATCATTCACCAGGATCAGGTGGGATTTATTCCCAGGATGCAAAGATGGTCCAATACCCACAAGTCAACCAAGATCATAGATCTGATCAACAAAATGAAGAATAAAAATAATATAATCATCTCCATAGATGCAGAAAAAACATCTGACAAAGTACAACATCCATTCATGATAAAATCTCAACAAAATGAGGTTAGAGGGAATATAACTCAACATAATAAAGGCCATATATGAAAAACCCACAGCTAACATCATCCTCAATAGTGAAAAACTGAGAACTTTCCCTCTAAGGCCAGAAACAAGACAGGGAAGTCCACTCTCAACACTTTTATTCAACATAGTACTAGAAGTTCTGGCCACAACACTCAGAGAATAAAAAGATGTAACAAGTATCACATTGGTAAAAAAAAAAAAAAAAGAAGAAGAAGCTAAATTGTCACTCTTCTCTTTCTAGACATCATGGTGCTATACATAGAAAGTCCTAAGGACTCCACAAAAAAACTACTAGAAGTAATAAACAAATTCAGTAAAGTGGCAGGATACAAAATTAATACCCAGAAATTGGTAGTTTTTCTGAACACTAACAATGAAGTTGCAGAAAGAGAAATTAAAAAAAAACAAACAAACACCATTTACAATTGCACCAAGAAGAATAAAATACCTAGGAATAAACTTAAAGAGGTGAAAAACCTGTACTCTGTATACTATAAAGCACTGACAAAAGAAATCGAAGACGACACCAACAAATGAAAAGATATTCCATGATCATGGATTGGAAGAATTATTCTTGTCAAAAAGGCCATATTACCCAAAGCAATCTAAAGATTCAGTGTAATCCATATCAAAAAACCAACAGCATTTTTCACAGAAGTATAACAAAATAACCCGAAAATTTGTATGGAACCAGAAAAGACAGCCAAAGCAACCTTGAGAAAGAAGAACAAAGCTGGAGGTATCACAATTCCAGATTTCAAGATATACTAAACAGCTGTAGAAATCAAAACAGCATAATATTGGTACAAAAACTGATACATAGACCAATGGAAAAGAATAAAGACCCCAGAAATACACCTACAACTATGTGATCAATGAATCTATAACAAAAGAGGCAAGAGTATACAATGCAAATAAGACAGTCTTTTAAAAAAAATGGTGCTGGGAAAACTTGACAGCTACACATAAAAGTATAAAACTGGACTGCTTTCTAATACCATACACAAAAATAAACTCAAAATGGTTAAAGACTTAAACCTGATGCCTGAAACCATTAAAATTCTAGAAGAGAACACAGGTAGTAATTTGACATCAGCCATACCAGCATTTTTCTAGATATGTCTCCTAAGGCAGCGGAAACAAAAGCAAAAATAAACTATTGGAACTACATAAAAATAAAAAGCTTTTCGCAGCAAATGAAATCATCAACAAAGCATAAAGGCAAGTCTACCAAATGGAAGAAGATATTTACAAATGATATATCTGATGAAGGGATAAATATTCAAAATATATAAAGAACTTATGCAAGTCAACACCATCAAAACAATCAGATTCAAAAATGGGCAGAGGAACTGAATAGACATTTTTCCAAATAAGATATACACATAAAAAGATGCTCAATGTCACTAATCATCAGGGAAATGCCAATCAAAACCACAATGAGATGTCACCTCAAACCTGTTAGAATGGCTAAAATCAAGAAGAAAAGAAACAACAACTGTTGGTGAGGATGTGGAGAAAAGGAACTCTCATGCACTGTTGGTGGGGATGCAAAGTGGTAAAATCACTGTGGAAAACAGTATGAAGATTACTCAAAAATTAAAAACAGAAATACCATATGATCCAATAATTCCACTATTGGGAATTTACCCAGGGAAAACCAAAACATTAACTTTAAAAGATATATGTTTTATTGCAGCATTATTTACAATAGCTAAGACATGGAAGCATTCTACATGTCCATAAATAGATGAATGGATAAGAAAAATGTGGTATATATTCGCAATGGAATATTACACAGCCATGAAAGGGGATAACACTGAGCCATTTGAGACATGGATAGACCTAGAGGGTATTATGCTAAGTGAAATAAGTCATACTGAAGACAAATACCATGATTCCACTCATAAATGAAATCTAAAGAAATGAATAAATCAAAAGCAGAATCAGAACTATAAATACAGAAAACAAACTGATGGTTGCCAGAGGGGAGGGAGTGGGGGGATGGGCAAATTGAGTGAGGGGGAAAGGGTGATACAGGCCTCCAGTTATGGAATGAGTAAATCACAGGAATAAAAAACAGAGCATAAGGAATACAGTCAATGATATTAAAATAGCAATGTAATGGGACAGATGGTGCTATACTTGTGAATACAGCATAATGTATAAATGTGTCAAATTACTTAGTTGAATACCTGAAACTAACATTTTGTGTCAAGTAAACTCCAACAAAAAAGTAAGAAAGATCTGAAATCAACAACCTAACTTTACAAGTTAAGGAAGTAGAAATAGAAGAAAAAAAATGAAACCCCAAGCTAGCAGAAGGCAGGAAATAATAAAGATTATAGCAGACATAAATGAAATAGAGAATAGAAAGAATAACAAAAAATCAACGAAACCAAAATTTGCTTCTTTGAAAACATCAACAACATGGACAAACCTTTAGCTTAGATGGACTAAGAAAAAAAGAGAAAATAGTCAAATTACTAAAATTAGAAATGAAAGTGAGGACATCACCATTGATTCCATAGGTAATACCACCTCAACCCATTAGGATGGCCACTATTCAGAAAAAAAATATATCAAATGAGGATATGGAGACATGGGAACACTTGTGCACTGTTGTTGGGGATATAAAATGGTACAGCCTCTGTGGAAACAGTATGTCAGTTCCCCAAAAAATTAAAAATAGAATTACCATATGATCCATCCATTTCAGTTCTTAGCCGTGTTATTCATAATAGGTAAGTAAAACATGGAGAAACCTAAGTGACCACCAAGAGATAAATGGATAAGCAAAATGCGGTATATGCATGCAATGGAACATTATTCAGCTTTAAAAAGAAACAACAGATACCATATGTTTTCACTCTTATGTGGATCCTGAGAAACTTAACAGACGACCATGGGGGAGGGGAAGGGAAAAAATAGTTAGAGAGGGAGGGAGCCAAACCATAAGAGGCTCTTAAAAACTGAGAATAAACTGAGGGTTGATGGGGGGGTGGGAGGGAAGGAAAAGTGGGTGATGGGCATTGAGGAGAGCACCTGTTGGGATGAGCACTGGGTGTTGTATGGAAAACAATTTGACAATAAATTTCATATTAAAAGAAAGGAAAGAAAATCCTGGCATATGCTACAACACAGGTGAAACTTGAGGTTATTTTGCTCAATGGAATAAGCTAGTCACAAAAAGACAAATACTGTATGATTTCACTTATAAGAAGTACTTAGAACAACCAGAATTACAGAGTCAGAAAATAAAACGGTGGTTGCCAGAGGCTGGGAAGAGTGAGGAGTGGTGGCTATTGTTTAATGGCTATAGAGTTTCAGTTTTACCAGATGAAAAGAGTTTTGGACACAGAGAGTGGTGATGCTTCTACAGCATTATGAATATGTTTAATGCCAATGAACTGTGCACATAAACATGGTTAAGATGGTACATTTTACATTATGTGCGTTTTACCAAAATAAAAAATTAAAATAAATCTGAAGAAAGTAGAAGAGATTAATAAACAGAATACAGAAAGAAAACACTAGAGTTGGTTAATGCAATTAAAGGGTGTTTCTTAAAAGTAACCAATACAATAGCCACACCCAGAACTAGAAAACAGAGAAGCCATAAATGAATAGCATTAGGGATATACAAAGAATATTGTTTTTTTAAGTTTATTTACTTTTGAGAGAGAGAGAGTATGTGTGTGGGTGAGAGTGGGGGAGGGGCAGAGAGAGAGCGAGAGAGAGAGCATCCCAAGCAGGCCCCATGCTGTCAGCTCAGAGCTAGCCAATGTGGGACTCGAACTCACGAACTGTGAGATCATGACATGAGCCAAAATTAAGTCAGACACTTAACTGATGAAGACACCCAGGTGCCCCAAAAAGAGTATCATTTTAATAAATCTTTAGAAACTAATGATACAGGGGTGCCTGGGTGGCTCAGTCGGTTGGGCCTCTGACTTCAGCTCAGGTCATGATCTCGCTGATCCTGAGTTTGAGCCCTGAGTTGGGCTCTGCGCTGATGGCTCAGAGCCTGGAGCCCGTTTCAGATTCTGTATCTCCTCTCTCTCTCTCTCTCTCTGCCCCTCCCTTGCTTGCGCTCTGTCTCTCTCTCTGTCTCAAAAATAAATAAACATTAAAAAAAATTTTTTTTAACTAATGATACAAAAGAAATGCAAAAAATTTTAAGTCATTAAAAACGCCATTTCTATCTTTTTAAAGCAACAAAATAAATGATCGTCTAGAATACATATATACTAAAAATATAAATATAACATATAATATTATAATATAATAATATATACACTAACATTTTCTCAAAAAGCTGGTTTGACTTGGTATTAGATCCTGACTTGATCATGAATGACCTTGAGGAAATCACTACAACTCTCCAAACTTTTGGTTTTAATTAGTAAGTGAAAATAACATAGGGCCTAATGATATTAGTTTTCAATTGCTGTCATAACAAATCACCACACACTTAGCAGATTGGAGCAACACAAATTTATTAGCTCACGGTTCTGGAAGTCAGAAGTCTAAGTGACTTGGCTGGTTTCTCTGCTCTAGGTCTCACAAGGCCAAAATCAAGGTATCTGCCAGCCTGGACTCTTATTTGGAGGCTCTGGACAAGACTCTACTCCTCACAGGATTCAGTTCTTTGTGACTGTGGGACTGGGGTCCCTGCTTCCTTGTTGGCTGTCAGCTGGAGTCCTCTCTTAGCTTTCTTATCACCACTTGCGTTCCTTGTCACTTTGTCCCTTCCATCCTCATAGCCAGTGATAAGGCATTGAGACCTCACACGTCGGATCCCTCTGGCTTTTGTTTGCCATACCTCTTACTCTGGCCAGAGAAAGCTCTCTGCTTTTAAGGGCTAATGTTGATCAACATGGGTCCACAATGATTCTCCAGAACAACCTCCCTATTTTAAGGCCTCTCTCCTTAATTACATCTGTAAAATCCCTTTTTTCCATGAATGATAACATATTCACAGGTTCTAGGGGTTAGGTTAGGGTGTCATTCGCCTACCACACTACCTCTTAAAATTATTGTGAGAGTTAAATGAGAGAAGATGTATCAAGCACTCAATACAACATATTAAACGAAGGGAAGCTATTTCTGTACACTTTTGTTTTTGTTTTTGGTATTTTGCAGATTTAGGAGCCTGTACGTTATACTATAATATTGCTTCTCTTAGATGCATACATTCTTATAAGACTTTCCCTGAAAAAAACACAGTCCTTGTTTTGCATTCATCATACACCAGATTCCCTCTCATATTCAGACTATAAACTCTATGATCAGCTGACACTAAGGTTTCCACTTCTCAAAAATGTTATACCGCAAAATGTTCACTGTTGTGTTATGATAGTAAAAAATTGGAAATTGGAAACAACCACAAAATATCTAAAAAGTATAGTCATAGTTAAATAACTGATATACAATATAGCATTTGCAGCCTGCATACTTAGACTCATGAAGACTAATGACACAAGAAATAATTTATTTTAATATAATGTTATTTGAAAAACTACAAAACTGTTTATATACACATACATAGGAAAAAGTCAAATGATGTGCGTGTGTATGTGCATGTGTGTGTGTAATGATACATACATAAAGAAAAACCTAGAAGTAAATGTTTCAAAAGCAATGAATATGTTGGTTATTTTAATGGTAGGATTATTGGTGTTTTTCTTCATTTTCTTTCTGTATTTTACAACTCACAAGGTATGTATATTATTTCATCCTAAAAACCAATTGTTGCATGCAATAGCAATGAATGTAAAAGGCATTATGCTAAATTCAAAAATCCAGATACAAAAGACTCTACATTTGCATGATTCCATTCATATGGCATTTTGGAAGAGGTGAACTTATAGAATTATAGAGCGGTAATCAATGACTGCCAAGGACTGGGTGTAGAAAGGGAGGACTGACAAGGAAGAGACACGAAGGAATTTTTTCATGTAATGGGAATGTTATAAAAGCTGATTGAATGATTCATAAAATTCATAGAACAGTACACCTTAAAAAGGTGAAGTTTACTGGATGTAAATGGTACCTTAATAAATTTGACTTTAAAAATATTGCTTGGGGCACCTGGATGGCTCAGCCGGTTAAGCACCTGACTCTTGGTTTCAGCTCAGGTCATGATCTCCCAGTTTGTGAGATCAAGCCCTACGACCCAGAAATTGCACTGCTACCCACAGTGCAGAGCCTGGCTGGGATTCTGTTTCTACCTCTCTCTCTGCTCTTCCCCAACTCACTCACATGTGCGTGAGCTCTCTCTCTCAAAATAAATAAATAAACGTTAAAAAAGTATATGTTGTTTTGAAGCCTAAAGCCAGAAGAAGAAGGGAAATAATAACGATTACAGCAGAAATAAATGGTATGAAAAAAAAAGGCCGGTAGAACAGACCAATGAAACTAAGAGATGGTTCTTTGAAAGAATTAATAAAATTGATAAACCCCTAGCCAGATTTATCAAAAAGAAAAAAGAAAGGACCAAAACAAATAAAATCACAAATGAAAGAGGAGAGATCATCAACACCACAGAAATACAAATAATCGTAAGAGAATATTATGAAAAATTATATGCCAACAAACTGGAAGACACTGGCAATCTGGAAGAAATGGACAAAGTCCCAGAAACTCACAAACTACCAAAACTGAAAGAGGAAGAAATAGAAAAGTTGACACCCCCAAAACAAATAATCCGGTGAAGAAATGGGCAAAAGACATGAATAGACGCGTTTCCAAAGAAGACATCCAGATGGCTAACACACACATGAAAAAACTCTCAACATCACTCATCATCAGGGAAATACAAATCAAAACCACAATGAGATACCACCTCACCCCTGTCAGAATGGCTAACATTAATGGGAATGTTATAAAAGCTGATTGAATGATTCATAAAATTCATAGAACATATGTTCTATGTTGGCGATAACAGATGTTGGCGAGCATGCAGAGAAAGAGGATCTTTTTTGCACTGTTGGTGGGAATGCAAACTGGTGCAGCCACTCTGGAAAACAGTATGGAGGTTCCTCAAAAAGCTAAACATAGAACTACCCTACAACCCAACGACCCAGAATTTGCACTACTAGGTATTTATCCAAGGGATGCAGGTGTGCTGTTTCAAAGGGGCACATGCACCCCAATGTTTATAGCAGCACTATCAGCAATAGCCAAAGTATGGAAAGAGCCCAAATGTCCATCAATGGATGAATGGATAAAGAAGATGCTGTGTGTGTGTGTGTGTGTGTGTGTGTGTGTATATATATATATATATATATATATAATGTGTGTGTGTGTGTGTATATATATATATATAATGGAGTATTACTTGGCAATCAAAAAGAATGAAACCTTGCCATTTGCAACAACGTGGATGGAACTAGAGGGTATTATGTTAAGCGAAATTAGTCACAGAAAGACAAATGTCATATGAATTCACTCATATGTGGAATTTAAGAGAAAAAACAGATGAACGTAAGGGAAGGGAAGCAAAAATAATATAAAAACAGGGAGGGGGACAAAACATAAGAGACTCTTAAATACAGAGAACAAACTGAGGGTTGCTAGAGGGGTATTGGGTGGGGAGATGGGCATTAAGGAGGGCACTTGTTGGGATGAGCACTGGTATACATAGGGGATGAATCACTGGAATCTACTCCTGAAATCATTATTGCACTATATGCTAACTAACTTGGATGTAAATTAAAAAATAAAAATAAATAAAACAAAATTAAAAATAATAGAAAATTTGAACAGATCCATAACCAGTGAAAAATTTGAATCAGTAATCAAAAATCTCCCAACAAACTAAAGTCCAGCATCAGATGGATTTCCAGTGGAATTCTACCAGAGATTTAAAGAAGACTTTATACCTATTTTTTTTTTTCAAATTGTTCCAAAAAAATAGAAATGGAAGGAAAAATTGTAAAGTCCTTCTACAAAGCTAGTATTACCTTGATTCCAAAGCTAGACAAAGACCCCACTAAAAAGAAGAATTACAGGCCAATATCCCTGATGAACATGGATGCAAAAATTCTCAACAAGATACTAGCAAATCAAATCCAACAATATATTAAAAGAATTTTTCCCCAGGATCAAATGGGGTTTATTCCTGGGCTATGGGGGTGGTTCAATATTTGCAAATCAATCAATGTGATATATCATATTAATAAAAGAAAGGATAAGAATCTTATGATCCTCTCAATAGATGCAGAAAAAGCATTTGAGAAAATATAGCATCCATTCCTGATTAAAAAAACCCTCAAAAAAGTAGGTCTAGCTGGAACATATCTCAACATCATAAAGACCATGTATGGAAGACCCACAGCTAATATCATCCTCAATGGGGAAAAACTGAGAGCTTTTCCTCTATGGTCAGGAAAAAGACAGGGATGTCCACTCTCACCAAGACTATTTAACATGGTTAAGTAGTGGAAATCATGGAAGTCTGAGCCTCTGCAATTAGACAACAAATAGAAATAAAAGGCATCCAAATTGGCATGGAAGAAATAAAACTTTCACTATTTGCAGATGACATGATACTCTGTAGAAAACCTGAAAGACTCAACTGAAAAACTGCTAGAACTAATACATGAATTCAGCAAAGTCACAGGATATAAAATCAATGTACAGAAACCTGTTGCATTTCTAAACACCAATAATGAAGCAGCAGAAAAAGAAATCAAGGAATCTATACCACTTACAATTGCACCAAAAACCATAAGATACCTAAGAATAAATCTAACCAAAAAGGTAAAAGATCTATACTCTGCAAACTCTAGAAAACTTATGAAAGAAATTGAAGAGAATGCAAAGAAATGGGAAACCTTCCATACTCATAGAAGACCAAACATTGTTAAAATGTCTGTACTATCCAAAAAAAAAATCTACATTTTGAATGCAATCCCTATCAAAAAACTACCAGCATTTTTCACAGAGCTAGAACAAACAATCCTAAAATTTGTATGGAACCACAAAAACCAAAGCAACCTTGAAAAAAGAAAAGCAAAGTTGGAGGCATCATGATTTCAGACAAGCTATACTACAAAGCTGTAGTCATCAAGACAGTATGGTACTGGCACAAAAACAGAACATAGATCAATGGAACAGAACAGAAAATCCAGAAACAGACCCACAACTATATGGTCAACTCATCTTTGACAAAGCAGGAAAGAATATCCAATGGAAGAAAGACAGTCTCATCAACAAATGGTGTTGGGAAAACTGGACAGCAACATGTAAAAGAATGAAACTGGATGACTTTCTTACACCATACACAAAATAAATTCAAAATGGACGAAAGACCTAAATGTGAGACAGGAAATCATCAAAATCCTAGAAAAGAACACGGGCAGCAATGTCTTTGACCTTGGCCAGAGAAACTTCTTACTAGACACATTGCTGAAGGCAAGGGACATGAAAGCAAAAATGAACTATTGGGGCTTCATCAAGATAAAAAGCTTCTGCACAGCAATGGAAACAATCAACAAAAATAAAAGGCAACTGACAGAATGGGAGAAGATATTTGCAAATGGCATATTGGATAAAGGGTTAGTATCCAAAATAAATAAAGAACTTATCCAACTCAACACCCAAGAATATAATCCAGTTAAGAAATGGGCAGATGAGGGGCACCTGAGTGCCTCCACCGGTTAAGCGTCTGACTTAGGCTCAGGTCATGATCTTACAGTTTGTGAGTTCGAGCCCCGCATCAGGCTCTGTGCTGACAGCTCGGAGCCTGGAGCCTACTTCAGATTCTGTCTCCCTCTCTCTCTGCCCTTCCCTGCTCTCTCTCTCTCTCTCTCTCTCAAAAATAAATAAACATTAAAAAAAAAAAAGAAATGGGCAATTGACATGCATAGACATTTTTCCAAAGAAGACATCCAGATGGCTAACAGACACATGAAAAGATGCTCAACATCACTCATCATCAGGGAAATACAATTCAAAACCATGATGAGATAGCACCTCACACCTGTCAAAATGGCTAAAATTAACAACACAGGAAACAACAGGTGTTGGCAAGGATATGGAGAAAGAGGAACCCCCTTGCACTGTTGCTGGGAATACAAACTGGTGCAGCCACTCTGAAAATCTGTGTGGAGAGTCTTCAAAAAGTTAAAAATAGAACTACTCTATGACTCAGCAATTGCATTACTACGTATTTATCCAAAAGATATACAAATACTGATTTGAAGGAGCACGTGTACCCCAATGTTCATAGTAGCATTATCAACAATAGCCAAACTATGGAAGGGGCCCAAATGCCCATCAACTGATGACTGGATAAAGAAGATGTCGTTTTTCGATACAATGGAATATTACTCAGCCACCAAAAAGAATGAAATCTTGCCATTTGCAATGATGTGGATGAAGCTAGAGTGTATTATGCTAAGTGAAATAAGTCAGTCAGAGAAAGACAGATACCATCTGATTTCACTCATATGTGGAATTTAAGAAAAAAACAGGTGCATATAGGGGAAGGGGAAGAAAGAGTGAGGGAAATGAATTATAAGAGACTCTTTTTTTAAAAAAAAACATTTTTAATGTTTATTTTTGAGAGAGGGACAGAGTGTGAATAGGGGAGGGGAAGAAAGAGAGGGAGACACAGAATCTGAAGTAGGCTCCAGGCTCTGAGTTGTTAGCACACGGCTCGAACTCATGGACTGCAAGATCATGACCTGAGCTGAAGTCGGACACTTAACTGACTGAGCCACCCAGGTGTCCCATAAGAGAGTCTTAAGTACTGAGAACAAACTGAGGGTTGATGGAGGGAGGTGGACGGGAGATGGGCTAGATGGGTGATGGGTACTAAGAAGGGCAGTTGTGATGGTCACTGGGTGTTATAGGTAAGTGATGAATCACTAAATTCTACACCTGAAGCCCATTTTATCATATCTGTTAACTAGAATTGAAAATTTTTTTTACATTTATTTATTTTTGATAGAGACAGAGCACAAGTGGGGGAGGGGCAGAGAGAGAGAGAGAGACAGAGACACAGAATCTGAAACAGGCTCCAGGCTCTGAGCTGTCAGCACAGAGCCTGATGCGGGGCTCGAACTCACAAACCACGAGATCGTGACCTGAGCCGAAGTCGGACGCTTAACCGACTGAGCCACCCAGGCGCCCCTTTACTAACTAGAATTTAAATAAAAACTTGAAATAAAGACAAGAAAGTTATTATATTCATATGACACTCAATACACAATTGGAGTCCCTGGAGTCGATTCAACTGCCAACATTTTATCCACCTGCATAAGCAACAAAACTACAAAGACAGAAACTCAGAATGCATGGTCTTGGAGTTTTAACCTCATTGAATTAAGAATCAATACTGAGTCTGCTAGGAGGAAGTCAAGAATTGTGTCCACTAGCATCCCTATTGCTCGTCACCCTGTCATTCCAATGAACGCATCCAATTCCTCCTCGCTGCTGTCTTACGTGTGTAGCACCTGCAAGGTATTCATTTTCTCACCATCTGGAGCTAGCAGTGTTTATTGTTCACTAGTCGACTAGAAAGCACCCAAAGGATGATATTCTAATAAAGAAAAGTAGAAAATCAATGTGTCCTCAATTTATTATACAACAATCCAGAGCTCTGACTAAGGGGTAAACTGTTCATATGTTTCCAATATGATTTGTTAATTAAGGAAATGGTAGGGGAAGAGATAAATGACCCTCATATTACACAGCAAATTAAAATTCCAACCTAATGCTGGCATTCATTATCTAGTGTCTTAATTTACCATCGCTTTCCAAAAAATGGAGGCTTTACATATATTCTTAATGTTTTCAATTTCTTTTGATGATAAATTGCATCTTTAGGCCTAAAATCTATATATAAAACTTATTTTTTTTAGCACAAAACTGGATTTTAGTGCCTCACTGAGAATATAAAGTTTGAAAAGGGTGTTTAACAAAGCCAGAGTGTTTTTTTCAAGTCAGGATGAATGCATCCATTTGTATTCCCCTGTGCACAATTCACTGAACTTCATTTGGAAAATGTCAAGGATAAATATTCTTCAAATGCTTCCATTAAACAGACGATAACCATAGTAACAGTGTATAGTTTGATTTTACCTATATTTCTAAAATTCCCTCTTAAAAAGAAAATGGTATTCAGATTGAAGGTGCAAATGGAAACACTTACATGGTTTTTACACACTGTTCATATCGGGATATTAAAACAAAGATACAATATACCTCCTAATGCATTATATTTGAGTGGTGCCTATTGTCAAAAAGGCTTTTACATAGCCTTTTTTATTCTAACATGTTCTAACTTGAAATCAACTATATCCTCAATTGAGAATGCAGAGACGCAGCTCCTTTCTAAACTCACAAAGTTATTAGCTATCTCCCTTTTACAAATACATACCAAAAAAAAAAAAAAAATGACAGACAAGATAGATAAAATGTGCCCTAGGTCTAATCACACAATGCTAAAGTGGAAAGAGAACTTATAGATCGTTGCACCCTGCGTAGTTATTTTTACAGACAGGAAAAGGGCAAATATCTATGACTGAGCCTACAGGCAAGTGGTTACCTTACTTCAAAAAAGAGAGTAGCGTAAAGAGAGTAACGATCATGTCGTGCACACTTGGTGATTATCTCACATTTAAATCATGTTAACGATACAAAAGAGGAAACTGAGAAAAAGCCCATAATAATAAAGAGGCCCTGAGAGATGCGCAGGTAGCACATCCAAGATGATGTGGTGGGTCCTTATCTGCCTGAAAAGGACGTGTTGCTTAGAAACCCTACAAAATACTGGCTCCGTTAATCAATATTTTTAATGGTAACCGAAGGCCCTTCTCAACTACGGGCCAAGATGATCAGCACACGTAGGGAATATTTTATCTGAGGTGAAGTGTTTTTTCTTCCTCCTCTCCAATCCTGGTAAGAAGCTAAAACATTGCCAGGGGTGAAGTCTGAGAATTCAAAATACAGAAGCTTAATTTGCAGAGGTACCAGACAAGACTTCCCGAATCCCTGAGAAATCTTTTGGCTCTGTGAAAGCACTTTATCACCTCAAGTGAGATGAACAACACATGGAAGGGACTACAAGCAGGCTGACAGTTCTCAGATTCAAAGCCTTTGTCATCTTAAAGGGGGAAAAAAAAAAGGTCTTAGTGTAACTCACTCTACCTGGCAGGGAACTGTTACTCTGTAGGGCCACTTTCTTAAAAATTAAACAATTCTACCCATGAGTTGCTTTGTTTTGTTTTGTTTTGTTTTTAATAAAACCACACTGCATGTCGGCCTGAATAAAAGCTCCAATTTTTCAGTAGCCAAAGCCCACGTTTGGTCACAGGTGAAATTATTTTCAGAATTTTCCACAACTGGGCCTTGCCTCTCATAAAGTCTCCGTAGCGAGTGCAGAGAGACTGTTATTCTGGGTCACAAAAAGATGCCCCATTTCACCTGATAGCTGTAACTTAAGCCACGCCGCTTCAAATGAAATGTTTTTTAAATTGATTTTCAGAGTAATTAAACTGACTTCTGGAGTCATTCCTTGTGGGCGGGGTCCAGAATGTTCTCATTTTGGCCAACACGACAGTAGCGGAAAAGAACAAAGGCACCAGCCTCAGTGACTCTGTGAACGAGAACCTACAAAGTAGGTAGGGGCTTCAGTCACCAGTGTGGGCTAGTCAGCCTGCGGTGTTTAGTTTCTGAGCACCATGTCCCGTAATTCCATCCTGCCTGTACAAAGTTTTGGCACAAATCTAAAGCCTATATTGAGACTACATGACAAACTTGCCAATTATCTTTGCTTCTTGTTTTCTGTATGCAAAGATTCCATGTTGAGACTACATTCTCAATTAAACAGTTCTCTGGAACATGAAAGCATTGCCACAAGTATATTCTAAACAATTACATTAAGATATATCACTATAAGTCAAAAAGAGTTTGAGTATTGATAGTAGCTGATCACTAAAAACTCTTCCTCCACGGAATTTTGCACAACAGGCCTATGACTGGGCGGCCAGGGAATATAAACATTGCAGGGTGATATAAAGAACCTTGAACTCAGATCTCAGAGGCCTGGGAAAGGCTGAGTTTTGTGGGTATTCCTTTGTTAACCCTGGACAAGTCACTTTCCCTTTCTGAATTGCAGCTCACTGATTTGAGAAAGGATCACCCAGGAAGCTCGCTAAACATGCAGGTGTGTGCGCCCCATCCCTAGAGACTGACCCAGTTGGACTTGACTGTGATTCCAGAACCTGGATCGTGAAAAGAGGACATCTGAGACAGGTGTTCTCGGAGTGCGCTTTGAAAAAAAATGCTGTGGGGGCGCCTGGGTGGCGCAGTCGGTTAAGCGTCCGACTTCAGCCAGGTCACGATCTCGCGGTCCGTGAGTTCGAGCCCCGCGTCGGGCTCTGGGCTGATGGCTCAGAGCCTGGAGCCTGTTTCCGATGCTGTGTCTCCCTCTCTCTCTGCCCCTCCCCCGTTCATGCTCTGTCTCTCTCTGTCCCAAAAATAAATAAACGTTGAAAAAAAAAAAATTAAAAAAAAAATGAAAAAAAATGCTGTACTAAAATATCTTCTTGATTAAAATTCCATAACTCTATGAGGACTAGACAAGAAGTAATGACTCCTGAAGAATATAGGGAAGAAAGTTATTTAAATTTATTGTACTCTGTCATAAGTAGCTGGGGAGAAGCAAGCTCGTACTTGTGCATTTATCTGCAAACCAAATCCTAATGACAATAGACAATACAGTTACACAACGATCCCCTGGTGAATTGAACTGCCACTGCCTTATTTTCACTACAGAAGGCTAAATGTAAAGAAGCTGACCTACGGACAGCCAATTCATTGGCCTGTGTCACAGCCTAGGATTGAGTGTCATGTCCTTTGCATGTAAGTATGGTAATGCACTCCACCCACACCGACCATGTGTTTGGGGGATTTGATTTACGTAGCAGGAGGTCTGATGATTCCTTCTCTTCATGGGCTCCTCTGTGACCAGAAGGATAATTTGGAGAGGCTCCTGGGTAGTGTTCCTGGTACTGCCCATGAGCCCAGAACAGCATAAAAATATCTAACCCAACCAGGGAGCTTGTCCTCAATAGCTCTGCACATCTGGGTGGTAATATTGACTCAGCATATGCAGATGACAGTCACTCTGGAAAGGATACTGTTTATCTATGAAAGAGACCCAGGTAATGCTTTATGGGAGGACTCACATCATGTTTTACAGCATAACCTTTAACTTAAAACAAATCTGATCGTCCCACCTCCATGCCTTTGTTATCCTTCTCTTCACTAAGAAGGCCTTCCCCACCTTTCCATTTGTGTGAAACCTTTGCCTCGTAGGAGGTCCAGCTTTTTGAGCTTCTGCTTCAACACTCAAGGTAGGACTAACCACTCCTTTGTATAAACTTCCATACCATTGAGGCTGCGTTTCCAGGGGGAACTTAAAACCTTGGTGGGCCTTAGTTTATTTATCTAACGCTGGCTATTTATGATCTAACACCAGCTATTTGTTGTTTTAAATTGTTTTCTTTAATGATATTATAATTAAAACTTGGTGTGTTATGTTTCACTTCCTTCCCTGGATTCTGAGCTCACTGACAAGATTTATTTTGTATTCTTCGTCATATCTGCCATGTCTTGCTTAGAATCTAGATTATAATTGATACTTAACAAACTTGTTTTAAAGAAAGGAATTAGTGAATGCATGATGGATGAAGTGAATCCAACTATCGGAGGTAAAAAGCTCAGAATTTTTTTTTGGTTAAATTTGCCATTTGAACATAAGATTTTCCCATGCAGTCACATGGGATGAAAATATTGTTCGGACGTGAGGTTGCCCTGACGTGAACACGCCCTTAGTGAAAGCAGACCAGGGAATGACTCCCCCCTCGGGATTGAGTGCTGACAAAGACTTGTGATTCAAAACACAAATATGGGCATATTCTCCACAGTTAAAGGAGCAAGTTGAAGATAAGGCAATTTAACTTTCCCTTGGCTGATCTTCAAACCCACTCTGGAGTGACAGTTGTGTTGCATGTTGTGAAGCCTGCGGTGAAAATTCCCACGATTGTCCTGCTTCTGGAGGGGGTAAAAGGTAATGCATGTGAGACCCAGCTGACTGCCACACAGGTAAACATTTGCCAGCACAGTGCTGGCAAAGCACTTCAATTTTACTACTCATTTTCCCCCAAACTTGGGACAGAACGATGTTGATGCCCAGGGGTACTTTTGCGATTGATAAAGAAGAAGATGTTCAAGTATTGTTGTTTAATACATATTAAACACGAATCTCACCAGGAAGGGGACACTACTGGGTGTGTTTAATTTGCTTTGTCAAATGCTAAATAAAAACTATCATGAGGGAAATAAAATCATTCCAGTAAAGCATAATTTTCCTTTTACAAGGTTTGTTTAATAATGACAAAAAATGGATGATTTCAATTTCTCTCTTTTTCTTTCTTCCACACACACGCACACACACTCAAAAAGCGGTTTTAAAATCAAAAATAAATTTGGAGATATTGGCTTGCAATTTATAATCTATATTGTCAGGTCTGAAAGAGATTAAAAATGAAATGTCAATCATATAACATTTGGGATAAAGTTATGAGCATAAAACCTCGAAATTACTCAAGAGTATAGCCTTTAGGCATTACAGATTGGTATGTTATTTTTCATGTCTGTGGACTGGGAATTTTCATAATCCCATTATTTTTACCAAAATAGTTAAATCAGAGATGAAGTATAACTTGTTGATGTTCTAATTTAGAAGATGTGAGTAAATACCATATACATGTATGTATATATATTCACACACATACTTTTTACACAAACTTGACTGAATTATAGAATTTATTGTTAATGATCTCTTACTCCAAAGGGGAGGATCCATGATTTTTTCCTTTACCATTAAGTATGATAGGTAAATACACTGTAACTCAGAAGGTGTGGGCCCAGCACATGGCTGAAGCCTAGGCAAATTATTCCCTGAAGTTAGACATTAGCAGAAGGTAGCTTCAGACCTCCACTAAAATAAATTCAAAGCAACTACAATTTTATGATTAGTTTTATATTTCACATCGAGGGCTTGTTTGATTAACAAGACTGGGACATGTATTAGGCAAAATAACCAGGAGCCTCAGGGAGAATTACCAGCCGAAAGATGTGTACCAGGGCTAAGTAGGGAATTCAAATGAGCCTCCATTCCTAGGTTAGACGGGGCTCCTCCAAAACTTTAATCACTGCCTTCCTATTCATCTCTGCACTGGGAGCTTTCAGTGAATGGAAAATAAAGTTTGGTGTATGTATTTGCAAATTATTGAGGACGGTATCCTATTTAGGCACAATACGGTATGCATTTGAGTGTTAAGAAAAAGGATTAACGTTTGAGTTTAATGTAAAACAATAGGTTACTACATCCCAACTGTCTCGTCCTAAATATATGAAGAATAGACAGTCACCATTTACTGTGAACCTAAAAAAAGTATCTGATGCTATGGTAAGAGTTGAGAGGTAGATGGTGGGATTAATGAGTCTATAAGTCAACAGTTTTATGTACATACATATTATAAACACACACATAGTGTATATATATATATATATATATATAGTATATATACATACTATATATATAATAAAGATATATTGTACTCAATATAATAATTGCTGAGGACTTGCCATGTATTAAGCACTGTAAATAGATACAACAGACTCAGTGGTGAGAAAAACTGACAAACTCACATGTATTTTACCATCATGGAGTTTGCCATAGAAGGAGAGCAGTGTTAAACTGACTATTAGGAGTAAGCCAGAGGAGAAGGAAAGCTTTCAGTCAGGAAATATTTGAAGTGTTTATGAATTATACCTATATTTCAACCTTATAAACATCAGCATGCTGTTCTTTATACAAAACCTTGCTCTTGGCCTCATAAACGCAGATAGGGTACATACAGGGATTGTTTTCCTACAGCTAAAATACATCAACACTGAACTACCACCTACCCTCAGCTAATCTCTTCCATAGACACACGTATTTATTGAGCGACTGGACTAAATTAGGCTATGACACAGTGTGAACACAATTTCTTTAACTAGAAATTAAATCAGCAACTTGTGCTCCTTTGGTTCACTTTAACCAGGCTAATAACCAAATAGCTGAGTGTGGGGCCAAGTTGGGCACACAAGGTGTTAGTAAAGGCATTATTGCTTTTCCAGTCTGTAGATAAATCTCTAAGGTAAGCAAGGCAGATGAGATTAGTCCCATTTTATAGATGAGGACAACAAGACTCCATCCAAAGTCAAAACACATAATAAGAGTTATTCCAAAGCTTAAATTACAAATCTTCTGGCTAAGAACTCTGCTCTCTCAGCTGGCTCACATGACTATTCATACACTTGGCAACATGGCGTAAAGGTAAACTGCTTATTTCTGTTTACTTGAAGCCTTGTAGGTGTGTTCCACCGAAGACATTATAAGATGATATTGATTCAATTCAAACCAAAATTGCATTAAAATTCATAAATGAGATATTTACTTGGTAGTTAGTCATGACTCAGTGGGTAGTCATGCAATACAGGCTTGTCAGAAATATTATTCACTAGATAATCATGTAGTGATGATTTCTTGGATAAAATTCTACTTTTAGGACTACAGAGTAAATGTCAGTTTGAATCTTCTTTTCTTCTGCTTGCTACTATAGGAAAAAACCCTGTATATTTAAATAACAAAAACAGTAGCCTTTTTATTGCGTAAGTTTATGCCCCAAGTGAGTGTAGTAGAAATTCAGTTTGCATATATCCCCACTGAAATTTGAGAATTGGTAACTTAAAATATCTGGTCTGCAAATATGTGTAATATCTATAGTATCAAATATCTATAATACAGAAGACCAAATTAGAAATAATAGATTTACAACAAAGAAAGAAGAACCACATGCATAGTAGCAGCTCAATGAAGAATGGTGTTTCATGACTATGGTCTTGGCAACGATTTCATGGATATGACAACAAAAGTACAAGAAACAAAAACCAAAATAATTGGACATCAAACTAAAAACTTCTGCACAGTAAAGGATATACTCGACAGAGTGAAAAGGCAACCTACGGAATGGGAGAAAATATTTGCAGATCATATATCTGATAAGGGGTTAATCTCCAAAATATATAAGGAATGCACACAATGCAATAAAAAAGCTTGCCACTTTAATCTAAATAATATGACCTAAGAACTTGGAGAGACATCCCTCCAAATAAGACTTGCCAAAGGCCAACAGTTATATTAAAACATGCTTATTGCCACTAATCATCAGAGAAAGCAAGTCAAAACCACAATGAAGTATCATCTCACATTTGTTAGTACAGCCACTATTTTATTATTTTGTTTTACTTTATTATTTTATTATTAATTAATTAATTTATCTTTCTCCAAATTTTTATTTAAATTCCAGTTGGTTAACATATGGTGTAATATTAGTTTCAGGTGTAGAATTTAGTGATCCACCACTTACATAGACAGCTAGAGCTTATCACAGGTGCCCTCCTTAGTAGCCATCACCTAGCTAACACATCCCCCTGCCCACCTCTCCTCCAATAACCCTCAGTTTGAGTCTGTTTCTTGGTTTGCTTCTCTTCCCCCCCCCATGTTCATTTGTTTCTTAAATCCACATACGAGTGAAATCATATGCTATTTGTCATTCTCTGACTTATTTTGCTTAGCATAATACTCTCCAGCTCCATCCACATCATTGCAAATGGCAATATCTCATTCTTTTTATGGCTGAGCAATATTCCATTATATGTATGTGTGTATGTGTGTGTATATATATATATGCATATATATGTATATATATATACACATATATAGTGTATATGTATATATATTTATTTATATGTGTATATATATACACAGTGTGT
Organism: Lynx canadensis; assembly: GCF_007474595.2. Classification (NCBI taxonomy): domain Eukaryota; kingdom Metazoa; phylum Chordata; class Mammalia; order Carnivora; family Felidae; genus Lynx; species Lynx canadensis. Next base: position 113,923,499 of record NC_044321.2, on the reverse strand, counting down.
GTATATATAAATGTATGTATATGTGTATATATATATATATATATATATATTTATTTATTTATTTACATCTTCTTTATCCATTCATCAGTCAGTGGACATTTGGGCTCTTTCCACAATTTGGTTATTGTTGATAATGCTGCTATAAATATCTGGGTGCATGTGTCCCTTTGAATCAGTATTTTTATATCCTTTGGGTAAATACCTAGTAGTGCAATTACTGGGTCCTAGGGTAGTTCTATTTTTAACTTTTTGAGGACTCTCCATACCATTTTCCAGAGTGGCTGCACCAGTTTGCATTCCCACCAATGGCGTAAGAGGGTTGCCCTTTCTCCACATCCTCACCAACACCTGTTGTTTCCTGTGTTGTTAATTTTAGCCATCTGACTGGTGTGAAGTGATATCGTATTGTAGTTTTTATCTGTATTTCCTTGATGACGGCTGATGTTGAGCATCTTTTCATATGCCTGTTAGCCATGTGGATGTCTTTTTTTGGAATAGAAAACCCAGAAATGGACTCACAACTATATGATCAATTAATCTTTGACAAAGCAAGAAAGAATATCCAATGGAAAAAAGTTATCGTCAACAAATGGTGTTGGGAAAACTGAACAGCAACATGTAGAAGAATGAAACTGGACCACTTTCTTACACCATACACAAAAATAAATTCAAAATGGATGAAAGACCCAAATGTGACACAGGAAATCATCAAAATCCTAGAGAACACAGGCAATAACCTCTTTGACATCGGTCACAGCAACTTCTTACTAGATATGTCTCCTGAGGCTAAGGAAACAAAAGCAAAAATGAATGATTGGGACGTCATCAAGATAAAAAACTTCTGCACAGTGAAGGAAACAATCAACAAAACTAAAAGGCAACCTATGGAATGGGAGAAGATATTTGCAAATGACCTATCTGATAAAGGGTTAGTATACAAAATATATAAAAAAAAACTATAAAAATCAATACCCCCAAAATAAATAATCCAGTTAAAAAATGGGCAGAAGACATGAAAGGACAGCCATTAATTAAAAAAAAAACAAAGCAAAAAATTTAAAAAAACAAAGCAGAAAGTATAACATGTTGGCAAGGACGTGGAGAAATTGAAACGCTTGCCTCTGTTGGTAGGAAAGCAAAATGGTAAAACCACTATGGAAAACAATATGAAGAGTCTTCAAAAAATTAAAAATGGAGCTACCAGGGGCGCCTGGGTGGCGCAGTCGGTTAAGCGTCCGACTTCGGCCAGGTCACGATCTCGCGGTCCGTGAGTTCGAGCCCCGCGTCGGGCTCTGGGCTGATGGCTCAGAGCCTGGAGCCTGTTTCCGATTCTGTGTCTCCCTCTCTCTGCCCCTCCCCCGTTCATGCTCTGTCTCTTTCTGTCCCAAAAATAAATAAACGTTGAAAAAAAAAAAAAAATTGAAAAAAAAAAATTAAAAAAAAAAATGGAGCTACCATATCATCCAGCAATTCCATTTCTGTGTATATATTCAAAAGAATTGAAATCAGGATCTTAAAATGATATAAGCATTCCCATGTTCATTATAGCACTATGCTTGTGCTTATGACACAGCTAAGCTCTAGAAACAACCTAAACATCTAGTGATAAATGAATGGATCAAGAAAATGTAGTATAAACATACAGTGGAATACTATTCAGCCCTAAAATATAAGGACATTTTGGGGCACCTGGGTGGCTCAGTCAGTTAAGAGTCAGACTTCGTTTGGCTCAGGTCATGATCTCACAGTTCATGGGTTCAAGCCCCACGTTGGGCTCTGTGCTCACAGCTCAGAGCCTGGAGCCTGCTTCTGATTCTGTCTCCCTTTCTTTCTCTCTGCCAGCACTCTGTCTCTTTCTGTCCCTCAAAAATGAATAAACATTAAAAAAAATTTAAAAAAGGACAAGGACATTCTGCAATATGCCACAATGTGGATAAACTTTGAGGAGATTATGTTAAGAGAAACAAGCCAGACCAAAAAAAAAAAAAAAAAAAAAAAAAAAAAAAAAAAAAAAAAAGACAAGTACTGTGTGATTCCACTTATATGAGGTATCTAAAACAGTCAAATTCGTAAAATCAAAGACTGGAATGGTGGTTACCAAAAGGCTGAGGAAGGGAAAATGAGTGTTGATAAATCAACAGGCATAAAGTTTCAGCTCAGTAAGATGAATAAGGTCTAGATACCTGCTGTACGATATTGTGCCTACGTCAACAATAATGTATTGTGCACTTGAAATTTATTAAGAGGCTAAATTTCATGTTAAGTGTTCATTACCATAATGAGGTAAATTTTTTAAAAAAGAATGTGGCTGTCATATGAGGCAGATTATACATTTAATATAACAGAAACAAGCAACTCTAGAAGATTTCTAAGTGTGCATAAGGGTACATGTTCATATGCACATATTTGTGTTTTTAATTTTTATGAATAATCACAGTAATATTCACGAGAGGAAATTTAGAAACTAAAAAAATTGTAATACAATCATTCAGAAATGACTGCTATAAACTTTTCACTGCATTTCCTTCTGGATCATCGATCACGTTTGATATTTCTCATATATTTGTAGCGATTATTTCTTCATTGCCTTCTGTTCTTTAGAACATATTTTAGTTCTACCATATTTCATTTAAGTTTTCCCACATTGTAGGGTGTTATGAGTTTGCCCAGTTACTTTTCCCAGTTACTTTTAAATGTTTTCCAGTTTGAGAGGTTGAAACACTATCTCAGTGATGTACATTTTCTTTGACTGTGAGAGTGAACATGCTTCCAAGTACTTATTGACTAGTTCCATTTCTTTCTTTGTGGGCTGCTTGAGAATGCTCTTTATTTTATTAAGGACAGTAGCTTCTCTCTCTAAAAAACAACGCCATCAGCAAAACCAAAAGCAAATTACTGAGAAAAAATATTTTTAACAGATGTGGCAGATACAATAATAGGACGGCTTCATGACAACCCTTGAGCTGGATGCCTTAGAAATGGAGATTTGTTTGCAGTGATCTTGAGTAACAAAAGCCACCTTTCTACAATCAGTCAGCTTCAGGGGTTAAATGGTAATAGGAATACACATGAGCTCAAAGGAAGCAAGGAGAGTCACTGAGTCCAGCTCCTGTAGGCAGATGATATTGGCTACTACAGTCTGATCAATGCACAAAAACTGATTCCTCTTTCGCATCCGTGATTCAGCCTTCTGGCCTTTCATATCCATATTAACAGTTAAATGTCTCTAAGCCATCCAGAAAGGATTTTTAAGTCTGAATGCCATCTTTATACCAGTGACTCATCTTAGAAGTTTATTTCTGACATTACAAGATTAATGCTTTGAAAAAGAATGAAAAAAAAAATCCTCATGTGGCATATATATAAAAATCTTTAAATGATACGAAAATTTTAAACTACCACTATTACTGCCAGTAATAATTATATTCTATGTTGACACCTAATTTTTCACTTATCTTATTTGATCCTCTAGTTCTCACGTGGAGAGCTAGAAAGGAGAGGCATTTTCATACTCTTTATAGGAAGTTGAGGTCCAAAAGACATTGAATAAAAACCCCAAGATCATACCATGAATTAATAGCAGGGAAGAGGCTCAAATCCTGTCCCTCTGATTCCAAATCCTTTGCTTCTTTATCCTTAATACTACTGTCCCACTCTTCATGCCACAGTATCATTATCAGAGTTCTAGGCTTCTATTAATAACTATATTTGGCCTATAGGCAATGTCCATGAACACCTTTCTGTTTACCACCAATGTATTAAAGCCAGTGTACTTTATTAATGCATAGAAGACAGGAATTTTAATTTGTAAATTTTAAAAAATTTTTAATGTTTATTTAGTTTTAAGAGAGACAGACAGAAAGACAGAGTGTTGAGGGGGGAGGGAGAGAGAGAGAGAGAGAGGGAGACACAGAATTCGAAGCAGGCTTCAGGCTCTGACTATCAGCTCAGAGCCCGACGCGGGGCTGGAACTCATGAACTGTGAGATCATAAGGTGAGCCAAAGTCGGAAGCTTAACCGACTGAGGCACCCAGTTGCCCCTAATTTGCAAGTTTCTTAAGGGAACTAAGAAGGTAGAAATACACTTTCAAAGAAAGTATGCAAAGTATAAATCTCAGCGTTATGCCTGGAATGAATACTTATATTCTCTATTCATCCTCTCTCTCTCTTTCTCTCCATCCTCCCTCCCTCTGTCCCCATCTCTCTCTCTCTCCCCTCCTTCTTCCTTCCACTGCTCATTTTGCAAGGCCCACCTCATGTGCCATCAACCTTTCCCATTACTTCCCGCAAACTGAGTATGATAGTTCCTATCTCTAAACACATACAACAGTTAATGAACTTTATCTTATTTCAGACCTATGTGAGTTGTTTTATTCCCTTATCTGACTATGAAATGCTTTATGGTTATGCCTGGCATATACAAGTGTTCAATAGCATTAAGCAAAATAATGTATAGATATATGAGTAAGGATGTACTGGCATAGACCATTGAAATACATGTATGAACCTCTGAGGTGAGCTAAAGTTACGGCCCTAGAACTGTCCATAGTAGCATACATCTACATTCCTAATCCTGGTATGTGGCTGAGAATAATCCACAAAGACTTGAATAGTCTGCAGGGGAGCCCTTCAGAATCTGATTATATTTTCAAAGAATTTTGAAATAATGACATAATGACTTCATCTACTGTTATGTCTCTAAATTCAGTGATGACAATGCTTGCTATTGTCTTTTTCTAATTGGAGCTTTCTGCCTTTTTGACTATGTCCAACAGCATAAATTATGTAGGCAGCGGCAATAGAAGCAGAAAACACTTCTGTCCAAATGCTATTTGGGAGTGAATATCTGCTCTAGGATTTACTCTAGGATACTGTGCTGCTTTTTCGACTTCCTTAACATAGATCTTTTACACTGAAAAGCTCCAAGCTGTACACATAGTACATGGTGCTGGAGTTGTAAATAACTGCTGAAAAGTCAAGTGTGATGGGGCTCTAGTCTCCAAGTAAGAAATTATGTACAAAGACAAGATTCCTTCTCCTTTGGAGACCTCGGTAAGTTCATGTGGAAAAGTGAGTTGTATTAGATCAGAAGTTTCCAAGTATTTCTGTGCAGGAGAGTCTCCTGGGAAATTTATGAAAATACAGTCTTTTATCTCAACCTTCTCCCATAGAATGGAAACCCTCAAGGGTCATTCTAATGCATCCAGTCCATAGGTCCCTGTTAAGAGACACTAGACTACATGATGTGTAAGGTCTCAGACATTACTGGAGTTTTATAATCCCTAAATATATATGAAGCCCAAATGAGAATAGGAAAGTGCTTTTTTATCCACCTGGAATCATCTGAACAGGAAAAAGAATGTTCAACTGAGCATCAAGAGACCTGAAATGAATCATGAATTTTCCATATCTCTTTGTGATCTTCGGACACATTCTTCCCTTCTCTGCCTCAGTATTGTCATCTGTAAAGTAAAATGATTGCATTCCCTCATAATTAAATCTGTGGGGCCTTGCAAATTGTACCTGCAGAAGTCCAAACAAGACAAATGGGGATGAAGCCAACACAAAGACTTGTGTCACCAGGGGAAAGGTTGCTGACTGCCTCACAGCGATACATCATTACAGTGATGCCAAGGTCTGGGATCTAGTCTTCAGCTTTGTCGACCCAGAGATTTAAGTTGTCAGCATATCTACAGTGGACTTGTTACTTAAGGGGTAGATTCACAATACCTTGGCTCACAAGATCAGAAAGGCAAATGATTAATTTACAGTGAGAAATTGGACTGTGATGGTAACTGGACACTGTAGTTGAGACATCTTTTCCCTATAGACTTTCCCTATAGCTTACATAAAGGATGTAATATGGAAAGCTACCTAGAAGGAGGATGCCAGGAACTTGATTATAACAAAAAATGTAACTGAGAAAGGAATGGGACATGAATTATTCTGGTGACAGCAGTCTCTTCTTGAAAGTAAGACCCACTCAGGGAACCCAGTAATTGTCAGTGTTCCTTCCCATGGTGAGAGCCTAGAACCTTCCCATGGTGAGAGCCTAGAACAAAAAATTCAAGCACTCTGGAAAACAGCATGGAGAGTCCTTAAAAAATTAAAAATAGAGGTACCCTACAACCCAGCAATTGCACTAGTAGATATTTATCCAAAAGATACAAAAATGCTGATTTGAAGGGGCACATGCACCCCAATGTTTATAGCAGCACTATCAACAATAGCCAAATTATGGAAAGAGCCCAAATGTCCACCAATTGATGAATGGATAAACGTATACACATATATACACATTGGAATATTACTCAGTGATCAAAAAGAACGAAATCTTGCCATTTGCAACAATATGGATGGAAGTAGAATTTATTTTGCTGAATGAAGTCAGTCAGAGAAAGATAAATATCATATGATTTTATTGATATATGGAATTTAAGAAACAAAACAGTTGAATACAGGGGAAGGGAAGGAAAAATAAGATAAAAACAGAGAGGGAGGAAAACCACAGGAGACTCTTAAATACAGAGAACAAACTGAAGGCTGCTGGAGAGGTGGTGGGTGGGGGGATGGGCTAAATGGCTGATGGGCATTAAGGAGGTCACTTGTTGGGATGAGCACTGGATGTTGTATGTAAGTGATGAATCACCAAATTCTATTCCTGAAAGCAATATTTCACTACATGTTAACTAACTTGGATTTAAATAAAATTAAAATAAAAACCCTGCCTGGAAAGCACGTGGTCACGTCCGAGTTTACCTCAATGTCACTCCAATTTGACCTGACAAGGAAGCCAGGAAGAGGGGTGAGGCAGTTAAGTAATATTATGGAAAAGTTCATCCAGATCGGGCGAGAGTTAAAAAAGTTCTCTTTTCTAATATAGAATGCATCTTTCTAAGGAAAAGAATCAGGGTCTGCACAACACAGATCCTATTTCCTCTAGACCACAGCCCATGTGTCAAATTCTGTCTGTCACCTGTTTTTGTATGGCTTGTAAGCTCAGAAATTTTTTTAATGGCTGAAAAAATCAAAAGATTAATAATATTTTTGTGACATATGAAAATGATAAGTTTCAAATGTCACTGTCTATAAATAAAGTTTTATTGGAACATAGTGATGCCAATTCTCTCACATACTGTCTGTGGCTGCTTTTGTGCTAGGAGTTTAGTAGTTGTGAAAATAAAAACCCATAAAGCCTGCCAAGTGTATCTGGCCTTTTACATTACAAGTTTGTCATCCTGTGCTTAGATAGTACTTCTAAGTACTTCATCAAGTACTTAGATAGTACTTGATAATATTTGCTTTAAAAGGGATGGGGTTCTTGTAGTCAAATGCTTTACTTACTACTTATAGCTTTTCCACATATATTACCATTACAACTCAGAAAACTACACTGTTCACAAACTTATTTTGCCATGAAATAATTTTCTCTTCTTCTATTTTCTCATCTTTTTATTTTAATTCTCTTTTTAAATGTTTATTCATTTTTGAGAGTGAGAGAGAGAGAGAGAGAGAGAGAGAGAGAGAGGCGGAGAGAGAGGGAGACACAGAATCCGAAGCAGGCTCCAGTCTCTGAGCTGTCAGCACAGAGCCTGATGTGGGGTTAGAACCCACGAACTACAAGATCATAACCTGAGCCAAAGTCAGATGCTTAACTGATTGAGCCACCCAGGCACCCCATATTTTCTCATCTTTTAAAAAAATATTAATACATCTTCGTTTCCCATAAAACAAAACCTGAGGAACATCATTTTGAGAAATGCTGAATTAGCCAATCACTGACAACTTCTTGTCCTTTGGTCTTTATTTTTATTTTTATTTTTTGTCCCATAAAGTCATTGCAGATCTTCTTCTGCTTTTATGGCATTACTTAAAATAAGATAATTACCTGAAAGCTTATTTTGCATTCATTTCATGTGTAACATATATGATTTTTTAAGCAAGAAAATAATCAAATAACATACCAATTCCTGAAGCCTAACTGGCCATTGAAATTGGAGGAATTTGGTCAGAAGACAGAACAACTAAATATGGTTTGCTAGCCACAAATGGGGAAACTACAATGAATTGAAAATTATTATGTCAACATTTTGCTGGGTTACTGATTATCAAATTCAAAATCAAATGTACCCTGCTTTTATTGTATCAGGAGTGTTCATTTTGATGAACTATGTGTAAGATTGGTTCTATGCAAGTTTTGATGAAGGAAGTGATAAAGAACGTTAATTTCCTTTTTTGCTTATTCCCTTAAGCAATGTAAGTTTATGAGGTAATTGAAATTAAAGAAAAATATGGAAATTTTATTTTCAGGAAGGCAAAAGCTGGCTAATGGAAACCTGTCGCAGAAATTAATTTAGTTCCCTCTTCACTTCAACCACTTTGGAATGAAGGCCCTCAGTCACTTAAGTATTGTAAAAAGTTTAGATTTTCTTTATATGCCAATTCCATAAAATTACCATAACTCATTTAACTTTAAGGAAAAATAACTGGCTACAAAATTATAGAATCCTGATCCGCAGAAATGTTCAATAAGTTCATTCTACACAGTCATATATTGTCTAAGTATTTTCCTACAGACTGTTCTCTTATTTTGTGAATGAAAGGCCAAGAATTTCTTGGCAGATTTTACATGAAATATTTTCTATCTTGTGTGTATGTGTGTGTACATCTGTCTTCTTTTGTAAAGAAAGATACTACATAGGTAAAGACGACTGTTGTATTTGACTTCGTTGGAGGGCTTTTTTTCCCCTTGTTACCATATTTTTACAAATTTGTATAGAAACATTTCTCATGAGTGACTCAATCTGTAAATGGTACATTATCTTATAGAAATCACAACTGTTGAAGCTATTGGCTCTATTTCCAAATTCTCCCATATGTGGTATTCGAAGTCAACAAAGATAAGAAGGAAGAAATGAAAAACTGAATATTATGTTCATTATGAAATTTGATTTGCATCAAATCCCTAAGAAATGCTTTTTTAGAGGTCTCAGTAGGTACTAACAAAAATATTGTAACTGCTCTTTTCCTCTTCAGAGCGTTTTAATAATCATTTGTATAAAGTGGCACAGATATTCATTATGCTAACCTGGATCGTTCTCTCTGGAGTCTGTCTACACAAAGGAAAAATCATCCTTGGCTAGAACCGGTAGCACTTATAAGAGTGGGAGGCAGTGTCTTAATAAAGAAATATTTACCTAAGAAACTGATACGTCAAAATGTTTGAAAGGTGCTAAATTCAGAAGTCTGGAAAAAGTCAATCCAGACAACATGGTTAATTCATACCTTATGAAGACCAATGCAAATGTGGGTAGGGTATGATCAAGACTGGCAGATGCCTTACAAAAATGTTGCTTAACTTACAACTTTCAGTTATCTGTTGGCCACGGGCCAGGGGAATTAAATGAGAAGCCACAGAATTCTTAGCACAAATTCCTTTAGAGAGAGGAGTTTGAAAAAATTGTCATTCCTCAACACCAGCCACTGTCCAACACTAGGTCCCTCTGAAACCAATACTTGGCTGTATCCTACTCAGATCTTAAGTCAAGCCCGTGGATTCATTTTCATTTGATTTGAGAGAAAAACAGTGACACGAATGATAAGTGGCATGGAAAGATACTACACATGAATTGGAAAACAATTTGAAATCGGAGTCTGAACGTGTCAAGTCAGGATCGTGTGGGTGTAGGTGTAGACGACAGGGCTTGGCCATGCTGTTCGCTCAGCAGCATTCCTGATGCTCACATGCAGGTGCCGTGTACTCTTGATAATGTCTTAAGGGAATAACTGACTTGCCCTGGCACGTAGAAAAAAAAAGGCAATGTCCTGTGGCTCGGGAGACTTGGCTTCTGTTGCTAGTGCTGTGGTGGATCAGAGGTACAATCTAATGCAAGTCAGTTCCCCCGGTGCCCATTTTCTCCATCTGTGAAGTGGAGGGAGTTGAAAAGATGATCTTGAAGATCCCTTCTTTCAACCCTAACCTGGTGTGGTTCTGAGATGTTCCTATGTGAGCAGTTTTTAAGCTTAGAAGGTAATGACTAGTAAGGGAGATGAACTTAGAAACAAGCAGCAGTAATAATAGTAATGATAAACAGAAAGAAAATGTGCTGAGTGTAAAGACAAGCAAAAGTCCAGGGGCACTTATAAGAGTGAACATTTGGATTTGAGTGGTATAGTACAGAAGTTCTCGGCATCTGAAAAGAGCCCTGAAGTAAAAAAAAAAAAAAAAAAAAAAAATTTGAGGGGGCACCTGGGTGGCTCAGTCGGTTAAGTGTCTGACTCTTGTTATCAGCTCAGGTCGTGCTCTCACGGTTGGTGGGATCGAGTCCCGGATCGGGCTCTGCACTGACAGCAGGGAGCCTGCTTGGGATTTCCCCTCTTCCTCTCTCTCTGCCCGTCCCCGACTTGCATGCACTCTATCTCTCTCTCTCTCAAAGTAAATAAACGTTCAAAAAATTTTACAAAATTGAGGAAGAGTTTGATCTGTAGGTAGAGAGTGTTAGCGCATACAAGCAGACATATGGACTCTTGAAGTAAAGGTCTTTAAGTCATGGTATGTAGGCCAGTGTGGCCTAGTTACCAAAAACATGAGAGTTAATGCAGTGTCTGGGGAATCAGACAGACCGGCCACCAGACAAACTGGCTTTCTAAACTTGAGCAAGTTACCCATCCCTTTTGAGCCTCAAATTCCTCAGCTTAAAAACGGAAGCTCACAGGGGCGCCTGGATGGCTCAGTCGGGAGGGCATCCGGCTTTGGCTCGAGTCACGATCTGGCAGTTTGTGGGTTCGGGCTCCGCGTGGGGCTCTGTGTTGCCAGCTCGGAGCCCGGAGCCCGCTCCGGATGCTGGGCCTCCCTCTTTCTCTGCTCCTCCCTCATTCATGCTCTGTCTCTCTCTGTCTCTCAAAAATAAATAGAAGTTAAAAAAAAATGTTTAATGGAAGCTCACAGGAAGGTTGTTGTGAAGATTAAGTTAGACGATGTACATAATGGGCTTAAACGAATTCACACACATTGTGAGCAAATATTAGCAAAATGAACTATCATTATTACTTTCACCATTATTATTATTTAGAATGACAGACAATATTAGGAAAATGGTTTGAGCCAAATTATAAATGATTGAATACTTTGATAAATAATTTGACTTCTTTTTATAGAAAAAGGACCTATTGACTGTTTTGAGGAGTGAAGCAAGATAAATAAAAACTGGCAGAAGAAAGAGAAAGAAAATGATATACTTTTGCTGAAGAAATGCTCAGCAGTGAAGTAAAATTAGTTGTAGTCTGTTTCTTTAGAACAAAGTCAACCAGTCTAGACACGACTCCAAGGAGAAACTCAATTTAAATATTAATAGAATGCACCTCAGCTGTCGCTCGAGTCCCATTTCTTTGTTTCTCAGTTGCAGTCTGTGTTGATGCCAACTTTTGCAACATGCCAGTGAAATTTCATTCTTGGTGCACCCATGGTATTTCCTTTGAGGTATGAAAACGGAAATACGATGAGAGAAAAAATGTGATGATTGACAGTCAAATTCAAATCAAGAATCCATGGCAACTTTAAGAGATCTCAAGAAATATATTCCTATTTCACTGTGACCATAGTAAACACCAAATTTGATCATGAGGACATCTGCACAAGGGGGACTATTAGCATTAATCAGTTTTCATTCTAGCAAAGAACAAGTGGTTAAACCTGTAAATGCCCCCCAGTGCTTGGTCCTGTCTTGAAAATTTCTTTGCTTCTCGACCTGTTCCAGACACATGGGGATCATTTGCTAATCTCTTGTGTTTTTTTTTTTTTAAAGAAGAATCAGTATTACAAGAGGAAATCACAAAGAAGACTAACATATTTCATTAAATAACAACTAAATCACTTTGAACAGTAAAAACACTAGAATTAAATGGCAAAATAAAGGCAAAGTGAACCACATTTGCAGCTCATATGACCTGATAAGGAAAGAACCAAGTTGCAAACAGATGAATGAGGAAAAGGTTATACAAAGTCAATTCATTAAAATGAACTATAAGATGTTAGCAAAGATACAGGAAAATGTCCAGTTCCACTAGCAGTAACCATACCTAAACGACATCATTGCCACATGCACATTATTTCATAGTAACTATTTTATATTAGATGAATGCTAGCTCCATGTTCCTACCCTTGGATAGATTCCCAGGCAAGACAGATGACTGAACACATACCAAAACCTCCTCCTTCATTGAAAATATAGAAAAATGCTTCTCCTCCTCCTCCTCCTCCTCCTCCCCCTCCTCCCCCTCCTCCTCCTCCTCCTCCTCCTCCTTCTTCTTCTTCTCCTTCTCCTCCTTCTCCTTCTCCTTCTCCTTCTCCTTCTCCTTCTCCTTCTCCTTCTCCTTCTCCTTCTTTTTTAAGAATACCTAACTGTATTAAATACGAGAGTGAACTATCCGTGCACCAGAACACTGGCTCAAGTTAAAAGATTACAGGAAGCCAGGATCAGAAATGAGCACTGGGGACCAGAGTTTTAATGTGCTGACATAATGACTGAATTTTGACCCCTCAAGTGGTTAGATAGCAAAACCAGCCTTCCTTCATGGAGCCAGAACATGGAGTTGAACTCTCTGCCCATATTCAGGGGCAGATATAACTGTAACACCCAACGTGGCCTGTGCTACAAAAAGATGCTGAAATGCCACCACGAGATTGAGAATTCAGCCTGTGTTGCACGAAGACATGGTGACTAGAATTGTGGCATCTAAATAAAGAGCCCCAAGCTGCTCACAGAGACTCTCTGGCATCTTAAAACCCAAAACTGTCTGACATGTATGCTTTAAAACAACCTCCCAGGCGGGAGACCTCTCCATTACAAATGATAAAGCACAAAAGGAAATCTTGACGCAAATAAGAAAATCTAACCCAACAATATAGGGACATCAGAACGAGTTGTCTTAGAAAGATAGACACGCTCATTAATTATAGATTTTTAATAAAAGCTTCATTGAAATATCATTAAAATGTCATAACATTTCCCCTTTTATATTGTACAATTCAGGGGTGCCTGGGTGGCTCAGTCGGTTAAACATCCGACTTAAGCTCAGGTCATGATCTCACGGTTCATGGGTTTGAGCCCCATGTCGGGCTCTGTGCTGACGGCTCAGAGTCTGGAGCCTGCTTCAGATTCTGTGTGTCCCTCTCTCTCTGCCCCTCCCCCGTTCCTGCTCTGAATTAACATTAAATTTTTTTTTAAATTGTACAACTCAGTGTTTCTTAGTATATTTACAGAGTTATGCAACCATCAACATTACTTTTAGAACATTTTCATCACCCTAAAAGGCAACCTCATAGCCATTAGCAATCATTCTCCATTTACTCCATTCCCCTAGGCCTAGACAACCACTAATCTACTTACTGTTTCATTTCTGAAATCCGGTAGTTTCATAAAATGGAATCATATAATATGTGTCTTTATGTGTCTGATTTTCACTTCTAATGTTTTTCCAGGATCATTCATGCTGTAGCATGCATCAGTACTTTATTTCTTTTTATTGACAAATAATATCCCATTGTGTGGATTATTGTGTGGTGGAATGCTATGTTCATCCATTTATCAAGTGATAGATATTTGGTTTGTTTACAGTTTGGGACTATTATAAGTAATGATGTTATGAATATTTTCGTGTATTAAGTTTTTCTTTGTTTTTTATTAAAAAAAATTTGTTTAACATTTATTTATTTTTTTTTAAAATTTTTTTTTTCAACGTTTATTTATTTTTGGGACAGAGAGAGACAGAGCATGAACGGGCGAGGGGCAGAGAGAGAGGGAGACACAGAATCGGAAACAGGCTCCAGGCTCTGAGACATCAGCCCAGAGCCCGACGCGGGGCTTGAACTCACGGACCGCGAGATCGTGACCTGGCTGAAGTCGGACGCTTAACCGACTGCGCCACCCAGGCGCCCCAACATTTATTTATTTTTGAGAGACAGGGAGACAGAGAGCGAGCACGGGAGGGGCAGAGAGAGAGGGAGACAGAGAATCCGAAGCCGACTCCAGGCTCTGAGCTGTCAGCACAGAGCCCGACTCGAGAACCGAACTCCTGAACCCTGAGATCGTGACCTGAGCCGAAGTCGGACGCTTCACCGACCTGAGCCACCCAGGCGCCCGTGTGCATTAAGTGTTTGTGTGGAGATTTGTTTTCATTTGTTTTTGGTGTATACCAAGGAGTGGAATTTCTATATCGTGTGTTAACTCTGTGGTTAACATTTCTACAAACTGTCCAACTGTTTTCCAAAGTGGCTGCACAGCTTTACAATGACACCGGCAATATATGAGGGCTCCGGTTCCCCCATATCCTCGTCAACACTTGTGAATGTCTCTCTTTTATTCTAGCCATTCTAGTAGGGGTGAATGTCTCTCTTTTATTCTAGCCATTCTAGTAGGGGTGAAGTGGTATTTCATTGTGGTTTTGCTCGGCATTTCCCTAATGACTAGTAACGTTGAGCATCTTTTCATATTGGCCATCTGAGGATCTTAATGGAGGAAATATTCAAGCCCGTTACCCATATTGTACTTCTTAGTCTTTTTGTTGTTGAGTTGTAAGAATTATTTATATACTCTGGATACAAGTGCCTTATCAGATATATGATTTGCAAATACTTTCTACCATTCTGCAGGTTGTCTTTTCACTTTCTTGAGAGTCTTTTGAAATATAAATGTTTTTACTTTTGATGAGGTCCAATTTCTTTACTTTTTGTTGCTTCTATTTTTGATATCATATTTAAGAAATTATTCCCCAATCTTGGGTGGCAAAGGTTGACACCTATGTTTTCTTCTGTAAGTTTTATAGTTTTAACTCTTATGTTTAAGCCTATGACTGATTTTGAGTTACTTTTTGCATATGGTTTGAGATAGGAGTCCAACTTCATTCTTTTGCAGGTAGATAGCCAGTAATCCCCGTAATTTCAGACTTTTGTTTAAGTGATAAAAATGTAAAGAGAACCAATCAAAGAATGGAATGCGATAATGTGCTCTGATAGAACAGGAAAAGAAAAAAGCTCAATAATCCAATAGGAAGCAGAAAAGGAGAACAGAAGAAGTAATGCAGGTGCATGGTAAATACACAAAATAGACCAATGATCTCAATAAATGGAAATAAATCAAGCATGCCTCGTAAAAGACATTTAAATCAGAACAAAAATAGTTCCTATTTACTATTCACAAGAATCATAGCTAGGTAAAATGATAGACAGGTTTAGAATAAAATCTTCAAGTAAATTAGTAACAAAAAAAATCAAAGCAATATTAATATTCAGCAAGACAGAATTGAAAGTGGAAAACATTAATGGGAACAAAGGCAGAGATTCCGCTCTGATAAAGGAATAATCTACCAAGGAGACGACAATCATGAATGGTATGGACCAAACAGCACAACTTGAACAATATGAAACAATAGAAAGAAACGCAGAGAAAAAGTAGCATTTCTTGCCATTTCTCATCTGCTTATAATTTACACCATTATTCCCAATTAGATATGACTGGGAAGTCTCCTTATTTTATTGTGGCATTGTGTCATAAAGGTGTGTATAAGTAAATACATATGAGACTCATTATGACACTAAGGTGTTATCTTCCACCTTTCAAATTTGTCGATGTCTTCAGAAATGGTAATATTCAATTGATGCTGACAGCAGCATCGTGCTGAGCCATATTGGAGCCTGAGGCAAAAGCAAAACAAAATCTCATCCTGTTTTTATTTAAAATGTTATTTTGTTCACCATGGAGTTTTGCAATAATTTTGTTGTTTTCAAGATCTGCATTAAAATATTACGCAAATTTGTTATCCAAGGTTCATTTGCCTCATCCTCATACTTCTACTGGCCTGTATGGCAGGGTTCATAGCATGTGGTCTAGTCATTCTACCTCTTGAAAGTGAACCTAACTAGGAAATATGAAATGCGGACAAAAAAAGGGGGGAAAACTGACATAACAGATTTCAACTGCAGTGTTTGTTTTGTTTGTTTATGTTTTGAGAGAGAGAGAGAGAGAGAGAGCATGAGCAGGGCAGGGGCAGAGAGAGACAGGGAGAGAGAGAATCCCAAGCAGGTTCATGCTGTCAGCACAGAGAGCCTGACGTGGAGCTTGATCTCACGAACCGTGAGATCACGACCTGTGTGGAAATTAAGAGTCCAACATTCAACCGACGGAGCCACCCAGATGCTCCCATTTGCTGTGTTTTATATAAGGGAACATAGAAGAATAATTAAATCAGCTCCAGGAAATGACATGTAATCAAAGGTATATTTTAAAATCTGACCAATATATGCCTGTGATAGATGAAATGATCTCAGGAGGTACTTAAAAAAGAGCTCCAAACTTTGGGATTTGAGGGGAGGATTACATGAGATTCACTTCACATACTTAAGAAAACATTTTACAAAACGGCAGATTTAAGATGTAGAGGTGAGGCCATGGTAGCTATAATTTTAAACAGCTCTACCCAGATACAGATGTAGTCAACTTGGCTTTGGACATTTGGAAACCATGTTTTAGAACAAAATTTGATTAAGTGTTAACCACTCCATAGAGGCTTGTACCTTAGAAGAATTTTTAAGAATTATCTTATTTTACAAATGAGAAAATGGAGTACCAGAGTGACAGAGCGAGTCATCCTATCTTATAAGGCAAAATCAGGGTAAGAATTCAAAATTGCTGTCTCTGTGCTCTCTAACAGATCCTGCTAGATTCTCTGAGAATGAACACTGCCTCTAGACAGAAAATATAACAAACCAATGGAGTTTTTAAATTCAGTTTCATAAATTGGGTCTTCGTAGATTGGGGCACACCTATATTAATTTAAATCTACATTCCTCTTTGGGGCGCCCGGGTGGCTCAGTCAGTTGGGCGTCTGACTTCGGCTCAGGTCGTGATCTCACAGTTCGTGGGTTCGAGCCCCGTGTCCAGCTCTGTGCTGACAGCTCAGAGCCCGGGGCCTGCTTCGGATTCTGTGTCTCCCTCTCTCTCTGCCCCTCCCCCATTCACACTCTGTCTGTTTCTCTCTCTCAAAACTAAATAAACATTAGAAAAACATTTTTAAAAATCTACTTCCTCTTTGTGAAAGAATACACAATACTGCCCAGTTTTCCATGAGAATCGCAAGTCATTCAAAAATATTTTCCTCCAAAATGTATGTATTCAATAGCCGTTAATAACACACAGCTTCCTTTAAATCTTTTTATAATAAAAACCTTTTAAAATGATTAGAATGGTCTCTTGATTCAGATGCTAAAAATGAAACCGCAGGATGTTTTCCAGAACATCTGCAAATCAGTGAACACCCAAATGGAATATTTAAAATGGCTCTTCCGATATTGGTAATTGTATCCACCATGTGTTAACATTCCGTCTGCTACCTCACTTCATGCCAGCTAACCCTATCCAACTGCCTACTGACTCCTTATCACATCTGACTGTACAGAAGACAGACATATATTTTATTGAACAAAGGACAAAGGATGATTCACCGTGAGAATACACCGTTAGACATGCAAGGCCATACTCACAAGTTGAGGGTCACTGCTTGATAAAAAAATAATCTACCCGGGAGAAACATGGTAAGTAACGTGCACTGATGGCACTGGGAGAACTTGGTAGAAAGCATGAGGGTGATTCCGAATCACTGAGGGAACTTTTTCAAACTCTAATTCCTGCCACAGATATGTTCTAAGAGCAGCCAGGCCACCTGTAGACTGACTGACTACTCCTGCTGTAGAGCAAGGTGTTCTGAGTCTCCCTTTTGCCCTGATAACATACAATTGATACGCACCCATCGGTGAGTGCTGAGAAAGAAATATTCAGTTGTGTACTCATTTGACAAACATTTAATGAGTACCTATTCTGTACCAGGTTCTGTCCACTGTATTTTCAAACATTTAAATTGCTATTCACGCAAATCTGAAATCATACTGAGTGGTCTATGACATGAAATAGAAAAATCAATAAGATTATGCCAGTCTTAGTAAGTTTAAATCGAAATCTATAATTACTCACTAAATCAATCAATTCTAGGCCTTAGGGTTAGATTAAAGTAGTCAAGATTGTAACCACCTTTATGTCATGACTCACATCTACAATTAAATTATATTACAGCTATTCTTATCGTCACATTAGAGGAATGTTTCTGAATAGTGGTATAAAGTGTCTTCATGTTCATTTCATCCTATTTCAGTGGAAGCTAGGAAGTGAAGCATATTTTTTTTTAAAGTACCTATCTTTTTGTAATGAGCACCCATCTTGTTATTTAGGAAATCTCTTTGTTAGGAAAGCCTGAAGGTCACAGCACACATCCCTGTACACAAGAATTCTGAAAATTAAGCTGCGTGAGCTGCAGTCATTGGCTCATGTTTCCTTGGCGTCCAAAAGTACCTGCAGAGATAACACTTTGGCTAAAATAACTAGATAGTCAAGACAATCAATATGTCAAAAATGGATGTTCCTAATCATACATTTTATCATTAATTGATAATTTTCAGCATGTATTGGAGAAGTATGACACCATTTTTGATTCCTTAAATAGAATCTAAAAACGCGTCTTAAGGGGCGCCTGGGTGACACAGTCGGTTGAGTGTCTGACTGTCAGTTTTGGCTCAGGTCATGATCCCCGGGTGTGGGATCGAGCCCCGTGTCGGGCTCCGTGCTGAGCATGGAGGCTGCTTGAGATTCTCTCCCTCTGCCCCTCTCCCCCACTCACTCTTGCGAGATCTCTCTCAAAAACATAAAAAAAAAAAAAACAAAGACAAAAAAGATGTGTATTAAAAAAAATTGTCCCTGTTTTGCTGTCCGTCTCCAACTGTAAATTGCCCGAGTCCAAAGCCCACTTTTATCAGATCCTAGCTGTGTGACCTTAACCAAGTAACATAAACTCAGAGTTTCAATTCCTAGTTCCAAAATGGCACTAATCATGGGGCCTACTTCCGAGCCATTGTGAAGACGAATGAAACAATTTACAGAAAGCACTTTGCACAATTAATGCCTTATATAGGTGATAAATAAACGTTAACTGTCATTATGAGCTATTTGGGTTTACCTCTAAACAGTTTTCAGTCAACCAAGCCTACCGTTGGTAATAGTGAACATTTGGAAACCAGCTGAATGTCCAACAAAAGTGATTTAGATTATGACTTTTCTAAATAAGTGACTATTATGTGGTAATTAAACTCACGTGAGGGAAAAATATTTAACAACAATATTTCGCTCCCTTTTCTATCAATGTGAATCCCTACACATTCACAGAAAATGAATTCTAAGGTTTCTGCATAGTTTGAGAATAGAAAAAGATAGCTGATTAATTTTAGCATTTGTTACATTACACATACATATTCAATTTTCTAGGTGAACTAGTAAACCAATTAAAAGAGAGTGTACAACTTCTAAGCAGTGTTATGAAAAGTGGATCCAGGGAAAAGAATCACAGTTGCAACCAAAGCAATCAAGTAAGGAAGTAAAAAAAATAACAAAGGAATCTTAGCAACAGGGGGGACAAATTGAAAATGCTAAATAAGTTGATAGAAATAAATCAAAATAAGACAGCAATTGCAATCAATACAAACTATGCTTTCCAGTTAAAAGATCTGAATATTCTTAGATGTTTAAAAAATCCATTTTATGTATTGTTTACAAGAGTCACACAACTATAAGGACACAAACCATATTTAAGTAAAAGAGCACAAAGCTACACAAAACAAATGTAAACAAAAATATGGCTTAGCTACATTAATATCAGACAAAATAGATGCTAGGCAAAAATCACCACTATAGAAAAATAAGGTCAATTCATATTTATAGAAGAATCAATCTTCATCCTGGAAATAAGGCAATTCTCAGCCTGACAGAACCCACTAAAAGCGGCTTTTAAAATAGCTTGAAATTTTATTATGTAAAATGTGGCATAACCATAAGAAAAAACAGATGACCAAATCCACATTATATGGAAAGCTTTTTACATACATACCTTTCTAAACAGTTGGTCAATTAAGCAGAAAAATATTAATAACTATCTGGAAGCCTTGAAAAGCATCACTAGCATGGTCGGTCTAATGAAAGTGTGTAGAACATGGCATTCCGCAACAGGAGAACGTAAATTCTTAAACACATACAGAGCATTAATGTAAACTGACCACGTACTAGGCCTTAAATCAATTCTCAAAAAAAAAAAAAAAAAAATTGAGAGACATGCCTTACCAGATAATCCAGTATTTTTATACAGCTATCATAGTTAAGAGAATGTGTTCTGAGCTCAGGGATGGACAATGCGAACAATGGAACTAAATAGAGATTCAGGAAGGCAATCGAGCAACAAAGACTGACTTTAATTTGAAAAGATAAGCCTCAAATGGCAAGAGGCAGACAAAAGCGGCAATGGTTTAGTATCCAGAATATGTGAAGGAATCCCCCAAATCTTCAAAATGACACACAAGTCAATAGAAAAATTAAAAAAAAAAAAAAAAAAGAGGCACAAATCATGAATGGGCACCTCGCCGAAAAAGAAATACAAATGGTCCCCAGGCATTTGAAGATGACACTGAAATTCATTAGTAATAAGGGAAATTCAAATTAAAACCAGGGTGATATATTTCACACTCACCAAATTGGCGAAGTTAAAAAGGCTGGCAATGTTATTATATGTTAGTGAAGATATGAGGTAATGAGAGTTCTCACACTACTTCAAGTGGATATGTAAATAAACACAACCAATTTGGGAATAAGTCGAACATGTTTATTTCCTGGAACATAACAATCATACTCTTAGGTATACATCCTAGATAACTCGGAAATTTGGACCATAAGTAGAATTGCCAGGATTATCAAATAATAATACAGAACATCCAATTACATTTGAATTTCAGATAAATAAAAAAATAGCATATATCTGTATATATCTCTCATGTATTATTGGTGACATACTTATACTAAAAAAATCTGTTGTTTGTCTGAAATTCAAATTGAACTGGGTATTTTGCATGTTATCTGGCAGTCCTAACCATGAGATACGTACAAAATTACTCACAGCATTGTTTGTGCCAGTGAAAAGCTGGCACCAACCACAAGATTCAAGGACGGATAAGATCAAAACAGAGAGGGGGACAAACCTCAAGAGACTCTTAAATACAGAGAACAACCTGAGAGTTGCTGGAGGGGAGGTGGGGGTAGTGGGCTAAATGGGAGGTGGGGGTGATGGGCATTAAGAAGGGCGTTTGTTGGGATGAGCACTGGGTATTACATGCAAGTGATGAATCACTGGGTTCTACTCCCGAAAACAATACTACACTGTATGTTAACTAACTTGAAATGAAATTTAAAAAATTTTTAAAAGCAAGCAAACAAACAAACAAAAGATTCATGGACAAAACAACCGTGCTATATATAGCCCTACAACGGGATACTATACGTTGCGCAAAACACACGAAATATGGCTAGTTAAAAAATTTTAAATTCTATTTTCAAACAATATTTCTTTTATTTATTTGTTTGGCAATGTTCTCATGGTTTTAAATGGGGACTGTTTTCCCTGAGTTTGGAAGCAGTCTTTCCTCCAAAAAGTGAGTCGTTTTTTTTTTTTCCTTTTTCTGTATGAGTGGTTGTTGAAATCTACACCTAACATTGAACAACTCAAGTGCAGTCATTTTATCCTTTTCTAGGTAACTTATGGCCTCTCTAACGATCACCAAACGGTTTTGGAGAAGCAGGATATACATTGTTTTACTATCATTTTTTTCCACCTGTTCATCCTCGATTCATTTACATTGAGAAAAACATTTTTCTTTCACCACAGTTTGAAAATGTGATTTCATGGTAGGCCAACGTTTTAACATCTTTTCTACGGCCAATAGCAGTGACAGCCATCTTGTAGGCACAGTTCTAATGAGGTGACCTTCAATTTCTATAAAGTAAAATCTCATCGAGTGTTTCTGTGTGATGGACCATCCAAACACATTCACTATGAAAGCCTCGATGCCTCAGGTAAGTGAAACACACCACTTTTTAGCAGGGTTGTGGACAAGGCATGCAGAACAATTGGCCAGAAAAGATCTTTTCATTTTCTTTGGTAAAAAGTTTATAAACTAAAAGGAATTTGCCATAATTTACCTTTGCGGGATCTGCCAAACATGCAGAGAGATGAACAGGGTCTAATTTGCATCATTTGATTTATGTTTCCCATAGTTAAAAAAAAAAATTTTTTAATGTTGATTTAGTTTTGAGAGAGAGAGAGATAAAGAGAGAGAGACAGATAGAGCATGAGCAGGGGAGGGGCACAGAGAGGGAGACACAGAATCCGAAGCAGCTCTAGGCTCTGAGCTGTCAGCACAGAGCCCGACGCGGGGCTTGAACCCATGGACCATGAGATCATGACCTGAGCTGAAGTCCCGACACTCAACTGACTGAGCCACCCAAGCGCCCCATATGTTTCCTGTAGTGTTAATCAAAATCTTCTTAGAAACAAAAAAAAACACAGTTTGAAGCTCCCTATTTCACATCAAAATACCTAACAGTTAGAGAGGTCCTATTGCCATGATTTAAGGCATTGACTGATGTACTAACAGAATGAGTTTTATGCTGTGCGCGACCCACACACCTTTTATCAAACCTCTTGTTCATTCATAAGACGCTTTAGCTGCAGCCTCTGCATCAGGAAATAAAACTTCATTCAGATTCAAAGAGCAATCAAGGGACAGTATCAAAATGGGTGTTCTGTCCTGTGGTACTCCCTGGACTAATTTGGTGGCCAGAATTTTTGACTGAGCACTGGTGTCCTTTAGGGAGATGCAAAAATTTTATTGACTTAAAAGTATTTGCCTGTCTCACCCCAGACTTAGGAGATTCAGTCTCCCCATATGTTTCTACTCCCCCTTTTCCACCATGCCTGATTCCAAATTATTTTCCACAGATTGCACAGTATGCTGTTTCAGTTATTGGCTTCCCCAATAGTGTTGTGCATGTCCTTTGACCGGTCATTGAATCCTGCAGTCATTTAGCCTTTGTTTTCAGGCATGTCCAGATTCCGCCTGTGTTAGTATTGTAATCACCTTTTCCTCGTTATCTGAACTCTTAGAAAACATAGGAACACTATTCACAATGCTGAAAGTGTAACAATATGTGCTTTTTCCTCTTCCGGGTGAGTTTTTTAAAATTATTTTTTATTGAAGTATAGTTGACACACAATGTTACATCAGTTTCAGGTGTACGATATAGTGATTCAACAAGTCTATACCTTGCGCTATGCTCTCCACAAGCGTCGTTACCATCTGTCACCATACAATGCTCTTGCAAGACCACTGAATATATTCCTTATGCTGTGCCTTTCCATCTCCATGACTTATTCGTTCCGTAACTAACACTATCTTGATACAAAGCACAGCAGTTAATCTACAGGCAGAGTTCAAAGCAGACTGCTAACACTCACAGAGTGCGGCAACAATGGACGATCCATTCCCATGAAGCACGGATCGTAGTTTCCACATCAGCAGTCAGAGGGAAAAAAGCAAGAGCAACTATAGAAGGCAGAGAGTCTATGCTCTGTCCACCTTCCAGTGAAGGCAGTGTTACTTTCAGCCCCTGTTTTTTGGGCGCTTTCCTCCATCTGTTCCCACCAATAATGGAAAATCAGGACTTCTCACATCACAGGCTAGAGGCTCTTTGGTCACTCGAGTGACACATTGAAATACCATTGAGTTCAACCACATTTATCCTCCAGAGAAGAAAGTGAGGCTAAGAAAGGTGCCAAATGTAACACTCATCACAGTATATTACTGACCTCCAATTTAAACATCTTGCTAGTATAACATCTAGTTTTCACTGATCAGAATCTGACTGACCCACATTTATGAGTAGAGTTAAAAAAAATAATGGCAATATATAGGAAAGCAATTGAGATCTGAAGAAGATATTTTTGTTTATTTTCATAGATATAAAGTTAGAATAAACCATAAGAAGTAATTTCTTGTTCCATAATTATTTGCAAATGTTTGAAACTTGTTCACCAGCATTTAAGGCAAAAGTTTATAATTTCCATATGTTATGGGCCACATGATTATGTCCCCTCAAATTCGGCTGAAGCTCTAATCGTCAAAGTGATAATATTTGGAAATGGGGCATTTGGGAGGTAACTAGATTTAGATGAGGTCATGAGGGTGGGCACCTCATGATGGGATTAGTTCCCTTGGAAGAGGAGACAGCCAAAGACACTTCTCACACTCTCTCTCTCTTCCTCTCTCTCTCTCTTCCTCTCTCTCTCTCTTCCTCTCTCTCTCTCTTCCTCTCTCTCTCTCTCTCTCTCTCTCTCTCTCTCTCTCTCTCTCTCTCTCTCTTCCTCTCTCTCTCTCTCTCTTCCTCTCTCTCTCTCTCTTCCTCTCTCTCTCTCTCTCTCTCTGTTCAGTCACCAAAGAAGAGGTCTCATGAGCACACAAGAGAAACGGCAGCTGCCTACAAGCCAAGACCGGAGGCCTCAGATGGAAACCAGACCTACTGGCCGCTTGATCTTGGACTTCCAGCCTCCAGCGCTGTGAGAAATAAAATCCCGTTGTGTAAGCCCCTCAGTTTATGGTTTTGTGAGAGCAGGCTGAGGTGACTAAGACATCCAATATTTGGAGCAAAAGATTATTCGCCTCAAACTACATATATATAACATTAGCTATTCACAAGTATTGTCAAAATGACTAACCTTTATAGAGGAAGAAATCACTCATCATATTAGATGATAATTTACACTTTGAATAAAATATAAGAATCTACTTTAAAAAAAAAACACTCCTACGGAAAATGTAGAGTGGAAATTATACATTACGGTGTATCTATGTGTATATGTGTGTATGTGTGTGGATTTGAGGTCCTTGCCACACGTAGCTGGTTTCTTTACCACGTTTTGGCAGCCTTCCCATTCCTTCAACTCTCACTCGTGTGAACTCTTCCTTGTTACCTTGGGCCTCAAGAGTCCCTATTGATCCGGTTTCAGAAATGCAGTTAATGGAAACACGTGAGCTGAAAAGCCCATTGGCCTCTGTTCGCGCAGTGGCCGTGTTCTCCCCACACCACAGCTGAACGCTGATGCGATCTCAGTTCCCCTCCCCAGCCTACGGGATTATGGCTGCACAACTTCCCTAACGTGGCACATGATGACTTTATCCGTGTTAGAGCACACCAGAACATTCCCGAATGTTCTTTCCTGGTCCCGTTAGCCTCTCCACACACTTCAGCCCCTTACAATGATAAGAAATAGGTACAATCTCCATGCTAAGGATTCCATTTCCCTCTGCCTTTTTACTCTCACTTAAAGCTGCTTTGCAAAAACTCCTACTCCTGCTCTGCCATCCATTCACATTCTTTTTGCTCTTCCAAACCCTCACTTTGCTCTTTTTCAAGTCTCTCTAACAGTCAAGTATGATGCTCTTGGCTACTACACTGTATTGCTTTGCACTTCAACTGAGCCATTCTTACTTACATATTCATCCATAGAAGCTGTGCAGCCCGGAGGTTGAGAGTATAGACTCTAGACTATAGCCATTCTGCTTGGGTTAAAATAGTTTCTTCTCCCACTTCCTAGTTTCCTGACCTTGGACAAAGTTACTTAACCTCTTCCTGTGCTTTCTTTTTGCCTGTTCATAAAAATGATGATAATGAGAGTAGACTTCTTAAGATGTCGCGAGGATTAAATGAGATGATCCGTGTAAAACACTTATGTATCTAGTACAAAATAAGTG
Organism: Lynx canadensis; assembly: GCF_007474595.2. Classification (NCBI taxonomy): domain Eukaryota; kingdom Metazoa; phylum Chordata; class Mammalia; order Carnivora; family Felidae; genus Lynx; species Lynx canadensis. The sequence goes on along the minus strand of NC_044321.2, from coordinate 113,897,773 downwards.
ATGAATAAATTGTAGCTATTAATAACCTCTTCTTCCTACTATCTCCACGCTACAGTGCTAGGTGATATAGGTCAAATTTGTGATTTGAAGGTATTGCATGGTTAGGTTATAGCAATTTTGAAACACGCTCTAATCTATTTGTTCTCTAGAATATATTACCAAAACTATTTCCTAACATGAAATTAATAGGCCCAAGTCATATTGATTAAAACAATATCAGAAGAAGTGAACTAATACTGGACATTTAAATCTTCATCTTTAGAAATAACTCAGCTGAATCAGTAAGACATTGATTCTGGTAACACGACTATGATTAATATCTGTAACTTTGAGCATGTCACTAAAACAAATTGAATTGCAAGCTCCTCACGTGATAAAATGAGAAAATTCAATTCATTTCGAAAATATTTGTGGAGCCCCTACTATCTGCCGGTATCTTCAATAGATGATTTGCAAATATCATTCATCCATACAGCAGTACTATGTAATAAAATTATCCTTATTTTGTAGCCAAAAAACATTGAGGCTCTGCATATCTATCTCTCTGAGTCAAGAAGGTCAAATGCGTGGAAGTGTGAATATTTTATAAATGAGAACATTATAAGCTTCCCAAACACTGTATTAATTTAAATTCAATACACTTGTTTTGACAAAGTACATCCTTTCAGTAATTAAATTCTTTCCTATCTTTTCTCCCAGTGTTTTGATGGGATATCTGAATCATGAGAACCACCGACCAGTGTTTCTAGATTTGGGTATGATGATTAAATTAGAATCTTTTCAAGATAATTAATGAAATATTAAAACAAGCTTTGAAAGAAAAATAAATTTTAGGTTGGATATATGTCACTATTCCAGAAGTATTTATATTACACTGTATATAATATATAATGATTATATATTAATGTGTTATTAATTAATGATTACTATTAATGATTATAACATATAATAATATATATCACTAAATAATTTGTGCCACAAACTAAAACAGCTAATGTTTGTACGTATATATTTCAAATTTTGAATCACAAATACTGAAAAGGATTTTGAGACCTAGGAATTAAATTTAACTAGTTTGGAAGAGAAGATACCAAAAAAAATTCACATAAAATTGTCTTCTCTGTGATATATTCACACTTGCCTTATTTATACCCTGGGAATTTCTTCTTAGGAGAAGTTGATGATGTAGATGGCCATCCAGAAGTGCCATGTGTTTGCAAAGGATGTCCAACTATTTTTATTGGACAAATGTCACTCTTAAAGTTGATGAATAGCAAATGTGAAGTAGTGATATCTAATGTTGAAAAATGAATCCACCTAAGGAGCAAGAAACGATGGATAACTTGGTGCTTTTTTGATACCATAAAGAGTTCAGGAGCGCCTGGGTGGCTCAGCGACTACGGCTCAGGTCATGATCTCGCAGTCTGTGAGTTCGAGCCCCATGTCGGGCTCTGTGCTGACAGCTCAGAGCCTGGAGCCTGCTTCTGCTTCTGTGCCTCCCTCTCTCTCTGTCCCCTTCCCTGCTTGGTCTCTGTCTCTCTGTCTCTGTCTCTGTCTCTGTCTCTCTCAAAAATAATAAACATTAAAAAAATGCCATAAAAAGTTCATAAATGAAGAATAGGTTTGGTGATGCCCCAGTTTTGATTTGTGGCTTGTACCACTTCAGATCAACCCGTCTTTATAGACAGAATAAAAATAAAATATCTCATTTCCTCCCCCAAACACTTACTATGATGATATAAGTATGTATTTGTGGGCAATTGAAACACATTCCCTGCTAGTACTCCATAAACTCAGTGAGGGTCCATTGGGACCTGGATTTTGGCCTGCAGAAATCTGTAATAGCAAGTTTAAGCACTTGTAGGATAATGAGAAAATTTAGGGATTCTCAATAATATCATTCAATGCAGTGTATCTTCATTTCTTTAATAAAAAAGGAAATTCCTGCTGATCAAGTGTTACATAGCTTAAGGCTCATTTGGGGGGATGTAATGGCCAATGCCTAATTTATGCTCTTAGGGTTCATCTCAATATTAACCTTTTATGATTCCAGTGGGGTTGGAGGCTTAAGAGAATGAGGTGAAGTTATTAAAACATATAACTTTATAATATACACATTTCTCACTGTTCCCTCCAGAGTCAAAATGTTTCTTCTCAATCTGAATGAAGCAGGGAATGATTTATCCATATGCTCCTCCCAGTTCACATTTATCTTTAATGAGAACTTTGCCAGTTAGTTTATTTTTGTAATTAATGACACTTTGCTCCAGAAAAAAAAAAAACAAAAAAAAACTGATGTCAATCAGTAAAAAAAGAGAGAGAGAGAGAGAGAGAGCGCCTGTATATATATTTTGGCAATCCAGAGTCCTTGTGTGAGTCTGTGTGTGTGTTTTGTACTTTCTATAGAATTTTAGAATCACACATCATGACTTTATTTTCCAGTGTTCATTACTGAAGGAAGTTTTGTAGAAATGCTGCCTAATATTTTCTGAAGGTCAACTGAAAGTGAGTCTGTGGCATGGTCAGATAAGAGAACACGGCCTAGAGTCATGCTATTCACATCATTAATCAGAAAGTGAGGAACGTAGAAGGCAGTCTGGAAATATGAGTTATGTGGGTTGGAGAAGAATATATAATCCCGTTCAGTAGAGTGTGAAAGTTTCCATATATCCGCTACTCCTAAATCAGTAATAGCTGAGGATGAGCTTTATGAGCTTTTTGAATAAAATGGTATTCTTGGTAATATATGCTAAATCTCTCTGAATCAGGATCCAAGGCCATACGGTAAGTCACCACTCCAAATTGTCTTCATAAAGGTATTATTTTGAATTTTGAGAGAACTATATATGGGTTGCCATGTAAATTTGTTTTACACTGGATCATTCGTGAAACAAGCAGAACACCACCAAAGATTTCATGTTCCTCTGAACTTCAAGGCACCTTTAAATATTTAGGGCGCTGGGACGATCGGCTGAGGGGGGTGGCTAAGTACAAATATGCTGAAGTCATACGATACGCCAGATTGATGTGTATATTTTTTGATTTATTCAGCACGCATACATACGCACATACAAATATGCAACTACTGATGTGGGAATTGAGGCATGAAGTTAAATAACTTCTCCAGGATCGTGAAACCACAAAGTTGCAGACTTGAGTCCATATTACTACAAAAATCAATGTTCTTTTCCCTACAGGGAATGTGTGCCCTGCTATGCTTTATTTTAGTAATGTACACATATCTTTCCCCATGAAACCTTCAGCGACTGAAGGGATTAGAACCTTCGCTCAGTTGATTTTCACAGCTTCACGACACCTAGCTCCAGGCTTAGTGCAACTAGTTGGTACTCAGTAGAGGGGGGTTAGCAGATTGAGCTGATGATTACTGACCTCAAGTATTGGCAATAAAATATAAATGTAATGTGATGAGTGACTATATTTGGAAAACTATCCTTCAGGTATAAAAATGAGGATACAGATCCTGGCATCAGTAGTACACGTTTTTTGATGTATGTTTATCCTACAGTTGGAGGAAACCTGTAAGTATTCCCTCAGCCTAGCACCACTGGCAAGATGGATACCCAGGTAGGGCTGCGGCATTTGGTCAGGAAGCAGTTAATGCTTACTGGCCCATTTAGGTGTCATACAAAACAGAAATGAAACAGACCTACTGGTGGGAGTAGATAAAATTATTACTTTCTTACTCTACCGTAATTGCTTTTTGAAATATTTTTTAAGTTTATTAATTTTGGTGGGGAGAGAGAGAGAGAGAGAGAGAGAGAGACAGAGTGTGAGCAGGGGAGGGGCAGAGAGAGAGGGAGACACAGAATCCAAAGCAGGCTCCAGGTTGAGCTGCCAGCACAGAGCCTGATGCGGGGCTTGACTTACAAACCTTGAGATCATGACCTGAGCCGAAGATGGACGCTTAACCCGGTGAGCCACCCAGGTGCCCCTATACCGTATACTTCTTGAGGACAGGAAAATTAGTATCTTAATTATCTCTATATTCCTAGCACCTGGCACAGTGTCCGGGTCTATTTTTCCCGAAGAATGAAGTGAGGGAGTTCTGTGATCCCTGAGGTCACTTTTGGTTCTCACCTAACATCATGACTTTGCACATGTTCTTCCTTCCACCTGCAGTGCCTTTCCTGATCTTGCTTTCTCTATCTCACCACCCCCTGCTTGTTTCCATATCTCAACTCAAGCGTCCTCTCCTCTGGATAACTTGCCTCACCTCCTCTGGTGACATTTCATTCTCCTTTCCCTATATTCCGATTGTACCTGGAATATACTTCTTAAAGATGTGAGACACAGTTTCTGCATGTCTAGGGAACAACTGAGCTGGTTTTGAATTCTGCTTCCACCATCACCATTCAGAAAGTTCTCCTTCCCTCTCTACTGCAGTACCCTCAACTGTAGAGTTTTGGTCCAGTTGATCTCTAAGATCCAACACCACCCAGCTGAGCAGAGACGAGGTAGAACAGTTCAAATCCAAGATGAGAACCATTGATACTTCTGGTCAGGGGATGACTTTCTTTGGGTTCTGTTGGTACATCTTCTGCCTTATGATTTTACATAAATGGTTCTTTAGAATGGGTATCTAGCTAAAGCTCATCCTTCTTGCCCTCGGGTTCTATCTTCCTACTTGTAATCAAGTTGGACATGGCCTTGGGGGTCCAACATCCTACAAAGTAATCTACATAAGACATGAGCATTGTTTTAAAAAAATAAAAGGTTTCGTAAGAGTCAATCTGCAATCTAATACAAAAGAGGCTTTGTAACTATTTTATAGGCTAATCATCAAACAGAACGTTATTGTGTCTCGTGTATTTTACACATGATGAGAAAGAGAAAAAGGCATTATATAGATCCCAGACTGGGAGAAAGAAGCCCTATGCCTCTGCCCTTCATTTTTCATATGTTACACCATGATAGACACACTATTATAACTTCATAGGAAAAATATTTGTATGTTAGTGTGTGTGCTGGCCTGCATGACCTAAATAAAAAAAAAAAAAGGAAAATGCATATTAATGGTGGGAATAGTTATTTTCAGTCCTAGGTAAGCATTGTAATCATTTTTAGTGCTATATAAAAATACCAATGCAGGGGCTCCACTCCTTACCAATAAATCAGAATTTCCAGAGATGAGTCTCTGGGGAATCCTTTCAAATCTGGACTCTTAAGTCACTCAGTTCTTGTATTATTATTCCTTTGATAATTCCTGACCCACCATTTTCTATGTTTTCTCTTTGAATGTGTTTCCTACACTGTCTCTGGATTTCTGAGACATCTGATGGTCTTTGGATTGTTTGCTCATAATTAAGAATAAAACCAAATACACACAGATGGAGAGCTCCCTTTGCAAAGGTGGAGGTACAATGATGAGCAGGTGCTAACCTGGTCTTCTTACTGAAGAACCGCTAAATGTCTGCCGTTCAAAGTTATTTTTATGAGGTCAGTCAGTTTATCAAGAGAATTATCCACCAATATTATGCCCTGGTGACATGACCTTCTCTGTGAGGAGGAAAGTGGGGAGGGCTGGGAGCCTCAGTGTGCACATTTTCACTTTCATCCTTTTTCTTTTTTTCAACTCTGGATCTCACCACTGGCCTTCTTTGTGTTAGGTGGCCCCAAGTCTGGAGCTTCCCAAGTTCAGCTTTTAGAAACAAAACCTTTGGTTTCTTATCTGGGAGGAACAGAGAGACCTTATTGCTGTGGAGGGCGGGGGTGGAGACCTGGATGTCCATCAGCTCTAAACACAGACTTTCAAGTCCCCTCTGTTTTAATTCCAGCTCCCCACCATTGTCTTCTGCAGTATCTGATGCCTCAACATGAGCCATTCTGATTTTTGTGTGGAAAATCACGTTGCCTCTATTTATGTGTGCCCCATGTTGGCATTCTTACATTATAAGTTCCTTCACTTTGTTAAATCAATCACCACTTTGAAAATGCACTTCCTCCACTAGAATATGGGCTACATGATGGCAGGGATTTTTGTCTGTTCTGCTGATTTGTCGCCAGGGCCAGGAACAATGCCTGGCACATAGCAGGCACTCAATATGTATTTGTCAAATTAGTGCTGAAATATTTTTTTTTTTTTTTGCCGCTGTAACTTGCCTTATTTTCTTTGTCCTTAATTTTAATGCAATTTTTATTACTTTACCATCATTTCAGCAGGGTTTTCTGAAGAGAAAGATGGTAAACATTTAATCCACCATGTGAGTAAGTGTAACTTATTTTAAGATGTTCACATTGGACGGAGTGTCCTCTGAGAGATCATGTAAGGGCTTCACTTCCTAGACTTCTTATAAATTATATGCTTAGCCCAATCTAGCCTTTGCTGCTTTCTCAGCCATCCAGCTTCTATTCTTAATGAAATAATTCATTAAGTTAGTTATCCACTTATCCATCTATCCATTCACTCTTTACATTTACCCATTCATTCATTTATTGTAGATATACTCATTGAGTATTCATTCTGTCAAATATCTCTGGGGGTGCCAGGAATACAATGAGGCATCCAGCACAGGCCACGCCCTTGAGATGCTCGCACTTCCTGAAGAGAGGCCAGCAAAGCCGTTGACAGGCACTCTGACTCTCTGTTTCTAGGTAGTAGGTGTCTCTAATGAAAAAATTGAGGTTTTATCCAGGTCCCCTCCACCAGAGGACTCTCTGGTTAAATGTGAAGGAGTCCTATCATATAAATGTGCGCACAGGCACACACACCCAGACATGCGAGTCAAAAGGAACCTACCCCACCATTATTCTAGATATAAACTGTTGTTAGACCAAGAAAATATTTTTCTTGGAGTTACCAGGCTTCTGTCTCTACATCTTGAGATGTACATTGAGAGAATAAGGACCACATCAAAAAAGCAATTTGGTATGAAAGAATGGATTCAAATCCTTGCTGTTTACTTTAGAGAAAGCAGATAATGAGTGACACTTTCTAGTTGTACAATCAGATAATCTCCTGTCTGGCTCCCTGAGGACCCTGTAAAGTGCAGTTTCCAGCAAAGTGACAGAGTTGGCCAGAAAAAAAAAAAAAAAAAACAACAACAACAGACCCACTTCGAAATTTAGAAGTATCCTTGTTTTCTTTTTGTTTGTTTGTTTGTTTTTGTTTTTTAGAGAGAGACAGAGACAAAGACAGTGACCGAGAGAGATAGAGAACAGGATTGGGGGAGAGGGTCAGAGGGAGAGAGAGAGAGAGAGAGAGAGAGAGAGAGAGAGACAGAGAGAGGGGGAGAGAGAGAGAGAAAGAGAGAGAATCATAAACAGGCTCCACTCTCATTGCAGAGCCTGACACGGGGCTCAATCCCATGGCCCTGGGATCATGACCTGAGCCAAAAATCAAGAGTTGGATGCTCAACCCACGGGGCCACCCAGGTGCCCCTAGAAGTAGCCTCGTTGAAAGGGTTAGAGAACAATTACAGAAAGTTGAAAAGGCAACCAGAGCAATGCTTTTACATTGGTAGCTTTTCGCAAGCTACCTATCCATCTGCGAGGTTGCTCCAAAGAGAGACCACAAGAAACCACAAACTTGCTCGTCCCCATGCTGAGCATAGTGCAGATGCAGGGGAAAGCTGACTTTTCGTACCAGGACAAAACCCGCTAGGGAAGCCCCAGCCCGAATCTCGCATCACGCAAACCAGAACACCAAACAAAAGTCACTAACACCGAAAGGAAACAGTCTTGAGTTTTCCTGTTAGCAAATATTCATTAAGTTACTCCTCAACAAACCTTCATGGGTTCTCTTTAGCGAGGCAGTGTGGGAAAAGGGAAAAAGAAGGAATCTGGAGTCAGACGAACATAAATGCAAATCCTATTCCACCACTTAACTGCGTCTGACCCGGAGCTAATTCTCCGAACTCTCTGAACCTTGGTTATTCCCTATGTTGAAATGGAGATGAAAATAGCTTTGCTGCTTCACCGGGTTGTTATGAAGTTTAAATGAGATAATGTATGTCGAAGCAGGCCTGCAGTAAATGTATTTGTAATTGATATTATATATATTCACGGCTGGCACACTCAATCTGCAGTTACAGTTCCCAGTGATAAACTTATCTGAAAATAAATTAAAAAGACATAGGCCCCATCTAAGCTTCAGGCTTAAACCTGAAAAGTGGAATTGCTGTCTTTACTGTGTTGGTGCTTTGTAGAACGTATTACTTTTGAGAAGACGATCATTTTAGTCTTATTGTACCATTTATCACACAAATGTTATCCTGCTTAGCATTCCCCTCATCTCTGAACTCTGCTCACTGTTCCTCGCAAGATTTCCTCATACTTCCTGGCACTGATGTCCTATTTCCTCCAGGCTTCCAAGCTTTGTCTCTCTATCAGTGTTTTATCCCAACCTTTTTTTCTCCAAAGCCTGGCGGGCTTCTTGAAGGAGATTGAGCCCAGCAGTCAGTGGAAATAAAAAGCTAAGGAAAGCAGCCATGATCAAGGGCTGAGGCCAAACAGATGGAGGTCAAAAAAGACACTAGTTGCTATGGGGTAAAGAAAAGCAGCATAAAGGACCGAGAATCAGGAAAAGAAGATAACTGGCCAGTAAACAAATGGCGAAGGAACTGCACTCCATTTGTGGAGTACTTGTTAGGTGTAAGGATTATGGGCAGCGTCTATAGTGATTACCTAATTTAAGACTCACAGCTCCGGATGAGGGAAGTGCTGGTGTAATGTATCTGTAATATCCCCACTTGGAACATAAACTTCTAGAACAGAGCGCTGATCCTTAGGTATAGGAAAAGGGAGGACATAGCAGAGGCAGTGTAATTAAATGTGAGGAACAATGAACTTTTCAGGAGACCCGAGTTTCATTCCCAGCTTTGTCATTTTTGCTGTTATTTCACACAAGTCCCTCACCTCTCTGAACTTTAGGTTCCTCTTCTGGAGTATCTAGATAATAAGTTCTGCTTCCCTCACACTGATGCTGTGGATCACATAGGAGGTCACACACAGCCAGGATGGTTAAAGCCGTGAGTTCTAAAGCTATGGTGCTTGGCTTCCAAACCTGGATAAGTAAACATGTACCTTTGGGTAGTTGTCTACCTCTCATCCTTCTGTATCTTTTCTCTCTAAAATAGGGATAAATTCTGCATTTCTTCTGGTTATAATGTAGTAGCTGATGCTCTAGAGTGTGTTTTGAATCCTTTCCCCTTCCATCTTCTAAGGGAATTCACTTTTAAGTAACCACTTTGTGTTATGTCCAGTTACATCATTGGCCTGTTGCATGTACTTTTAAACACAGAATCATTTCCATCTTAACCTTTGCTCCCCTCCATATCCGAACAGTCACTACCCCATATCTGTCATCTGTCTTCGCTACACATCACTCAACAGCCAACTTTCCACTGTAATTAGCATTCTGTCCCGACCAGTCTTTTGAAATTGCTCTCATAAGCTCATCAATAATCTTTTCATATTTCTTTGTCTTCTGACCTATGGCCACTTCTCATTTTGCTCTGAGCAAACTCATCCACTCCAATTGATTCAATTACCATCAATAAAATCAATTAAGAGCCCCTAGGGGAACCATTGGAATATCCGGAAGTACACGGTTGGGGAGAATGTGTAATTTCAAAAATACCTATTACAAATGGCAGTCATTGTTAATACACACTATTGAATATAAACTCTAATTTTTTTAATGTTTATTTGTTTTTGAGAGAGAGAGAGACAGAGTGTGAGCAGGGAAGGGGCAGAGAGAGAGGGAGACACAGAATCTGAGTCAGACTCCAGGCTCTGAGCTGTCAGCACAGAGCCTGAATCAGGGCTTGAACTCACGAATGGTGAGATAGTGACCTGATCTAAAGTTGGATGCTTAACCGACTGAGCCACCCAGGCACCCCTTGAATATAAAATCTAAAGTATTGGATAGCAGGGAAATGGAAAAGGTAGCCAGAAAACATTTTATTCATGAATCATATGTAGACATATCCCAGGGAAACTTCATAACACCAAAGACAATGAAAACAAAGAAAAAATACAGTTACCCAAAATTTTACAGAGACTACTTAACAGCAAGTAAATTTACAATATACTACTTAACAGCAAGATTAAAGCCAGAATATAATAGAATAAAAATTACCAAATTTCAAGACGAAAAAATACCTGTAAACCTAAAATTCTATACCTACATAAATTATCACTCAAAAGAAGAGGCAAAATAAAGATGTTTGGTCAATAAAGCCCTAAGAGACATTACAACTAACAGATATTTACTAAAAAGAATAATAAAAGATGCAATTTGGAAAGAGGGAAAGTTAATTGAGATAGAAGGAACGAGAGGCCAGAAGGAACTGTGAACAAAGCCATTCAAATATACATAGGTAATCCAGTACAAGAATAAATTGCTTTAAATAACAGTGTCTGTATTAATAATGATTATTTGGGGGAATAAAGAAGTTTCAAAACAGAATTTAAAAAGTAGAAAAAAATGTAAAAATCTGAATAGGCCAAAATTCATGACGGCATAGGAGCCAAGGGCAAGCTGCCCCAAGATGGGCCACTTTGGCATGAAGATTATGTTGAGTTAAAAAGCAATGAAGACTCAGGAAGTTCAGAACAAGCTCTTTATATCCACCCTCAGTTGCCTAAAAATAATTTATATAGAGAACCTGCTCCAGAAAGAGAGCTATCACCATAGATAAGTACATTATGATATAAACATATATGGTAGACAAGGAGGAACCTAATGAGACCTGTTTGATCAAAGTCCTCTGTGTCTCATTGTTTCTTGGGGGTTCAGCCAACATTTGTTTACCAAACATTTACTCTTTTTCATCTTCTTGTGAAGTGCATTCCTTTCCTTTAAAGCCCCAGACCCCAAACCCCTTCTTAGTTCAGAATGATATATGCTCCTCATTTTGTTTAATTGTGTTTGGAATTTCCATGTCTATGTGGGTTCCCCATATGTACTCTATTAAATTTTATTTTCTCCTGTTAATCTGTCTTGTATCAATTTAATTCTTAGTCCAGCTAGAAGGACCTTGAAGGGGACAGGACAATAGGAATTGAATAAGTAGTTAAAAAAAAAAAAAAAACTATCTCCTCCCCCAAACCAAAGTATTTGTAACTTTAAAAGCATTCATTTCCAAATATTCAAGAATCATATAATCTCTGTCTTTCCATCCTTTATAAACTGGTCTAAAGAATCTTATATGAAAGAATGTTCACCAAATCTTGGTGAAGATAAAACTAGTACAAGAAAATTAACACTTTAGGTCAATTTCAGGCTCTTGGGTGGTTCAGGCAGTTAAGTGTCTTACTCTCTATTTCGGCTCAGGTCATGATCTCAGGGTCATGAGATAGAGCATCCCCAGGCTTCATGCTGGGTGTGGAGCCTGTTTGAGATTCTCTCTCTTCCTCTCCCTCTGTCCCTCCCCAACTTGTGCATGCATGTGTGCGCTCTCTCTCTCTCTCTCTCTCTCAAAAAAAAAAAAAAAAAAAACCAACCAAAATAATTTCGGTCAATTTCATTTGATTATAGACAGAAAAACACTGAATATATTATAAGCCAATCAAATTCAGTAAAATATATGTGCATGCAAAAATGTGTATATATAATCATATAAATTTTATGTGAGTTTGTGTGCATGTCTGTGTGTTATATTATACCATTAGAAGGCTTTACTCAGGAATGTAGCCATGGTTTAAATTGAGTAAACTATTTAACATAACTCATCATGCTAATATGTTAAAGGACAGTAATCACAGAATCATCTGATTAAGGAGAGATAACACATTTTGTAAATTTCAACACCAATTCTAGATTTTTAAAAATACTGAGAAAACTAGGAATAGAAGGCAATCTTCTTAATATGATGAAGCATAACTTCCAAAAACCTTCAGCAAACATCATCCTTAATGATGAAATGTTTAAAGCCAAGCATAAGGAAAGGGCATGTACTGTCACTTTATATAGACCACTGCACAGGAAGTCATAACCAGAACTGTAAGATGACAAAAAGAACCAAAATATGTAAGAATCTGGAAAGAAAGAGAGGGAGACAGACAGAAGTTCAGTATTCCCAAATACTATGATTGTTTACAGGAAAAACCCAAGGAAACCTATGCTATAAAACCATTAGAACTAAGGAGGATGAGACACCACCTCACGCCTGTCAGAATGGCTAAAATTAAGAACTTGGGAAACAACAGATGTTGGCGAGGATGTGGAGAAAGGGAAACCCTTTTGCACTGTTGGTGGGAATGCAAGCTGGTGCAGCCGCTCTGGAAAACAGTGTGGAGGTTCCTCAAAAAGTTAGAGCTACCCTAGGACTCAGCAATTGCAATACTAGGTATTTACCCAAATTTATCCAAAGGATACACAAATATTGATTCGAAGGGGCACCCTAGCGCCCTAGTGTTTATAGCAGCATTATCCACAATAGCCAAATTATGGAAAGAGCCCAAATGTCCATTGACTGATGAACAGATAAAGAAGTTGACTGATGAATGTGTATACACACACACACACACACATATATATATATATATATATATATATATATATATATCAGCCGTCAAAAACAATAAAATCTTGCCATTTGCAACGATGTGGATGGAACTAGAATGTATTATATTAGCAAAATAAGTCAGTCAGAGAAAGACAAATATTATATGATTTCACTCATATGTGGAGTTTAAGAAACAAAACAGATGAACATAGGGGAAGGGAAGGAAAAATAAAATAAGATAAAAACAGAGAGGGAGGCAAACCATAAGAGACTCTTAAATACAGAGAACAAACTGAGGGTTTCTGGAAGGGAGGTGGGTGGGGGATGGGCTAAATGGGCAAGGAGCATTAAAGAGGGCATTTGTTGGGATGAGCCCTGGGTGTTATATGTAAGAGATGAATCACTGGGTTCTACTCCTGAAACCAAGACTACACTATATGTTAACTAACTTGAATTTAAATAAAATCTTGAAAGAAAAAAAATACTTTAAAAAAAGAACTGATTTTTTTAAAATGTCTATTTTGAGAGAGAGGCAGACTGCAAGAGGGGGAGGGGCAGAGAGAGAGGGAGAGATGGAATCAGAAGCACAGAGCCTGACGCGGGCTCAAACCCACGAACTGTGAGATCATGACTTGAGTCAGAGTCAGCCGCTCAACCGACTAAGCCACCCAGGCGTCCCCTAATGGAGACATTCTAATGAAAAATTTAGAGACAAGAAAAATACAAGAAAAAAATAAATCACATTCTTACACAACACTAATGATTAGACAACATATTTTTTTAAGAATATTTGCATATGATTTAAAAGTAACTATAAGATACCTAGCAAAAATTAATAGAAAGTATTCAAGTTCTTTGTGGAGAAACCTATAAAATGTTACTTGAAATAATAAAGTAAATTAAAAAAAAGAAATATATACCATGCATATGGCTGGAAAGACTCATAATAAATATTCAAGTTCTCCATTAATGTCTAAATTCAATGCAATCCTAATCAAAATTACAATAAGAAATTTTTCATGGAATTTGAGAAGCTTATCTTAAAAATTAAATGGAAAAATGCAACTGCAAAGTGCCCAGAATAAGTAAGACAATTTTAAAAAATATTGTAAAGGGCTTTCTGTATTAGCAAGAATTATTATGAAACTGAAGGTATAGCACCTGACAGTACATTACACGGAACTACAGACAAATAGACCAAAGTATCACAGTATGGATACTAGAAACAAACACAAAATGTATGGAACCTTGATATGTAATAGATGTTGTACTATAAATCCAAGGGGAAATGATGGGGCATTTTAAATGGTGCCAGTACAATGGGCTGTTCACATGGAAAGAAAGAATACCCTACCTCAAATCATACACAAATATCAAGTCCGAACAGATTAAAGACCTACATGTAAAAATCAAATTATATAATTGGATGAAGTAAACAAAAGTGACGGGCATTATGTGTTTATTGGGGAAGGGTCTCTTTAAAAAGGCATACAGAAGTTCAAACCATGCTACAACATGGATGGACCTTGAAAATATGCACACTGGAGGAAACCAGTCACAAAATATGACATATATGATTTCCTTCATATGTGATGTCCAGAACAGGGAAATCTATAGTGACAGAAAGTTGATTAGTAATTGCTTATGGCTGATGATCCAAATCCTCATCTCACCAGCCATGAGCAATTACTAATCAACTTTTCCATATATATGACATACTTTTCAAGGCAATGAAAACGTTCCAAAATTGGCTGTAGTGATGGTGGCACATAAGTGTGAATATACTGGAAACCACTGAATTTTACACATTGAATGGGTGGATCGTATGGCACGTGAATTATATCTTAAAGCTGTGAAATATAAGGTCAAATGGTAAATGAATAGGTTGAGACACAGTGCTCGAAAGCACTGAAGTTGAAAAAAGTTGCATAGAATAGGGGTGCCCTGGTGGCTCAGTCGGTTAAGCATCTGACTTCAGCTCAGGTCATGATCTCACCATTCCTGAGTTCGAGCCCCGTGTCGGGCTTTGTGCTGATAGCTCAGAGCCTGGAGTCCGCTTCAGATTCTGTGTCTCCCTCTCTCTCTAACCCTCCAGGGTTTGTTCTCTCTCTCTCCCTTTAAAAATACTTTTTAAAAAGTTGTGTAGAACAAAACAAATTATAAACAAAGTGAAAGGACAAGCAACAGACTCAGAGAAGGTACTTACAGTGCATATGACTAACAAAGGTACTCCCAAATTTCAGTTAAAACAACCCAAGGGAAAAAGGACAAAGTAGATGTATAGGTAAATGTCACTTGTGTATGAAAACTAAGCATACATAATGGTGCTTTATTACACTAGAAATCAGGCACATGCAAATTAATACTATAAATAAGACTAACAAAAATGAGAGTCTGATGATACCAAGTGTTGGCAGGATGTAGAAACGGGAATTCTCATGTAGTGCTGGCAGGAGTATAAATTTCTATAATAGTAGAGGAGAGGTTTTGGACAAGATCTAATAATGTTAAAGATGCATGCACCCAATAACATAATAATCGCATTCCTTTAAAATTTTCATAGCACCCAAAAATCTAACAATCACATTTATTTAAAATTTTCATAGTATTGAATGAGATGTGCAATAATCTGGTATTGTTATTTATTAACAATGTAAAACTGGAGAGAACACACATTTCTATTAATAGAAGAATGGTTAAATACATGGTGGTTCCCTCGGACAGTGGAACAGTAATTATGTTGAAAGAACTATAGATGCACATATCACTTGCATTAATCCCAAGAACATAACATTAGATGTAAAAGGCAATTGGGGCTCCTGGGTGGCTCAGTCGGTTGAGCATCCACCTCTTGGTTTCGGCTCAGGTCATGATCTCATGGCTTGTGAGTTCAAGCCCCACATTGGTCTCTGTGCTGATGGTGTGGAGCCTGCTTGGAATTCTCATTCTCTCTCTCTCTCTCTCTCTCTCTCTCTCTCTGCCCCATCCCCCCTCAAAATAAATAAATACACTTTAAAAAGCCTACTGTTTAAAAAGAAAAAGGCAAGTAGTGAGAGGGCATAAGAAGTTTGACAGCATAGATGTGGAGGTTTAAACCATAGAAAATATACTGTGTGTTGCTTATGGATGTATTAGGATGGGCTGAGTGGCGTTTGGTAAAAACAGCAAAGACAACAAAATAATCTCAGAAGTTTCAAGCACCAAAGGGTTATTTCTCACTCTTGCTGCATATCAGTTGAGGGTTGCCAAAGGGCTCTCCTCCACATCATCATTATTCTGGGGCTCAGGGAGATAAAACACCCACAGTCTGGCAAACTGTAGTTTGCCATGAAAGATAAGGAGTGTCTGAGAGTCTCAGATGAACAATTAAATGATGTGGCCTCAAAATAACACGGCAGCTCAAATCATAGTTTATTGGCTAGAAGTAATCACGTGGCCCCATCCAACCACAAGGGGGCTGGGAAGCATCATCCTGTTATTTGCTCAGAGTCCTAAGAGCTGCAGATGTTTGATGAATAGAATTAACCACCAAGTGTGGGATGTGAAGACGCCAAACTCAGGACCCTACTAGGCAGTGTGGAACAAGAAGCAAATAAAGGACAGGTACAGAGATTCATTCTATCTTTAATGTTTCATTTTTTGAAAAAGTAAAGGGAAGCCTGAGTGAAATATAGTTGTTTTCAAATATAGATTTTTCAAAGGTGAATGGTACATAAGTACGTAGGTACATGAGTGTTCACTTTATCATTTTATGTAATTAGATGATGGAGCGACTAAATAAGATTGAAGATATGAGAGGTGTCTTGGTGGCTCAGTCGGTCACGTGTCTGACTCTTGATTTCAGCTCAGGTCATGATTTCCTGGTTCATGGGTTCGGGCCCCATGTCTGTCTCTGTGCTGGGGGTGCGGAGCCTGCTTGATATTCTTTCTCTCCCCCTGCCCCACTCGTGCTCTCTCTCTCTCTCTCAAAATAAAGACACTTTAAAAAATTTTTAAAAAGATTGGGTATGAGAAGAAAAAATCAATTAACAGCTAGTTGTCATATTTAAGAAGAAAAGAGAGAAAATATTAGGAAAGAAAACGCTAAACTAACTTCTGGTACAGACATCATTAAAATAATTGTAAGAGGATATACTGTACAGTTCTAATGTTTTCTGAAACCTGATTGGAATGGATATTTTCTTGAAACATGTAAATTCTCTAAATGATTCTAACAGACAACAAGTAGAAATGAACTAATGATCATTAATCCATTTCTGAGAGAAATTGGTAAAGATATCAAAGAACTACATGTCCTTCTTCCTCAAATGGTCAGAGCCAGATGGTTTCACAGGTAATATTTTCCATATTTTGAAAAGTTGAAAATACCACTTTCATTTATTCAGTGCCTTTGGAAGGCATGTGCTGTTTTACCTTTATTATTTTATGATGTCTTCTGAAGAGGCTTGTTTGATTAATCATATTATTAGGCCCATTTTATAAATGGCAAAACAAAGAAAAAGTAGCAGGGCCAGATTTTAAATCCATTTCTCTCTCTGGCGACAGAGATCACTCTTTTAGAATGCATATCCCTTCTTGAAAAGAAAACCACAGGCCCAAAATGGCATTGCTTAGTCTACGTCCCCACACCAGGGCTTACTAAATAATCTAATTGCAGTTTCAGCCTTCCTCAGAAATGTAGTCCCTGTAGTCAGGAATTTTCTGATGGGCACCAACGATTCTGCCACCTTGGTCCTCTTCATCCCCCAAAGGACGATGAAGTAATCTTCATGGTGAGACCCCCTGCTCTTCCCCCTAAAGGAAAGCAACCTCGCCTGAAACAATACTTCTCTTTTGCTAATAACTTTCTTGCTCCACCTTTCTATAAGAATCTCCCATTTTCTACTTGTTAGATGGGGTGCTGCCCGATTCATTGTTTCATAAAACCAATTAGATCTTCAAATTTACTTTGTTGAGTTTCGATTTTTAACACCCTATAACATCTATGCATTTTATATATATGCATCTATATTATGCATCTATCTATCTATCTATCTAGAGAGGAAGGAAATAACATGTTACCCTCTGTGCACCTTAATTATTTTATTTGGCCCCATTTCCCACCTATTGTTTAACTTTTTAATTATCTTCTTTTGTTTGTTTTTTCCTTATTGTCAAGGGTATATAACAGACTCGTGACAACATTTTTTTCCTTCAAATTTTTATTTAAATTCCAGTTAGTTAGCATACAGGTTAATATTGGTTTCAGGAGTAGAATTCAATGATTTATCATTTAAATACAACACCCAGTGCTCATCACAACAAGTGTTCTCCTTAATACCCATCACCCACCTACCCATCTCCCTCCATCAACCCATAGTTTGTTCTCTATCATTAAGTCTAGGGTGGTTTGTTTCCCTCTCTTCTCTTCCCCCCCCTTCCCATATGTTCATGTTTTGTTTCTTAAACTCCACATATGAGTGAAATCATATGGTATTTGTCTTTCTCTGACTGACTTATTTCACATATCATAATACATTCTAGCTCCATCCATGTCATTGCAAATGGCAAGATTTCATTCTTTTCGATAGCTGAGTAATATTCCATTGTATACATATACCACACCTTCTTCATCCATTCATCAGTCGATGGACATTTGGGCTCTTTCCATACTTTGGCTATTGTTGATAGCTTTGCTATAAACATTGGGGTGCACATGCCCCTTTGAATCACCATTTTTTTATCCTTTCAGTAAATACCTAGTAGTGCAATTGCTGGGTCATAGGGTAGTTCTATGTTTAATTTTTTGAGGAACCTCCATACCATTTTCCAGAGTGGTTGAAACAGTCTGCATTCCCACCAACAGTGTAAGAGAGTTCCTCTTTCTCCACATCCTCCCCAACACCTGCTGTTTCTTGTGTTGTTAATTTTAGACATTCTGACAGGTGTGAGGTGGTATCTCATTGTGGTTTTGATTTGTATTTCCCTGGTGATGAGTAATGTTGAGCCTCTTTTTATGTGTCTGTGTAATACTAATACCCAACATGAACCTGATAAAGATAGCAAATGAGAAGAAAACTAATGAAAAATATCCATTTACAAGTATTGATGCAAACATCTCAAATGAAATATTTGCTAATATAATCCAACAGCAGATCAACAGAATAATACATAATGATGAAGTGGGAGGCATTCTAGGAATGCAGAGTTCAGTAACAGGAATCTCATAGGAATTGCATAAATATGATTTATCATATTAATAAGTCAAAAAGAGGAAAAAATATGGATATCCTGTAGATGCCAATAAAGGAATGCATAAAATTAAACCTTCATTAAAACATGAATGCTTCCATAAAAGTATAATGTATGACCCAAATTAAAAGTCTTGTATTTTATTGTAAAAAAAAATTGAGGGAGACTAAATTTAATTCCAGGAACAAAATTAAGATGCTGGTTTCACCACTATTATATAAAGTTGTTTTAAAAGTGCTAGATTATGCATTTAGATAAGAGAAAAAAGTCAAATTTCACATATTTGACATGAAGATAAATGCAAAATTAATATACACTGATTGTATCTTCTATTTCTACCAACCAAAACCAAATTAAAATGTAATGGGAAAGACCCATTTACATAAGTAGTCAAAAATAAAATGAAAATAAAATATCAAGGAATAGATTTAACAAGCAATGCAAAAGGACTAAATGAGTAAAGCTACCATAGAAGACTTTACTGAGGGAAATGAAAAGGAAAAGACCTGAATAAAAGTAGAGAAACATAGAAAAGGCAGTAATTTAAAGATATCAGTGCTCCCTGTATCATAAAATGCTGATTAAAATAAGATATTTTTCACCCTTCAGATGCCTAACAACAACAAAAACGTATTACCAAAGAGGGAAGACTATGAAGAGACTTGCTGTTAGGAAGGGTGTAGGAGTGGGCACATTCATGAATAATATTGCAAGCGCAAGTTGTTCTGGCTTTTTGGAAGGCATTTAGCATTCATTGTGCTCTCTTAACAAATTAAATATATGAGTCAAATTAAAAGCTCCATGTTTAATCATAAAAAATTTAAAATGTCAAAATTAATGCCAGGAACAGGAGCAGAATGCTTACTATTATAAAATTATTTTGAAAGTATGAGGCACTTATGCAATGGAAATATATAGACAGAACGATGCAATAAAATAGAGCACTTAGACATATATATATATATATATATATATATATATATATATAATCATATACCATAATTAGGAATATAATACAAGCAGCATTTTAAATCTTTGGGGAAAAGATGGACTAATCAATAAATCATTTGGGGTAAATGGATTATCTCCTGAGAATAGCAATAGTAATTAGACTAAGTCCAGCTAATATTAATTATGTACTTACTATGTACCAAGTTTTGTTCTGAATTCTTTGAACGAATTCTTTCATTTTCACCACATGCTTATGAGTCAGGGAGTATGTTCCCTCCCTTTTTACAGATGAAGAAACAGACTTTAAGAGGTTAAGTGATGCTGTCCAGTTCTCCCAGCACCATTTGTTAAAGAGACTGTCTTTTTTCCATTGGATGTTCTTTCCTGCTTTGTCAAAGATGAGTTGGCCATACGTTTGTGGGTCTAGTTCTGGGGTTTCTATTCTATTCCATTGGTCTATGTGTCTGTTTTTGTGCCAATACCATGCTGTCTTGATGATTACTCGACACATCCCCAAAGGCAAGGGAATTAAAAGCAAAAGTGAATTACTGGGACCTTATGAAGATAAAAAGCTTCTGCACAGCAAAGGAAACAACCAACAAAACTAAAAGGCAACCAACGGAATGGGAAAAGATATTTGCAAATGACGTATCGGACAAAGGGCTAGTATCCAAAATCTATAAAGAGCTCACCAAACTCCACACCCGAAAAACAAATAACCCAGTGAAGAAATGGGCAGAAAACATGAATAGACACTTCTCTAAAGAAGACATCTGGATGGCCAACAGGCACATGAAAAGATGTTCAACGTCGCTCCTTATCAGGGAAATACAAATCAAAACCACACTCAGGTATCACCACACGCCAGTCAGAGTGGCCAAAATGAACAAATCAGGAGACTATAGATGCTGGTGAGGATGTGGAGAAACGGGAACCCTCTTGCACTGTTGGTGGGAATGCAAATTGGTGCAGCCGCTCTGGAAAGCAGTGTGGAGGTTCCTCAGAAAATTAAAAATAGACCTACCCTATGACCCAGCAATAGCACTGCTAGGAATTTATCCAAGGGATACAGGAGTACTGATGCATAGGGGCACTTGTACCCCAATGTTGATAGCAGCACTCTCAACAATAGCCAAATTGTGGAAAAAGCCTAAATGTCCATCAACTGATGAATGGATAAAGAAATTGTGGTTTATATACACAATGGAGTACTACGTGGCAATGAGAAAGAATGAAATATGGCCCTTTGTAGCAACGTGGATGGAACTGGAGAGTGTGATGCTAAGTGAAATAAGCCATACAGAGAAAGACAGATACCATATGGTTTCACTCTTATGTGGATCCTGAGAAACTTAATAGAAACCCATGGGGGAGGGGAAGGAAAAAAAAAAGAGGTTAGAGTGGGAGAGAGCCAAAGCATAAGAGACTGTTAAAAACTGAGAACAAACTGAGGGTTGATGGGGGGTGGGAGGGAGGGGAGGGTGGGTGATGGGTATTGAGGAGGGCACGTTTTGGGATGAGCACTGGGTGTTGTATGGAAACCAATTTGACAATAAATTTCATATATTAAAAAAAAAAGAAGTTAAGTGATTTTCTCAAGGTTACTCGGCTATTAGGTGGTAGAGGCCAGATAGAAGTCTTTCTTTTCTATTTTTAATTTTTTAATGTTTATTTATTTTTGAGAATGAGAGAGAGAGAGAGAGAGAGCAGGGGAGGGGCAGAGAGAGAGGAAGACATAGAATCTGAAGCAAGCTTCAGGCTCTGAACTGTCAGCACAGAGCCTGATGTGGGGCTCGAACCCATGAACCACGAACCCAACAGGAAGATCATGACCTGAGCTGAAGTCAGACGCTTAATCCACTGAGCCACCCAGGTGTCCCAGATACAAGTCTTTCTTATCATAGACCCTAAGCACTAGCTGCTAAGCTTGATTACTACCTCACTCCAAAGCCCTCAGATAAATTCCAGATAGATCCAATATTTAAATGTTAAAAATCAAACCACTGTAGAAAAAAGATATTTATAAATGCTTTTTGTGATCTTGATGTGGGAGACAACTTTCTAAGCCTCACTGGTACGTAGAAGCCACAAAAATTTGGTAAGTATGATCATATAAAAATGTATAGCTTCTTTTTAGCTAAAAATACCATAATGAAAGTTAAAAGACAATCTGGGAGGAAGTATTTGTAATACATTTAACAGACTAATTTCCTTAATATTCACAGAGCTTGTATAAATCAAAACTGAAAAGATGAGCAACATTATTTAAAAATAGGCAAGGAACATGAAAAGTCAACTGAAAAATAAGAACAAAAAATGATTATTAAAAATGACAAGATGCTCACCTTCACTAGTTATCCAAAATGTAAATTAAAATATTTCCCTTCTTTAGGTTGATCATGAAGAAAAATATTAACAAAGATGAGAGAACACAAGGAAACCCAGTCAGGAAAGGATGTGGGCGTATCAGGGGCAGTGACGGTGAGAGAGCAATTTATTTCTGCCTTTTTGGAAGTACAATTAGTTATGTGCCTAAAATTTTTTTTTAATTAAATATTCTTCGGCTCTGTAGATCTTCAATTAATACCTTCTAACATGACAGCAAAAAAGAAAATACATAAAGGTGTATTGCACAAGCATGATTCCTGCAGCACTGTTTTTAATAGGGGCCATTTGGTAAGAATCAACCTAAACGTTGACCAACTGAACATGGGCATGAATGAATCCCATTCATGGGATGGGCATGAAAAGGGATCCATAATACATTGATGAGTGGAAGAGTAAGAAACAAAATAGGACACATGGTATGACCTTATCTGTGTAAAAGTGTGTGCAGCTGTGTGTGCTTACACGTGCACATACATAAATGTATGACTTAAGAAGTCTTGGCCTCATTAAAGACTATTTCCACAGGATGTCTCATTCAAAAACACCAACGGTCTATCATCTGAAATATTCAAAAAGCAACTTTACTCTTTATTTCCTCTTCTTGAAAAGTGCCACGGTAGAGAATATATTCATAATGCGTGGCAAAATTCATTAAGCACTCTCTCCTTCTCTTTGTCTCTGTCTCCCTCTAGGCCTCCAATGCTTTTTCAACTCCTATCATCGGAAGTACAGCTATAGAAATCTCTGGTGCATGTTACCAGTTTAACGGCCACAGCCAGAGAGAGAGACAAAGAGACAAAGAGTGTGTGTAGATGCTCTCCCCAAATTTTCGGGAACCAGGCTCACCCTGAATTAAAATGGCAGCTCCTCTATTACTCAGATAGAGGAGATAAAGAGATAGGGCAGGGGAGGGGAGGGAAATTCATAGAAAAAAGGGCCCCAGGCAGATAAAACTATAAAGGTAACTACAAAGATAAATATATATTCTTAACCAAAGCTTCTGGGTCATTTTCCAAGATAAATAGGTTAATTTGTGTGCATTGCAAGATTTCCCATTTTATAATGTTCTTAGTACAAGAATTCATTCTATATCATTAGAAAAAAGTTTCTAGAGCTTTTCCGTGAGCCCTTCCTATAGGCACCATAAAGATCCATGGTATGTCAAAGATCTGTGACTTCATATAGAATTGCTTGAATTGCATGCAGACATATCTACATGCTTTTAAATAAGACCAGAATTTCTCAACCTTGGCATTATTGACAAATTGGGCGGGGTGATTCCCTTTCCCGGGTGCAGGTGGGAAAGCTGACCTGTGCACTGCAGAATTGTTGTAGCATTTCTGGCTTCTAGCCATTAAATTCCAGGAGGACTTTCCACTCTCCCTACCCATTCCCTCATCCCCCAGATTACGACAATCAAAAATATGTTCAAACGTTGCCAATTGCGCCATAGGGACCAAAACCACACTTCACTGAAAACCACAGGAATTGACAGAGATCTACGGAAACAGAAGATTGAATACAGATATAAACACACACACACACATATATTTACACCTATGTGTACATCTTTTTGTATCATGATAAATTTTGTTTCTAATTTGCAAAATAACAGAAGTGGATCAGGTCAAAAGTAAGCACCTGAAAAAGCTAAAGCTTATACAATAAATACACATTTATTTCTAAAATTCGTGAAAGGCTGATCAGATCAAAAGAATCAGGAGAAATGTCATTACAACCAAAATGACACTGATAAAAATGCAATATAGAATTGAAAAATGCTATCAGGGGTGAGGAACTGGCAGAGTTCAGCCAAAATCTAATTAGAAGTATTCTACCGGGAAAACGGAGGGCTACTCAAATTTATTTTTTAATCATTTTGTTGTTTCTGTCTTTCTTCGAGGCAGAATATGCTTAAGCTTATACTGGGATTGTTTCTGTATAATTCTAGACTGATGGAATGA
This sequence comes from Lynx canadensis, assembly GCF_007474595.2. Lineage (NCBI taxonomy): Eukaryota > Metazoa > Chordata > Mammalia > Carnivora > Felidae > Lynx > Lynx canadensis. The sequence continues at coordinate 113,873,769 of NC_044321.2, read as the reverse complement.
ATCAGAGAATTGCAGCAACTCCCCGGTGAATTCACCATCTGCCCATGCCCTCTGAATATTTTCTATGACTGAAATCCCTGAACAAGTGAAGTTGAAGGCATTGCTGAGCAGAAAGAAATAATGAGAATATAAAATAAAGAGACCACACAAACATCAAACTTGCTGATTTAGAAGCCCACACTGCAAACTTGCTTTGGGGAAATTTATCAGTGTGCCCAAAGAACTTCCTCTTGCTTTCAGAAGAACTTCTTACTGTGATGAATAGCTTTGGTAACACACTGGTATCAGACTCATCTTAGGCACTAAGAATTAAACAACACCCCCACCCCACCCCCACCCCCCAAAAAGGAAAGAAAGGTCCATTGGCAGAGCTGGCCAGGTCATCCATTTGGAAAGCTAACAGTACACAGACACAATGTGAACTCTTAGTTCCAATGCTGAGCTTGACAGTGATTTCCAGGACACCTTCCAGTTTTCACTTCCTCTACTTTTCAGTTGTGGAATCTAATCAAATATATCTAACAGGCTGTCTGGCCATCTACTCTCTGCAGAAATTCATGAGAACCTTTCATACCCCTCTCCCTGCCATAGTTAGCAAAATATTGTCTTGTAGGCAATTAGTCTCATTGTGCATTTCAAAAAAGCAATGTTTTTTAATGTTTATTTATTTATTTTGAGAGAGAGAGAGAGCGTGCGTGCAAGGGAGGGGCGGACAGAGAGGAAGACAAAGAATCCTAAGCAGGTTTCACAGGGCCAGTGCAGAGCCCAAGGTGAGGCTTGATCTCATGAACCATGAGATCATGACTTAAGCCAAGATCAAGACTCTGACGCTTCACCAACTGAGCCACCCAGGCGCCCCCATAAAGCAATGTTTCAGATAACTTAAAAAGTAATCCAAAGTACATTTTGATGCATGTCAATAAACTAGCTGCATTGGTATGAGTGCATATACAATTAATTCATACAAGATACATTAAAAGTGGAACAAAGAGACAAGAATAACATTTCATACCTATAATAATTGTTATATAACTTTAATTCATTTAAGATTCTCGCTGTTTCTATCACGTTGATGTAAGTCAGTGCTGTTCTTAATAAACTGCAGCCAAAACCTGGCCCATGTTTCTCTAAATTCTCAGCTTTATCCAAATTTTAGAAAAACTGAAGCACATAAATAAACTGCCTCACTAGAGACACGTCTTTAGGCATGTGTCAAATATAGTTCTTGATATATTGGTTCAAACAGGAAAGGGAAGAGTTGACACAAAATCCTTTATTGCTGCATAGACCAGGGGTCAGCAGACTAAGTCCCCTGGGCCAAAACCAAGCCGTCATCTGTTTTGTAAAAAGAGTTTTATTGGAATGCAGTCACGCCTGTTCATTTACATATTGTCTACAGCTGTTTTTGTGTTGTAAAGGCAGAGTTGAATAGTTGTGACAGGGAATTCATGCCCTGCAAAATCTGGTTGCTATCTGGCCCTTTGCAGAAAATGATTGCCAACTCCTGGCATAGATTAGCAAAGGGAAAGGATTGTAGAAATAACCCAATCTTCTTATTTTATGGAGGGGAAAAAACTGAGGCCTAGAGGGAGTACATGGTTTGCCCAGAGTCACACACTAGTTACTAGAAACCAGGTTTTTTGATGTCCTTTGGGAGAAATGGATACTGCCTCCAAGAATTATAACTAAGGTCCACAGTTATCCAGAGTTTATATTTCAGCCTATAAGATATCACGATGCTTTTGGCTTTTAGATACAAGAGTGAAAAGACAAATCTGTGAGCTAAAATGCCTTTGCTTTTTCCTGGAGATTAGATGAGAGAGTGTATGTATGTGTGTAGCCAGCACCTGACTCAAATTAATTTCCTTTCTACTTTCATTTTTCTACATGAGCAAACTGAAATCTGCTGGGTATAGTAGCTTGTTTTGAGGCCATACCTGCAATGAGGATTAAAGATAGAATTCACCCTTTGAATTTAGAATTCTAGTCTTCATTCCATAATGACAAATGAACAATTCAAATATAGAACACGAGAACCTAGGAATCAGTTGGGGTAAATGTTTCATTGCCTCTGCTTGTGTTTTGAAATAACAAGAGAATAATCATTGTTCCTTCATTGCACTTTCCCAACTAGTGTAAAAAGCTTCCAAAGGCTATCGAATGTAGTTTTACTTCCAAGTAGGCACCAGCAGCTGCTTATTAATAGTTTCTTAATGGGGAGTATGAAAACTAATCTCCCACTTGCGCTGCCACGGCCTTGTGTCAAGAGAGAACAAGAACTAGAGATGAACCCACATGACTGCCAAATGGGATGACCATCCACCTTCCTGTGCTCTGTACCGCTGTGTTTCTAAACAAAATAAACTATCCGTCTGGAAACAATAATGAGGGGAAGTTCAAGAGAAACAAATGGCTTAAACAAGACAAACAAAACGAATCATACACAGAAATAAGAAAGAAATGATTTCTTCCTCCATTTCCATGGCTCGATCCAAGGCTCGATCCCTTCTAATTGAATATGCTTCACAGTGTAATTTTGGGCATTTTAGAATGATGAGTTATGTTGCACAAATGTGGATGATGGCTTGTATGAGAAAGGCAAAGAAACCATCAAAGATAATATTGCAAATATCCAGTTGAAAAATAATGATGTGCTGGATTAAATAAAAATGAAGATAGAAAAGAATACCCTGTCTGAAGATATTAACTGAGTGAGAAGCTTAAATCCTTTCTAGAATTGTATCAGTTTCCTATTGCTGCTGTAACAAATTACCACAAACTGAGTGTCTTAAAATAACAGAAATTTATTATCTTAAAATTCTGAAGTTCAGAAGTGCTAAATGGATGTCTAAAATCAAGGTATACAAGGCTGCATTCCTTTTGGAGGCTCAAGGACAGAATCCATTTCTTTGGCTTTTCCACCTTCTAAAAGCCACCCACATTCCTTTGTCCTATGGCCCCATTTCTCCATTTTCAGTGCCAGCAATTTTGGACCAAGGCCTCTCACACTAGTACCTCTCTGCATCTCTTTTATTCTTCCTCAGTTTTTTTACTTTTAAGGATCCTTTTGATTACATTGGGCTGACCCAGATAATCTCCCTATCTTCTGATTGGCAATCTTCATTCTATATGAATCTCAATTTCTCTTTGCCTTGTAATGTAACATATTGATGGATTACAGGGATTAAGACCTAGGCATCTGCAGGGGGTCATTATTCTACCTGCCACTTCTTGAATTCTTCCTTGAACAACTGAGATGTATTGTGGTTTAAAATATACACCTCATGCTAAGGAAAATCCACAGTCTTTACAATGTCCCATAAGGCTCTCTATGTAGTTAAAAACTATGGCCCTGGAGATAGACAGAGTTGGATTTGAATAATGGTTTTTCCATTTAATAGTTTTGTAAACTCATAAAAAATATATCTCCTAGCCTCAGTTTCCTCATCTGCAAAACGTGGAAAGCAGTCATAGCCAACAAATAGGGTTACGGTGAAGACTGAATAAGATGATGATGATAAAGGGTTTAGCACAGTGCCTGGCTCAGTAAATGTTAGTTACCACTTAGTAAGGAATAGAAATACAGGTGAAGGGTAGTTGTATTTTAATTTGGGACATATTGATAGGAGTTGCTTGAAAAACATCTGTTATAGACTGAATGTGCCCCCCCCCATTCATATGTTGAAGTCCTGACTTTCAATGTGTTGGTATTTGGGGGGGTAGGACCTTAGAAAGTTATTAGGTTTCGATAGGGACCTGAAGGTGGGGTTTTCATGACGGGATGAGTGTCTTTAAATTTTTTTTCAATGTTTATTTATTTTGAGAGAGAGAGAGAGCACACGTGCACGCACGTACATGAGCTGGGGAGGGGCAGAGAGAGGGAGACACAGAATCCGAAGCAGGCTCCAGGCTGTGAGCTGTCAGCACAGAGCCCGACGCGGGGCTCGAACCCACAAACTGTGCGATCATGACCTGAGCCAGAGTCAGACGCTTAACCAACTGAGCCACCCGGCGCCCTGGATGAGTGTCTTTATAAGAAGAGACTGGAGAGCTAGCTCTCTCTTTCTCTGCCACGTGAAGATACAGCAAAAAGGTGACATCTGCAAGCCAGGGAAAGAGCTGTCGACAGAACATAACTGTGCTGGCACCCTGATCTCAGACTTCCCAGCCTCCAAAACTGTGAGAAATAAATGTTGGTTAAGCCAGAGGGCACTTGTTGGGATGAGCACTGGATGTTGTATGGAAACCAATTTGACGATAAATTATATTTAAAAAAATGTTGGTTAAGCCACCTAGTCTATGGGATTTTGTTACAGCAGCCTGGGCATTCACCCTTGGAATTCAGAATTCACTACTGGAAATCAGCATCCATATTTATCCCCCTAGTTTTGTTCTTTCCCACTCTCCTAAAGGACCATTTCATACTTTCCCTTCTTCCCTCAAACTTGTAACACCTCCTAGCTTTTGCTCACACTCTGCAAAATATATAAGCAATTAGAATTTCCCAAAGCTCCCACTTCTTCATCTACACACCTACCTGTACCCGCGGTCATGTATTTCACTTTCTTTCTTGTTGCTATGGTTGACCGTTCAGGCTCTGAAGTCCCAATCCTCCCCCACTTGTGCACTAGGTTCCAACTTTTTTTGCCCACTGGAGCAATTTCCCCTCTCTCCTCTGCATCTTCAAGCCCTCTCCACCTCGTAGACCACTGCCTTCAGCATATAAACATTTCAATATAGCTCTCAGTATAAAAAAGCTCTCTTTACCCCATTTTACTCTTCAACTACTGCCCCATTTTATCTTTCCCTTCATAGCAAAGCTCCTTGAAACAGCTCTCTACATTCCTTATCTGAAATTTATCTCCTCTTCTTTTTTCTGGAACTATTCATATAAGCTTTTTACCCCAGCACTCCACTGAAGCTGCTCTTACCCTAGATTGCCAAATGACGTTCACATCGCTAAATCCAGGGATCGCTTCTGACTTCGTCTTCTTTGACCCATCAGCAGGATTTGACACAGCTGATCACTTCTGATTCTGAAGTACTGTCCTTATTTGACTTCTAGGAAATCACATTCATTTTGTTTTCTCTATATGTTTAGCCAATTTTCGCCATTCTCCTTTGCTTGTTCTTCCTCATATTTTGACCTCTAAATATTGGAATATACCAGATTTCAGTCCTTCTAGGATTTTGCTAGTCTGTCTACTTTCACTCACACGGTGGCATGATCTTATTTTTTTAATTAAAAAAATTTTTTAATGTTTATTTATTTTTGAGAGAGATAGAGACAGAGTATGAGTGGGGGAGGGGCAGAGAGAGAGGGAGACACAGAATCAGAAGCAGGCTCCAGGCTCTGAGCTGTCAGCACAGAGCCTGACGCGGGGCTCGAACTCACGAACAGTGAGATCATGACCTGAGCCAGAGTCAGACGCTTAACCGACTGACCCACCCAGGCGCCCCTCCAGTCGCATGATTTTAGATATCTATATGCTGATGCCTCACAGATTTATACCCGAAAATGTGAATTGAGCTGCACACTTTTATATCCGAATACTTCACATCAGCACTTGGAGGTGGTGATCTTAAAATATAGGGATGCAAAACAGCTTCTGAAATCTCCTCCAAACTTCCTCCCATAGTCCACCCCGTCTCAGCAAATGGCAACACCACTTATTTTGTTGCTCAGGCCCCAACCCTAAGAGTCATCCCTGATTTCGCTCCTAATTTCAAAACATCCATTTAATCCAGCAGCCCTGTGGATTCTAACTTCAACACATATCCAGAATCTGACAATTTCTCACTATCTTCCCTTATAGTCTCTTCTCAGTATGAAAGCTGCAGTGACCCTGTTAGATTCCACTAAATCACAATATGTCCTGTTGTTTCCTCTTCTGAAAATCCCCTCAGTGCCCTCCCGCCTCACAATGGATAAAATCCACACTGCAATGGCCCAAAGGTTCTTGGGCAGTGGTGTGCTGGCAGTGCGAGCAACTGGTTCTAAATAAAAAGTATGTATGAAATCAAAACCACACTCAGATACCACCTCACGCCAGTCAGAGTGGCTAAAATTAACAAATCAGGAAAAAACAGATGCTGGCGAGGATGTGGAGAAACGGGAACCCTCTTGCACTGTTGGTGGGAATGCAGACTGGTGCAGCCATTCCGGAAAACAGTGTGGAGGTTCCTCAAAATATTAAAAATAGATCTACCCTATGACCCAGCAAAAGCACTGCTAGGAATTTACCCAGGGGATACAGGACTGCTGACGCATAGGGGCACTTGTACCCCAAAGTTTATGGCAGCGCTTTCAACAATAGCCAAATTATGGAAAGAGCCTAAATGTCCATCAACTGATGAATGGATAAAGAAATTGTGGTTTATATACACAATGGAATACGATGTGGCAATGATAAAGAATGAAAAATGGCCTTTTGTAGCAATGTGGATGGAACTGGAGAGTGTGATGCAAAGTGAAGTAAGTCATACAGAGAAAGATACCATATGTTTTCACTCTTGTGTGGATCCTGAGAAACTTAACAGAAGACCATGGGAGAGGGGAAGGAAAAAAAAAAAAAAGGTTAGAGAGGGAGGGAGCCAAAACATAAGAGACTCTGAAAAACTGAGAACAAACTGAGGGTTTATGGGGGGGGTGGGAGGGCAGGGAGGGTTGGTGATGGGTATTGAGGAGGGCACCTGTTGGGATGAGCACTGGGTGTTGTGAGGAAACCAATCTGACAATAAATTTCATACTAAAAATAAATAAATAAATAAATAAATAAATAAATAAATAAATAGTATGTATGTGTATACACAGACACACACACTACACATTGTGTATTTAAATTTCTGTTCACAAAAATATGCAATAAAAAAAAGACAAACTACAAAACACCCATGCAACAATATGACAAATGGCCAATTTCCTTAATATATATAAAGAGCTCTTAAAAATAAAATAAGCAAATGAAAAGACCATAATAGAAAATATCTTAGGATGACATACAAAACATTTAATAAAGAGATTCTAATAGTTATAAACATATGAAATTAATTTCAATCTAATAAGATGTCATATTCTACCTATCAAATATCAAATATAAAAGTTTCAAACATCCAGTGTTGTCAAGGGTGTGAGAAATTAGGACTTCTGTTTCATTTTTGGTATAATAGATAATTTGGCAAGTTCCATCCAAACTTTAAGTGAATATAATCTTTTATCAAATGGTTCTACTTTTATTTGTTTTAAATGTTCAATTTTTTATTTTCAGAGAGAGATCAAGTGGCAGAGGAGCAGAGGGAGAGGGAGACAGAATCCCAAGCAGGTTCCATGCCATCAGTGCAGAGCCCGACATAGGGCTCAAACCCATGAACCGTGAGATCGTGACCTGAGCCTAAGCCAAGAGTCGGGTGCCTAACCAACTGAGCCACCCAGGCACCCCAAAAATTATTCTGCTTTTAAAGTTATACTCAGATATATTCACAGATGTACAGAAAGATATACCTACAGTGATGCTCACAGTGGCATTATTTATGACCTCAAATACACAGATATCACCCAAACATCCACCTATGGCAAATTGGCTAACTGATTTCCATTATACCTGCAAGAGGAAGTAAAATGCCTCCATTTAAATTAATACAGTAGATCTTCGTGTGCTAAGATGGGTTGATCTCGAACTGAATTAAGTTTAAGAATCAAGATGCTATACTGTACATAGTATTTTCCCTTTGGTATGGGCTAAATTGTGTCCCCTCTAAGTTCATATGTTGAAGTTCTAACCCCCCAGAACCTGAGACTATGACTGTATTTGGAGACAGTATCTTTAAAGGGGCAATTAAAGTAAAATGAGGTCATTGGGGTGGGTCCTAATCAAATATGATTATTGTCCTTACAACAAGAGATTAGGTTACAGAGAGCACACAGAGAGAAGGGCATGGGAACTTATAGTCAGAAGGTGGTAATCTACATGCCAAGGAGTGAGGCCTCAGAAGAAACCAACCCAGTTAGCACTTTGATCTGAACTTCTAGCTCCCAGAAATGTGAGAAAATAAAGGTTTATATTTTATGCCACTCACTCTGTAGTATTTTGTTATGACAGCCCTAGAAAACTAATAGAGGTATAAAAAAAAAGTGTGTGTGTGTGTGTGTGTGTGTGTGTGTGTGTGTGTGTGTGAAGTATGAGCATGGAAAGTTTCTGCAAGGGTACCCAGTAAACTGTTGGTAATTGTAAAATTTAGATGGTCCATGTCAACCTAAAATCGTCAGGAGGCAATAACTAAGCAAGAGCATTTATTTGGGATCAAAGGACTGCAATGCGGGGTACAAAGATTTGGATAGAAACCCAAATAGCGTCCCACTAGGGAGCAAAAGTCAGGGGTTTTTCAGGCAAAAAGGGAATGCTTGTATATGTTGCTTACAAAGAATTTTTGATTGGTGTTGGAGGCAAAAAGCTAATCTGGACCGAATATAATTGGTTGCTAAGGCTGTCACTAAGCACAGTCTCTTACTGTAGCAAGTTGCAGGTGTTTGGGCTGAGATCTCGGAAGATTTGCACTTTGGACCAGTTCAAAAGTTCATGGTCCCACCGGTAGGATGCGAATAAGGCCATCTCCTTAATGGCCTCCTGGCTCCATCTTAAAACCCTTTGACATTCGTGACCCCATTTCATTTCACGGTGAGGATAGAGTTCTGTTTGGGGATAGAGACTAATTTCGTACTGTTTGCCATTTTTACCATATGTATATGTTGTTCCTATACGTTTTTAAAAATCACTGAAAAAAGATCGACAAGCCACTAGAAATTAAAGCTCATGACGAGGCTATTGACAAGAGAGGAAGTGAAAAGAATCACTGACCATTGAAAGAAAAAAGAAAGCCTACTAATAGTCAAAGGTACAAATAAAAACGTATTGCCGTATTTTGTCCACCAAAATGACAATTTTTAAAACACCAACACAAAGTGAATGTAGGGGTGTGGGAGTGAAAATCTTGCGCTCTGTAATGAAAAAGGCTGAAGGTCTGTTAACTGCTTGCTGAGAAAGTTGTTTGCTGAGCCTTCAGCCTCCACATCTGTAAATAAGGACAAGAGTCCCTGCCTTCATTGACTTATTGTGAGTAATAAATGAGAAAAAAACATGTATAGTGACTGGCTCACAGTAAAGTGTTAATATCAACTCTATTAGCTTGCAATGATAATGATGCAGAGACAGTGGTACTTTTGACTACTGCCATTGAGAGTATAGGTTCACAGAATCTTTTTAGATAGCAACTGGTAATATTTTTCAAGAGCTTGATATAGTAATTTCACTTATGGCAACTTATTATAAGGAGATAATCAGCTATGCACAAAGATTTTATGCATGATATTGCTAATAATAGCATTATCTATAAGCCCCAAAACATGGCAACAATCTAAATGCCATGCGGATGAGACTGATCAAATAAGATAAGTCATATTCATATAATCAAATTCTATGCAGTTATTATAAACCATATTTTCAAAGAATATTTCATGGCATGGGGAAGTTATCAAAAAATAATGTAAATTACCCAAAGTAGATACAAAGTTCCACATATGGAACAAAGTAGTTCCAAAGTTCCACCATGACTGTCATTTTGTTTAAAAACAAGATAACAAAATAATAAAATAAAATAAAATGTTAGCACTGGCTATATTTGGGTGGTAGAGCTATAGGTGATTTTTAGTTCTTTGTCTATATTTTTTCAAATGCTTCTAAAAAGAATGCATATTACTTTCTTGCCATAATCAGGTTTTTAACTTGATATTCAATATAACATACATACAGAAAAGTTAACACACGATGAGCATTATCTTGATTAATTTTCACAAACTGCACCCTGTGTTACCAGCACCATAATCAAGAATTGAATATCACTCATTAACCTCCCCTCACCCTCCACCCAGGATTACCATTTTCCTGACTTCTAACAGCTTATATTCATTTTGCCTGTTTTTACATTTTACACGAATGGAATCATACAGAAGGTATGCTTTTGTGTTTTACTTCTTTTGCTCAACAATTTAAATTCGATGTTTTATTTATGTTCCACTACCCAAAAAAGAAAAATTCCAGTTGAATATAGCAATTTACTCTTCTTGTGTGATGCAATGACCTTTGTAAATGAGTAGCTCACCCCACAGCTATTCTTTCTGAAATGTCAGGATTGTGTAGTTTCTGGTCAACACTTCTCCAGAGAATTATGAGCTGATAAATTAAAATAATAAAAATGATAGTGAAATAATAATAGTAATACTAAGTAAGTCATGAAGTCTTAAAGAAGAAAAGGACAGTCTATGGAAATATATTTTAAACTTATGGATTAGAGTCTAAGTGAAGATAATTTGGTTGCGAATAAATTAATAAATTTTATTTTGTAGCTACAATGTGCATGCACTTATTATGTGCTAGGGATTTCACATATGGTGCATTATCTAACCTTTACAATAAGCCTAGGAAGTAGATTGTTATGGTAGTACAGATATGAAAACTGGGGCTCTCTGAGGTTTTCTGCTCCAGACTTCTCAGATAATTAATGGAGGTCCAGTATTGTAACCAAAGTTTGTCTGATTTCTTTTTTCTTTTTTACAATTTATTTATTTTTGAGAGAGAGACACAGAGAGACAGAGCATGAGTGAGGTAGGGGCAGAGACAGAGGGAGACACAGAATGTGAAGCAGGCTCCAGGCTCTGAGCTGTCAGCACAGAGTCGGATGCAGGGCTTGAACCCACGAACCGTGAGATCATGACCTGAGCTAAAGTCGGATGCTTAACCGACTAAGCCACCCAGGCACCCCTGTTTTTATTGTTTTTAATGTTTATTTATTTTTGAGAGAGAGAGAGTGAGCAAGAGAGCGTGTGCATGAGTGGCGGGAGGGGCAGAGAAAGAGGGAAGGAGAGAGGATCCCAAGCAGGCTCTTCACTGTCAGCACAGAGCCCAACGGAGGGCTCGAACTCACGAACTGTGAGATCATGAACTGAGCCCAAGTCGGACGCTCAACTGACTGTGAGCTACTCAGGGGCCCCTAGGTTTGTCTGATTTCAAAGCAGGTCTCTTTCTACTGTGATGCGTACTGGTAGGTATGTCAGGAAACTGTTTTTGTTTCACTTCCTTTTGATTCCCATGGCAGCATCTGATTTTAATTCAGGCTGGGTATAGCCCAGAGAACTCTTAGCAGTAAGAAAGGACAAATCGCCGTAAGGCCTGTTTACCCCTTGTCTTCCTTGCACCACAATTATATATCCATTAGTACTGAGAATGCAGTGTGAACTTCTTAAGCAGCCTGAATTTAATGGAAAATGAAAGCATAGGTTTTTCAGCTAGATGTGGGAAAAGACAAGGAGGGAGGGAGGGAGAGAGAGAGAAGAAACAATGAGTGAACAATGCTCAAAATTATTCAAGGACTCTTCATTTCATCAGAAACCCCCTGTAGTGCTCATCACTTTTAATGCTCAACAGATAACACACCATTTCCATTTTGTCGTGATAGCTAACGATCTGTCCTTGACATATGGTCTCCTAAGTGCGAAACAATGCTTGCCTATCTAACGCTGGGAAACAGTATCAGCCTAGTGTATTCAAACACTATACTGTCACCGGTAAAAACACACCCATTGTCTTAGGAAGACAGCACAGCTTGTTTGCAATATCCTATTCATTACATTAATAGGTAATACAATTTTTTTTGAAAATGTGGGAGATTTCATCTCTTTCTGATGAGCTTTACAATATGCAATAAAATGAGTTGGGCAGTTACAGGCTAGATCATTACAGGATAGATCAGAGCTCTCTAAGCAGGGGAACCCACATATGTATCCTAGGCGAGCAAACATGAAAACTAGAAACCTAGCGCAGTGTTTCCCAAAGTTTGTTTCAGGGAACCCTGCATCAGAATCACTAGGCACGCCGGGTAAACATCCATAGTTCTGAACTGTGAAACTATAACGCTGTATAAATGAGACGAAGGACTCTCCATGATTGAGAAGCTGTTCAAAGTCTACAGCAGAGTTTCTCAACCTTGGCATTATTGACATTCTGGCCTAATAATTCTTTGTTGTGGGGAGCTATCCTCTGCATTATAAGAAGTTCGGCATCATTCATGGCTTCTGTTCATTAGGTACCAGTGGCAAAGTCCCTTCCCCTGCCCAGTGCTGCGATCAAAAATGTCCTGGGGGCGGCAAATTTGTCCTCAGTTGATAACCACGTCTTTAGAGCAAGGATTCCTAGCGTTAGGCAATGAAAACGGTCAGGGGAGGTGATTAATGAAATTATGAGCTTTCTCTGCATATTGAATACGTACACCCAGGCAACTCTCAATGAAGTATAGTTGGAGAGGGAAAGTGTTCCAGATAAGATGAAGGCAAGTGTACTATCTATTCCAATATTCAGCAAATATTTATTGTGCTCCTCTTAGAAGTCCACCTTCTTTCCTAAATGGTTTTATAATTTCCAAGGTTTGGCCCTTGAAGGACCACCTGATGGGAGGGTAGAAAGTAAGGGCTACACTGCAGGTGACCCTTTGGTGCTGCCGTCTTAACCTCATGGCTCTCTAATGAACTGTCCCAATTTCAAGACAAGTTCATGCCCAGTCAGACAGAATTATTAACTGACCATTCTGCTGGCACATGCCCCAACTCCAGGCAGACCCAGGCACTAAGAGAGTTGGACTTTGGGTAGAGTGAGGATTAAATGCGCTCATACCTTTAAAGTGATGAGCACAGTGCCTGGCTCATAGTCAGTGCTCAGGAAACTCTGGCTATTGTTGAATTATTCAAGAGGTGGTGCCTGTGAGCGTTCTTCTGTTATTCACTGTAGTAGGCTATGGCCAGGGCAGGCACGCTGAACTGCTGAGTAGGCCTTCTGGCACCGAAAGTAACAAAACAAATGAGTCTGTAATGGACTCAATAAGAACTTCCATACATAGTTAATTGCATAGACCCCCTGAATGCTGAAGTGTTCCTCTCTCTATGCCTGCCAGCCAAAAGCTTAATCACTATAAAAAGCAGTTGACGTGACAGTCTAGATGGCATGGTGGTCTTGGCGGCCTGTAAGAAATGAAGAATCAAACTCTGATTCCTCATGTCACGGCTGCCATGACCACCACGCTCAAGTATGCTCTTGTGAGAAACAGGAATTCACCAGAGTTCCTAGGCCACTGACTTGAAGGCCTGGCTTTTTGTAAGTCTTATGCTTTGCCCCTTAACAGACTGCATAGTAAACCCATGTAAAGGTAACATGAACCACATTTGAATTGTCATTATCACCAATCTTTGCAGCCTTTATGATTTGGTCTAGCACACCCTGTGCGCCCAGTACCCTCATTTTCTTAAAATAAGTGGCCATTCTGACAAAAAGCAGAATCAGTGTAATGGGGGAAATGTGCCAAAATCAGTCATTTGGAACTATCTGAATGGCACAAAGAGCTTAATACGTTAGCCTGCAAAAGGTCTTTCTTGTCTGCTATGTATTGCTTAGTTTGTTAGGCCCTTTATTTTTTTGTTTCTCTGTTTCTGGAGTGAAGGTGGGGTTGGAATTTTTATTTTAACAGATAAATTTTCTCATTGTCTTTAAAATGGTCCTTGGTTGCCATTTCTATAAGGGAGGAATGGAGACAACCTCAGGACTATAACATTATTTATTTTAGTCACATTATTTTTGCTTTTTTCCTGGAATAGTCAATTATCCTATGGCCAGACTGATTGTTCCACCTGGGTCAGGCCAGCAGAGACAGGAGGCACACGGCCCAGCAGGCCGTCTGCCTTTTGACTTCCTGATTCACCAGAAGCCAGAAGCCTAGCTTGTCCGACAATTCCATTTTGCTACCATAATTACAGTCTTAGACCTCTAAGTCATATGACCACTAGTTATCTTTCCTTGTCACCAACAGCTCTTAAATCAATTCTATCAAAACATGACTTTAGTGACAAAAAGCAAATCCAACGTGCTTTCCTGTTGAGCCGATAAAGCCAGTCATATGTAGGTATATAAATGACTGGCAGGGTTTAATGTATTAGCCTTCCCAAGGATTTACCAAAAAAAGTATTTATGTCTAAGTCTCAGTGTTATTTTTGGTGAATCATTTAGCGGATGACTAACCCTGCCTCTTTTAGGTAATCATCCATTTAGAATACATCTTGTACATCATGGAGGACTCTGATTTCTTCACCAATAGTTAAGATTTGACACCAGTTTTCCCATGTAGCCAAGTGAGTTTGACCCTACAGTTAGTGTGACTGTATCCTCCAGCTCAGGCCAGGGTCTAGTGGGCAGACTTCCCAGTTGGCTTCCTGCTTCATTCTAGGTCGGCCATGGCACTTGCCCACCACCACAAGAACATGGCTGGTCCCTCAGCTTCCAGGAGCCATGAGGGTAGATAAGTGATGAGGGACATTAACACTCACTTCACTTTGGAGGCCTAACATGGCTAGCACCAATTCTATGTTCTTAGAGGGGGAGGAAGAAACAAACAGGCAAGAGTTAAAGAGAGAAGGGACAGGGAACTCTAAGGCAGATGCCATTAAGTTTTCTCTGGGGAGGAAGAGCTTAGAGAGCTTGAAGATGCCACAAGAGAAGAAAACTTGGTAACAGCTATATTTCTGGGGCTTCCTTTTGTTTTTAAGGTGTGCCCCTTATTATATATGTTACATTTTTTTCCCTAGCAGCAGCTTCTTATAGGCCACTATTGTAACAGGTTTTGGCACGCTCTCTTTCCCTGGCAGAAATATAAGAGAGAGGATTCTGCTTAATGCTCCTTAGGCAGGTTGCCTTCTGACTCTCTTGGCCTTTAACCTCAGACCAGTGTCCTCAGTTTCCCCACTCAGATTTCTGTGTGTCCCATAAGCCCCAGGGCCATCTGTCCTACCACCGTACTGCAGCGTAAGGTAAGTCCGGGAAGGTTCAGCCTCCACCAGGGTTTCCATTCTCAGCACTACTGACATTTAGGGCCAGATAATTCTTAGTTGTCGGGGGTTAAAGCGTGCGATGTAACATAGTTAGCAACAACCCAGGCCTCTGTCTGTTAATATCAGCACCCCCCCCCCCCAGTTATAACAACACAAAAATGTCTCCAGATACTGACACTGTCCCCAGGGGCAAAATCTTCCCCAGGTGGGAACTTTTGGGTCTTCTGACACCCTGCAGAGGGGAAAGAGCAAATGGGTTGGAGCAGACCTTTCCTTGTGCCTCTCAGCATCACTTCTGCTTTCTCAGTGGCCACAGGCAACTCAGACTGCTGAGCTTATGCAAATACCATCATCCTTTTTTCTCATGGATCCCAGACCATGGTCTAGCATCCCTTCAAAGCATGCAGCATTGCAATTATTTTTAAAGAAACAAAGGTCCAAGGCTGACATAGGGGAATTTCTTCAGGGAAGACCGATCATTACAAAACCTGGATTTGTCTTTCGTTTCTTTCTTTCTTTTTTTTTCCCAACTCTGTTACCTTGAACAAGTGTCTTGCTCCTCTCTGAGCTTTACTGTGCTCCTCCACAAAATGTGTATGATTATACCTGCACTATCTTTGTCATAGGGTTTCCATAAATAGCAAATGAATTCTTGTACGTGGCAAAGCACTAAGCAATTTGCAGGTATTATTATTCTGAGGCATTCTGACTGTTGTGAGGGGTGTACAGAAATAAAATGCATTCCTGAGAGAGGGCTTGCCCTTTCTGTGAGTACCTTTAAATACAGGAGGGGCTCTGGTTTAACCCCAAGATGCTATGATCTTACCAGTCACATGAAAACTTAGCATTTTAGGCCATTGTAAAATTATAAAATACGGTAATTGAGAGATCATCTAATGGAATCTCTTCATTTTACAAAGGAGACAAATGAAACTCATAAAAGGCAAATACTATCTTTGAGATCACACGGTTAGTGGCAGATGCAGCATGGGAGCCCAGTCCAATATGTTTTCTACCAAGG
Organism: Lynx canadensis; assembly: GCF_007474595.2. Taxonomy (NCBI): domain Eukaryota; kingdom Metazoa; phylum Chordata; class Mammalia; order Carnivora; family Felidae; genus Lynx; species Lynx canadensis. Next base: position 113,857,828 of record NC_044321.2, on the reverse strand, counting down.
TCAAGTTTGGTCTGGTCATCTTAAGTCACTTGCTGGCCCACTTGAAAAAACAAAGAAAGGAAAATAGTATTTCGCTCATATATGGAATTCAAGAAACAAAACAAATAAGCAAAACAAATGAAAAAAGACAGAGGCAAACCATAAAAATGACTCTTAACTTTAGACAACAAACTGGGGGTTTCTGGAAGGGAAGTGGGTGGGGGATGGGCTAAATGGGTGGAGGATTAAGGAGGGCACTTGTTGGGATGAGCACTGGGTATTGCATGTAAGTGATGAATCACTCAATTCTACTCCTGAAACTAACGTTATACTGTATGTTAACCAACTGGAATTTATTTTTTTTAACGTTTATTTATTTTTGAGACAGAGAGAGACAGAGCATGAACGGGGGGGGCAGAGAGAGAGGGAGACACAGAATCTGAAGCAGGCTCCAGGCTCTGAGCTGTCAGCACAGATCCCGACGTGGGGCTCGAACTCACGGACTGAGATCATGACCTGAGCCAAAGTCGGACGCCTAACCAACCAAGCCACCCAGGCGCCCCAACCAACTGGAATTTAAATAAAAACTTAACACTATAATCAATGAACCAATCAATCCTGAGCCAGTAGGAGGAAAAAAAAGGAAATACATGGCTTCTAAATATAATCATATACTGGAAGGATACAGAAGACTGAGCACTCGGTTCAGTCCCTTTGGCTTGGATTAGCTCCTGTGGTTTTTTTCTCAGGATTTTAGATAGCATGACTTCTATCCCAGTGAATAGCAATTGACCTTAGAGCCTTGTAAACATCCCTCCTAATTTTCTTCCTTGAGATTAATTGGGGTTTGGGTGGTGGTGGAGTCATATACCATGGTTTAGAGGGACTAAAGTTTCACTCAATCTTGGCTCGTCTTGTTTTCCAAGTGATCTTGAATGACTCATGCTTGGATGTAAGCTCTTTCTGAAGCATAAACAAAAGCCATTGCTACATTCAAACTGAGACTTTACTTGATAGCCTATCAGTTCTCTGGCTCCAAATTCCTCAACTCTAGAGTAAATTAAATATTATTGTTGTCCCCACTTCAAAGCTGAACAAACTGAAGTTTAGAAAGGCTAAGTCACCTCCCAAGGCCACATAGCTAGGAAGTGACAGAGTCAGAATTCAAACCCAAATATCGCTGACTCTACAGCCTGAGAAATAGACAGATACAGAATATGTTGATATGGAGAAATACATATCAACATAATACAATTCTAAATGTTAAAAATAAAAGGACCTGGACAGGTACAGAAAAAAAAGAAATGTAAGGGAATCTAAGCAAATGAAAGAGCATGTGCAAGGGCACAGAGGCATAAAAGTACTTTTTGAGTTCTGGGAACAGCAAAATCAGTGACATGGAGTATAATACTGGGTTCTGGAGTCAGACTGCCCAGACTCACTCCCAGGCTCTATAATTTACCAGTTGTACCTTGGACAAGCTACCTAACCACTTCAAACTCTGGTTTTCCTATATGTATCACCACCACCACCACCACCACCACCACCACCACCACCACCACCACGACAACAACAACAATATTATCTGTCTCTGATGTTTGTTGTGAGTTAGAGGATCTTGGCTGCATATTAGAATCTACCTTGGGACCATTAAAAAAATACCTATGCTATTGCCTCAGGCCCAGAGAGCCTGATTTAATTGATCTAGGGTGGCTCTCCTTATTACTCTGAAATAAAATTCATAAACTACTTATATACATAATTTCAAAAAAATCAATATAATGCATTCAACATAAAATAAAGGATATCTTTTTAAATGGAATTTATTTTAAAAATGTATTTCAATATGTAAATGTTAAGGCATGACCATCTAGAAAGTAAAACATGACATCATAACATTTCCAAAATGGAAGCATGGAGAAGTACGGCTACTTATGAGAACCACAGTTCTAAGCAAGTTCTCTGTGCTTGCATACATTAGATCCCAGCCCCTCCGATATATCCAGGGACTTGAGACTAAAAATTATCCTCATTGTCTACTACATCATCAACTTTATTCTGCTTTAATGGATCATTCCCATCAGCAAAGATGCATTTCTTCTATCTTAAAGGGAAAAACAAACAGCCAAAAAACCCTCTATTGAAACCACTGTACCTTTTCTCTTGCATCTCTAACAGAAGGGTTCCTGGAAAGAGCTTTCTATACTCACTGTCTCCAATTCTTATCTTCCATTTCTCTTTTAGAACTCACTTCCCACTCGATGGAAACTGCTCTTTTCAAGGTTGCTAAATCTACTGTTCAATTCACAGATCTCAGCTTCCTTGATGTATCAGCATCATTTGACCTAGTTGATCACCCATGTGTCTTTGAAATATATTCTTCACTTGCCTTTCAGGACACACTCTCTTGGTTTTTCTCCTACCTCTTGGGATTTTCCTCAGTAGTCTCTTGTTGATTCCTCCTTACCTTCCAGAACTGCCAATGGCGGAGGCTCCTGCTATTCAGTCTTAGGCCTCTTATCTTCCCTATGTATACTCAGTCTTTAGGGGATTTCCTTCTGCCCCAGTACGTTATTGACTCCCACATTTGTATTTCCTGTCTTCCCCTCTTCCAGTTAGTCCAAACAAATGCTTTGGAACCATGCGGCCATGGTGCAGTAGTTAAAATCATGGTCCTTGTAGCCACACTGTCTGTGTTTGAGTTCTGGGTCTACTACTTACTAGCTGCATAGCATTGGCAAGTTACTTGTCCTCTCCATGCCCCAGTCAATAAATACTGAGTACTACATGTGCCAGAAACTGTTTCCTCATCTTTGCTGAGAACTAAATGAGTTAATATCTACAAAAAACTTCAGTAGTGTTGCATGCAGAATAAGTGCAACATGCATGATCTATTACTATTATTATTATTATTATTATTATTATTATGCTTGACTCATTTCCTTTTATCATACCCCAAATCCAATAAATCAGCACATTCTGCAGGCTCTCCTTCAAAATACTTTCAGAACTCGGCTACTTCCCGCCATCTTTACTAGTACAACCTCTAGCCCAAACCATCATCATCTCTCACTTGGGTTATTGGAGTAGACTCTTAATCGACGAATTTGCCACCACTCCTACCTGTCTACAGTTTATTCTGCCCACAGGCTTCAGAATGATCTTTTAAAAATACTCCTAGGGGTGCCTGGGTGGCTCCGTTGGTTAAGCATTCAACTCTTGATTTCAGCTCAGGTCCTGATCTCATGGTTTGTGAGATCGAGTCTTGCGTCGGACTCTGTGTGGACAGCATGGGGTCTGCTTGGGATTCTCTCTCTCCTTCTCTGTCTGCCCTTCCCCTGCTCTCTCTCACTCTCTCTCAAAATAAATAAACTTAAAAAATACAATAAAATACATCATTCCTTTGCTCCAAACCAGCAATGGCTTTCTAGATCACTCAAAGCACTTTCTGTATGATCTGCACTCTACTACTTCTACTGCTGTGTCTCCTACTCTACTATTGTGTCCCTTCTGTGCTCTTCTCTAAGCCCATGTAACCCCCTCCTAGTTCTTTCAGTACAGCGAGCACAGTCCTGCCTCAAGACCTCTGCACTTGTTTATTCATGTATTGCCTCAAACGTCCACATGACTTTTTCCCTCACCTTTCTAGTTTTGTTTCCTCAAATATCACTTTTTCAGTAAGGTCTTGACTTCTTATTTAGAACAGCATCCCTTCAGCTCTCCTCAACCCCCAACTTTCTGCATTATCTCTTTCGTTGTATTTATTCCTATGCCATTACATCCATGGTATATATTTAGCTTGTTTATTTTTATTTTTGCTTATTGCTGGACTCTCCTCAGTAGGATGTAAGCTACATGATGGCAGAGAGAGTTTAGTCTGTTGTATCCCTAATGTCCAGAACAGTGCCTGACCCCAAATAGGTGCTCAATAATGATTTGCAGAGTAAATAAACAAGGCATAAAATCACTTGAATTGTGCCTTAAACATAGTAAATAAATATGAGCTAATAGATTAGCAGCAGTTCTATTAGTGCATCTCGAGCAGGGGATATATGTATGGGAGGGGTAAATAATAATTTTAAGTAGAGAAAATATATGAAATTTGATTTTTAGAGATGGCAACTTTTATTGAATATGTATCCATTATCTAATTTAATTTTTGAAGTGACACTATGAGATAAACAATCTTATTACTAATTCACAGATGAGAAACACAAGATCTAGAAGGTTAGGGTAAGTGACAGAGATAGGATAAGGGAGGCCTCTCTCCCCTCTATCTTTCCTCCATAAATCTTTTGCACTTCTAATTCTTCCTTAACATCTACTTCCCAGAGGACCATAAATAATTCATTATGCAATGGAGAGTCCTCTTCCTCAAACTATTTATAAGTGGAATTTCATCAAAGCTTTAGATTGAACTACCAGTTTATAGAACATATAGGAACATGGTAAATGACACCATGATTAAATGATCAGGCAAATCCAGAAGGTGGGACATTTTTTCCAATGCCATGAAAAGAAAGATAGAAGCACTCCAGATTCAGTCTGGAGAGACATAAGAATCAAATGCAATGTGTTGTCCTTGAAGAGATGTATTTTTCAACAAACCAGCTGTAAAAAAGATTTCAGATAAATTTAAATATGAACTGGATTTTAGAAGACATTAAGGAATGACTATTACTTGTTAGCTGTCTTAATAATATTGTGGTATATAGAAAACTCTTACTTTTTCGAGATAGATATCAAAAAGTTAAAGTATAGGGGCACCTGGGTGGCTCAGTCAGTTGAGCATCCGACTCTTGGTTTCGGCCCAGGTCATGATCTCACGGTTCGTGAGTTCGAGCCTCACACTGGGCTCTGTGCTGACAGCTCAGAGCCTGAAGCCTGCTTCCGATTCTGTGTCTCCCTCTCTCTCTGCCCCTCCTCCACTTGCACTATGTCTCTGTCTCTCAAAAATAAATAAAAATTAAACAATTACTTAACGTATACAAAAAAGTATAAAATGCCAAAATGTCTACACTGTTCCTTAAAATACTTTATAATATAAAAATATAGAGGAATCAAATATGGAAAAAGTCTCTAGGGGGCATTATCCCTGATGTAAGAAACAAAACAAAGATGGTAACTTGCACTACCATTATTGAGCTTTTCTTTGGAAGTTGTAGCAAATAAAATACTAAGAATGGCAATGACAACCGCAAACCCTTTATACTGCTTACTGTGTGCCAGGCACTGTTCTAAGCATCTTGTATAAACTAACTCATTCAATCTTCAAAACCACTTTACCAGGTAGGTAACTGTATCTCAATTTTACAGGGGCGGAGAGAAAGAGAGGTAAAGTAACTAGTCTAGTGAAGCACAGCATGTAAGTGAAGCCGCATTCAAATGCAGGCACTCTGGTTCCAGTAAACAAAATAAATACATACATATATGTGTTACATGGATAGATGATGATGATGATAAATAGATAGAAATAATTATTTTATAGACTCCATTTTTATATACCTAGAAAAAGCTAGCAAGTTCACTGTATATTTTTTTTTAGAAATAATTAGAGATTCAGCATGGGAAAAAGAGAGAGCACATTTACAGTACTAAATAACAGAATGTACTTAGGAATAACCTCAGTTAAAATGTATATGTCCTATGAGTGTAATGTAGAATTTTCAATTTGTCTCCATCAAAATGCCATCTGAAAATAAACTGGCAAATCGGTTCAAAGATATTCTTGGAACAATAGGTGATAATAACTAAGATAATTTCGATAAAGGATAGTGAGGAACACTAGCCTTAACATATAATAATGGCATTATAAAGATTGAAAAAAGAAAACAGTTTTGTACTGGCATAGAGGAATAGCTAAAAGGAACACGTCACAGAGTGGATTCAACCTCAAGAATATGTAATTACATATGTGATAAGGTCACATTTAAAATCAACAGAAAAAATGTTAAGTATTCAATTAAATGCATTGTGATTACTGTTTAGCCATTTTGAAAAAAATTTTTTAAATGGTTTCCTAAGTCAAATAAATGCAAAATGCATCGAATGCTTTAATCTAAAATCTTAAACCAAAGATGAAGTGCAAATAAATATTGCTGACTTAAGCACTACCTATCTTTAGGTAGAGAGGATATTTCTAAACATATAATGAAAGGAAAAGAAAACATTAAAAATGTTAACAGAGCTAAACATAAAATACAAACTCTGTAAGAAAAAAGAAAGTAAAATGAGTCAAGAGACAAATAAGAAAATGGGAGAGCTTTTGCCATACCAGCAGCAAAGGGTTAATATTCTCAATGTATACAATACCTTTTCTAATGAAGTATGATGACCTTCATAGACAACTTGAAAAAAAAAAAAAAAAAAAAAGAACGCATGGACAGATCATCAATATGAAAATAGTTTAAAATGATGCTGTTATTAAAGATAATTCCTCACTTATTAAATGGTTGTTGAGCACCTTAGTGCTCACACTTGCTGTTTCTTCTCTCTGGGATGCTTTCCCTCCAGATCTTCACGTGGCTGCATCTTTCTCAAGATCAACTATGACCCAATAATCTCACTTCCGGGTGTATGTTCAAAGGAAATGGAATCAAAATCTTGAGGAGATACCTGCACTGTCATGTTCATTGCACCATTATTCCACAATAGCCAAGATATAGAAAGAAGCTGAGTCCATCGACAGATAAATGGCTGAAGATGATGAAAGATTATTCAGCCGTGAAAAAGAAGGAAATTGTGTTATTTGCGACGACATGGGTGAACCTGAAGGACATTATGCTTTGTGAAATAAGTCAGACAGAGAAAGACAGATCTCACTTATATGTGGAATCTAAAAAAGTCAAGCTCATAGTAATAGAAAGGAGACTGGTGGTTCCCAGGGGTTGGGTGGGGAGAGAATGTGGAGATATTGGTCAAAGGGTGTGAACTTCCAATTATAAGATGAATAAGTTCTAGGGTTCTAATGTACAGTAGAGTGACTAGTTAATAAAACTACTGCATACTTGAAATTTGCTAAGAAAGTTAATCTTAAGGGTTCTTACCACACACACACAACAGGTAACTGTGTATGTATATTAAATCATGTTGCAAACTTTAGAAAATCACATTGTAAAACTTAAATATATAGTAAGACCTTGGCTTGTGAGCATCATGCGTTCCAGAAACATGCTTGTAATTTAAAGCACTTGTATATCAAAGTGGAACTTCCCCATGAGAAATGTTGGAAACTCAGATGATTTGTTCCATGACCCCAAAATATTCATATAAAAATGATTACAATACTAAATAATAAAATAATAAAGAAAATACAAGATATAAAATAAAAATAAATTGACCTGCACTTACCTTCGAAAACCTTCATGGCTGGTGTGAGGGAGACAAGAGAGAAGAGGGCTATTGTGTAGGACGACTTCCCTATCACGAATGGATGTCGACAACAGTACAGTATTAATAAACTCTGGTCATATGCTGTATTGAATGTAACTGGTGATAAGGCAGCAGAGGAAAGGGTCTCTATCTGCAGGCAGCCTGACCTAGAATGAAGCAAAGCATCTCTAAGCTTACTCTTGTCTGGAAAAGCAAAGGACTATGTGTCCATAGGTGCTGTGAAGTGACAAAAAATACATCAGTGCCAGTTGTAGACACCTTCCAACATTCTGAAAAATCACTGATCTCTGCCAAACACTGTGACCTGAGACCTAGCATCTGAGCATGGAAGATGATCACCCACAATCCCGCAGTGAGAGAGCGGGGGGTGGGGGGAATCACTGGCTCAGTTGTGATCATTTGGCGTTCGGCATCACGTACTACTCGTATTGCAAGACATCGCTCGTTTATCAAGTTAAAATTCATTAGAAATGTTTGCTCGTCTTGCAGAACACTCACAGAACAAATTACTTGCAATCCAAGGTTTTATTATATATATTTTTTTGGTCAATCATACCTCAATCAAGCTGGCAAAACATTAAATATCATCTTTGCATTGAATCATTCCATCATCAAAATCTCAATTTAAGCATCTCTCCCCACAAAATCCTACTTAATTTCCTTTAAGGCAAACATTAATATATTAGCTTATCTCCCACATTTAGTTGTTCATTTTTGCCCTCTAAAGTTTCCCTGGAGTAGATAAGATTGCTTCCAGCTTCAGGAGTTGGTGATGATAGTAAATAGAAATATGAAACCTAGGGAACATGTCATAAGACTTACCAAATGTCTCTTATATGGCACCTTAGCAGAGTACCCACACAACCAAAACCATTGGGAATCTCTTCGCAAGGAAAGCACTTTCCTAAAATGAGTACAATATTAGGGAAAGGGTATATTTTTAGATGCTATATGTCACTTTTGTTATACATCAGCCTGTCTCTTCTGTCGAATTTTGCCAAATATTCGTTATCTAAGCAACAATTCCATACACTTGGTAGGGAACTTTTAGCAATATCTACAAAGTTAGACCTACATATTAGGAAATATTAGGGAACAAAAGTTCCCGGGGTTGTATATGAGATCACGTGGCAGCATTTTGCATTTTAAATTAAAAAAAAAAAAAGTGTCCTAGTGATAAATAGACACGCAGAGCTTTTGTCTGATAGAACTAGAATAAAATATGAAAATTTTCTATGGAAACCTTGGGGGAACAGAGGTGGGGTGGGTGATTTCACTGTTAGCAAATGGAAATGCACTGGAGTGATGACTAATGTTATTTTCTGCGTTCCTGGGAGATAACACAATTGCATTCCAGCAGCTTTTAATGAGTTTTTGCTTGTGATACAGTGGGTACATTTGCATGTCAACTAACAGAGACCAAAAATATATTTCATGTCATCACTGTAGGAGGAGAAAGCATTTCTGTGCTGTACAAAGTAGAAGAAAAGTAGGTTCTTGCACTGCCTTCCACATTAAAGAGAAATAATTGAGTTCGGAGAGCATATTCTGACGCAATCTGAGAAGGAAGAAGTGAGTCTAGTAACTCCCTTTTTTATACCTTTTTTTTTTTTTTAGGTCGATCCAAAGAATGATAGAAGCATTTTTCACGAACATATAGTAAGAAAAAAAAGGGTAAACAATTAGAGTTTCATACATTTCTTGATATCTATATTCAAATGGATGAACATTGACCCATGTTTTGTTTCAAAGGATGGTTTTGAAAGTCACTGCATACCTTTCCTTTTGTACGGCTTTCTAGAATTTCATTGGTGATTAACAGAAATTTTGCCTTCAGCTATAAAAGCTTAAAAGGAAGAAGAGTATGGGTGTATTAGGAGTAAACACAAGTTACAACTGTAAAGCCAATAAGAAAATGTAAAAGATTTTTATGGCATTCTATAAGTCTTTGCAATCGTTTCAGAAATGCAAGTCTCTAAACTCCTTTCGAGTACTAATCTCTGTAAACTTTCTAAATAAAAAGCACAAGGTCATCATAATTTGAATGTAAACCTGGTATTTGTTAATACTCTGTCATGGCATAGAATTCACAATATGATGGGCTTTTGGATTGAATCTAAGAAGATTTAGTTGTTCAAGCATCACAAGGTCTTTTAGTTGCTGCTTTCTTCCACCTGTCTGATGATCAGCAATGATCCCAAGGTCCCTGCTAAAGTGAGATTCTGGTATATTATGAGAACACAGCTATGCCATCTTTGTTTTTCTTCAAATATTAGACATGGCCAGCAATGCATTTCAGCTACACAATTTGTGTCAAATTTACACAGTTGGCCCAAATAAGCAAGTAGTCCTTGGTTCAGATAATGGAGGTACTTCTGAAAAAAGATTATGATGATTTATTATAAACGGAACACATATTACATTGCACCAGGGAAGGTCTCAATTTCAAGGACCTATCTTTCCTTAAAGTGAAGCATTATTAATCTGTTTGTGTATTTAATTTTAGTTTGCATTGGGTTTATTAGGTTTTTCTTAAACAGGGTTTCTATAGAATATTACACATGGTTTTCTGTTCTCTAACTTAGTAATTATGCTTGATAATTATGTTTAGCAATTATCTCACTGCCCTGGTTGAATTTCTCCCATGCCTGTGCCTCTGCCTCACCCATGAGCCCCTGCATCACCATCATCTAGGAGATAAAGTCAAGTCTCCAAGATCTTTCCAGACTTGCTGCCTGCACATTCTGGCCTTATCTCTTGCCACTTTCTCCCTTGAAACTACATACACTCCAGGCATATCAGGTCACTGCCTGATTCTTAGGCACTCTCCACGTGGTTTCTTGGTGCCTCTCTCGTTCTTCCTTCCAGTGTTTCTCAAAAATGTCCTGAAGGTTTCTAGTACTTCATTTCTCACATTGTACTTTTTAGAGTCTGCCTCCCCGAACAAAATGTATACACCTTACATTTTGGGCAAGAAACAGATCTTAGCCTCTTTTTATCCCTTAATGTGGCTGGTACACAGCAGACATCTCCGAGGAACTCACTGACTAATAGACTGAATAAATGAACGCTGTCACTTCATCCATTTTCATCATAAGAGTAGGTCCTGGGGATTTGGCGGGGAGGGGCAAGTGAAGAATCACCTCTGAAAATCTATCGACGTAATTATCTGATGGAATCAAGAGGCAGGAAAAAGAAAAGAGTGTTTCAGAAAAAAGGAAAGAATGCACTGATCAACGTGCAAATGGTACGCTCTCTCACTCCGGAATAACTTCCTTACCCTACATGCAGGTCTACTTTGGAGACCTTTTGGTACCTTAAACCAAAAGTTGCCTCGACTTGCCACCCAATTTCTATCCACATCTCTCTCATGTGTCTGTGTTTCAGTCCTGGCCCATTCAGGCGAAAATCACCCTGTGCATTTCCAGAGCCCTTTGGGATACGTCTGCTATCTTCCTGCCCCCCTTCACCCATGTGTTACAAAGAGCTGTCTCCTCTGTCACCTCATGAGTCTAGGACCTCTTTAAAGCAGCGACTTTTTAAATTTCCTTGACAGTTCCCAGTTCAGGCCATTATCACACAGTGTAGGGAGCCATCACATAAATGTTTAATTACAATGAAGAGTGTGATCTGGTGAGTATGTTAATTAGTAGTTCTGTGCGACGCAGTTGTGCTAAATCCCACTCTGCTGTGTTATGAAGCAGGAAAACGAGAGATTGTGTAGATGATGGTGAACAGTGGCTATGGGGACCACACTGGAACGGCCTAATTACATAAGGCAACAATGTAGAACTATCTCCTTGGAGAGCAAATGTATACAGACTGCTAATGATGTATTGGACATTTGGATGTCACTCAGGACTAGGTAAAGCGACACATCATATTCCTCTGGCCAGGATGCCGCTGGAAGCTAGATTGAAATTACCTGGTAATAGAGGCAACACAGAAGAATGGGGTAGATTGGTGGGAGAGAATCTGAAGACATCATTTAATTTTCTGTACCTAGGCACACCAGAAGTGAGATGTACCCCTTGTTTAGTTAGTTGAGCCAATAAGTCCCCATACTTGCTTAAATTTGAGATACTTCACTTTCAGAAAACTGTCTTTAACATACAAATGAAAATAGTTATAACATCAAGTATCATTGCATGTCTGCCTATGTAACACACACTATGCTAAATACTTTGTTTTTAATTTCTCATTATAACTAATGATGACCCTGAGTCAAGTTCTAGTGTTCTTGTTTTAAAGATGAACAGATGATTTTCTGAGTGCTGTTGCTACTTATGATAGTAGCTATCAACTTATTCGGCTATAGTGTTTTCTAGGAATGATTTTCTAGGAGATTAGCTAGCTAGCTAGCATCTGTATGTATACATACAAAATCGTGACTTATAAGAAATACACATTGGTCGTTCAGATGACCAAAATATATATTTCTTGTATATATTTGGACTTTATACATGGCTTCTGGCTCACAGATCCCCAAACTCTTGGAATTTCCGGAGCTATAAGAGAAATGGGACCATCTTTTGTTATAATATTTGGTCTCTTCTCAGTTCCTGAAATTGTGTCAGAGCCATAAAGGTGAAATGGATGTCTTGTTATTCATAACAAGCCCCTTTCCACCATAACTGGGTTTATGTTAATGAGATGACTTTTGAGAAGCACCTAAGGACAGGTGGCTGGTTGCCAGAGAACAAACAATGAATAGAAGGTTGGAACTTTCAATCCCACCCTCTGATTCTGGGGAGGAGAGAGGGGCTGGCGGTTGAATCAATCACCAATGATTAATTACCTAATCAATCATGCTTATGTAATGAAGCCTCCATAAAAATTCAAAAGGGCAGGGTTTGGAGAGCTTCTGGGTTGGCGAGCACATGGAGATTCTGGGAGGGTGGCACATCAGAAGACACGGAAGCCCTGTACCCTTCCCACATACCTTGTCCCATGAATCTCTTCCATATGGCTGTTTCTGGATCATACCCTTTCATAATAAACCAGTAAACCAGTTAAGTAAAACTATTTCTGAGTTCTTCGAGCTGCTCTAACAAATTCATCAAATCCAAGGAGGAGGTTGTAGAAACCTCCAATCTGTAGCTGATCATTCAGAAGCACAGATAACAACCTGGGTTTGCAGCTGGCATTTGAAGTGGACAGAGCATAGTCTTGGGGGACTGAAACTTTAACCTGTGGAACCTGATGTTATATCCAGGTAGACGGTGTCAGAATTGAGTCAAATTGTAGGACACAACTGGTGTATACTGTATACTATATATACATATAGTATATATATATATATATATATATATACACACTATAAGACTTATAAGACTTATAAGTATACACTTATACTACACATATAGTATATATATATATATATATATATACATATACTATATAGTATATATACTATATATATACACTTATTATATATGGTATATATATATAGTATATGTAGTATATATATAGTATATAGTATATATATATATATATATATATATGTAGTATATGTATATATATAGTCATCCGTAGGCTTTATTGTTAGCCTCAAAAAAAAGGAAACTCAGAGAAATTAAATGACTTGTCTAAGGCTACGTAGGTAGTAAGTGACAGATGGAAAATTGAAATAACATCTGATTGTCCTTTATTTGAAAGCTATATTCATATTTAGGAAAACTGAATTCCATTCCTGTATCCAGCTCTTATTTTGCAAGTCACTTCATTTCTTACATGAAGTGACTTCTCACTTACATTCCATACCTTCCAGAGATGTTATGAGGCTCAAATGGGAAAGTGGATATAAAAGCATAACACCTGAGGGGCGCCTAGGTGGCTCAGTTGGTTAGGCGCCCTACTTGACTTCAGCTCAGGTCACCCATCTCACAGTTTGTGAGTTTGAGTCCCATGTCAGGCTCTGCACTGATAGCATAGAGCCTGTTTGAGATTGTCTGTATATCTGTCTCTCTCTCTGCCCCTTCCCTGCTGGTGCTCCTCTCTCTCTCTCTCTCTCTCTCTCTCAAAAATAAACATAAAGAAGCATAACCATGTAAATTTAAGTTGTTATGATTATAATTTAATAAAAATGGGCCCCACAATCAGATCATTGAACATATCAAGAGTTATCTCTTAATAATATTAATAATAAGAGATGATAATATATTTTAATAATAACATTTATCATTGTTTGGATGTCTTAACTATACAGCTAGAGTTTCAGTGTCAAAAATCAGAAATTCATATATTTTCCCTCCTAGTGCCATGCTGTTTATTAAGAGGGGACTCCCATTCTATCAGAGTTTAGTGATGCATACACATTTTATTAGTTTTATTCAATGTCACTAAAGGGTGCTACACTATGCCTATTGGTGTCAATTATTTTCACTTTTAAAATATTTATTGCACAATTTTCTCAGGATAGTTGCAGGTACCAGGATAGAATATTCTGTTGTTTAGAAGGAAGAACACTGTAAAGGAAATCTCAAAATCTCAAGCCTGAGTTCACTGAGTTATATTACTTAAAAACTGTGATCTTGATCAAAGTGCAAATAAAGTATCAATCTATACACTTTTACACTGGAAAACTGGGGATCATGGATAATGAATAGAACACATAGAGATATCATTAGAAGAAAAATAACTATAATAGCCATGAATATGCTTTGAAGAAATGAAAGCAATTGTAGGAATTCCACAGCAGATAGATCCATCCTGCCCAGAATCCTGGGTCTAACTGCTGTGGTTCTAATGGACAGGGCCAGAACACAGACAACTCTCAGTTTTCAGGAAAAAAGGGAACGAAGAATCTTGGGTAGAGTAAAGATGAGGCAGTAACAAGGTCTTATGACAGGAATAGTCAGCTGGGCAGCTGCCTTCCACTGAGGATAAATCAGAAGGCTAAGCAGCTTTGTGGAGGGAGAGGAGAAAAGAGATTAGTCACTGCCTTAAGGTCATAGAGTAGTACAGAGGGAAAAGGCATCATCATACACATCCAAGTTCACCCAGTCCCTCCTAGCCAATCCCTTTCTCCTTGGTCGAGGTAGAAAAGCCTCAGGAAGGTCAAGAGGAAAACAGCAAAGAAGACGGGAAAGAGGGCATGAGCTCAATTGCCTATGGAGTAAGTCAAAAGTTGCAGGAATCCAAGCTTACTATTACGATGATTCCTCTGGCAATGGACCATAATTCCCTCGGCTATTCACGTGACTCACTTCTTCACCTCCATAGCAAGCCTTTGTTCAAATGTCACCTTCTCAATGAGGCCTACCGTGACCATCCTACTTAAAACTACAACTTCCCTCTATACTGCCTACACCACTCCTTATCCCTTTTCTCTCCATAGCATTTATCACATTTTAATATACTCTGTAATTTACTTACTAAGTTTGTTTGTTTCCTGTGCCCCTCTCCCAATGAGGGCAAATATACTGTCATCTGCTTTGTTCACTGATGTGTTTGTTCATTGATGCATCACAAATGTCTAGTCATGAGAAAGAGAAAAGCAGTTCCTGACATCCAGGAACTGGCCTCACAGTCACAGCAAGGACTTGGTATCTGTGGAACGCCATTTCACAGAATGTCAACATCCAACAAGGCCACTCTGGGGCCACGACGGATCAAGACAAAAACAAGAACACTCTGTAATCGTGTCTGAACACAGACAGAACATGAACATTGTCCAAATCACAAAAATAACCAGACACCCCCCTATCCTGGCTGGTATGTGTGATTGCTGCTTCTTCACCAATTACAGCTTTTCCCTTGCTTTAGTTTTCCTTCCTTCTCTGAGACTTACTGACAGACTTAATAATGATAAAAAAAAAAAAGCAACCCTGCTTTCTGACAGCATCCAACCCAGAGTAAAGCCCCGCTTCTTTAAAACATTCCCCAAATCACCCAAGCCCAAATCCTATCAAAAGTCCTTTCAGACACTCACTGAGATGCCTTATGGTATGCATTTCTCTTCCTCGCTGCAATAAGTAATAAACCTATGTGGCTCAACTAAGGTATGTTTCTGGTGGCTTTTGACTGGAGGGTATTGATAATAAGTGCATAAAAAATATTCATTGAATGAATATTCTGAGCTTCCTATTTAAACACTAGAGGTCTAAAGTCATGGCTATTCCAGATATAGGCAAAATGCCAGCCCCATGCTGCTCTACACAAAGTGATGCTGAACTCTCCTGCCTTGCAGATTGTGTTTCCTCATCTAGCAAGTACAACAAATTAGTGACGACAACCTTTGCCACTGTCTTAGGAGGATTTTTCAACTTTCCTGCACTTCATATGTAAATCTGTAAGCCAAGATATGAACCAGTTGCCATACTGATGATGGATATAAATCAGGGACTCAAGCACTAAACTGTCTTGTAAGCCAGGATCCTTCAATGCATATGGGAAATTCTAGGAAAATGGGTGGAGCTGGGATGGGGAGGGGGAGGCATGTGTGGTTCAAAAGACAGAGGCAGATGACTGCAATGACAAAATCATTATTTTCATCTTTCTTAATTATGTTCTCCTCTATCCCATTTTCCAAACATGGATTATTGAAGTTTACAGTTGATGGGGGAGGGGGGGCTGATATGAGAATATTGTGTAATATTGTGCTAAAAGACATACTTGTTATGGCATATAAAACTATGTCAAATATTTACAATCTGAAGTGAAGGAATGAAGGGATGACTGAATGAATAACGGCTGTATACAGAGACCACGCTTTTCTGATACCAGCGGTTAGCTTCTGAAATAATAAAATATGGAACAGAATCTGGAGGCATGCATTCGGTGTCCAAATCTGAAAGTTCTTTAAGGACACACTGGATAGCAAAAACTAATATAATCACTGGGTCTCCATTACCTGCATACTCACAATTTTATGTTATTTTACATTTTTTTCTTGTATTAACTTAGAATTTTAGCTGGGTGAGGAATGGAAAATATATAAGTAGTGTGACAACTTCCTTCCAATAATAGATTGACTGCACAGGAAGGAGGATATTAGTTCTAGGAGGTCTCAAGAGGCAAAGCTAGGACATTAAGAGAACATATGGAAGCAGATTTTGGCTCACCAAAGGGAGAGTTTTCTCACGGGTATGTCTGTCTCAAGCTGGTCTAGGAAGCCTTGTGGATATTTTGGGTGCCTTTTCCCCAGAGGGTATCAAAAGCTAGATGACCAGTTGGTGGGGGTAACGCAGGAGTTCAAACATTAAAGCTGGAGTTGAGGAAGATGGCATATGCGGGCCCCTACTGGGCCTGGAAATCTATGAGACACTGAAAAGGAACAAAATGAAAAGCGGCACCAATTGAATAGAAGTGAAGTGATTACACTTCACCCTTGACCTCATGCAATTAAGAAGAATGACTTTGAGTGGAGCAGTGACTTTTTCAGTCTCTCTGGCAGCTCTCAGGTGTCTAATGGCCAGAAGGTAAGGGCTATTACAATGTCCACTTCACTGTGGAGTTAAATTTTTACAAAATGAGTCACTGCTCTAACTTTTTTTTTTTTTTTTTTTTTTTTTTTTTTTTTTTTTGCCTCAGAGCACAGCTGCTATTTGATAATTTTCCTCTGTATTTTTCTTTGATTTTTTTGGACTTCATTCAAAATCACCACTTTCAAGTTAGTTTTAAAATTACAGTATGGTTGTTCACTCACAAAAGCAAGAGTACATGAAGAAAAGCAGTCTTCGAATGGGACATGGAAGTATGGAATGGGGTGGGAGGGTGAGTTGGCGGTAATGGGACTATAATCTTTTGAGTGCCTGTATTTTGCCAGGCCCTGTACTAGGTCTTCCGCAGACACAATCTAATTTTCACGATAGCTTTGTGAGGTCAATATGCTGAAGTTCATCTAACAGAAATTTATAGCGGAGTCCTAATAATATAGCTCATGTTTATTACATTCTTATTACCTGCTAGACACTATTCTGAGCATTTTGCATGCCTTTTCATTTTTCCTTCTCAAGGCAACCAGAGAGGTAGGTGCTTTTAATAATCCCACTTTACAGAGGAAAAAAGCTAAGATCCAGAGGGGTTTGCAACTTGCCCATGATCGCACAGCCCATAAGCAGTGGAACCAGGGCTCCAATCCATATATTTTGACTCTGAAAATGATTGGGCTCTTAAAACAGATGAAAGGAGAAGCTGAAATACTTCAATTTTAATGACCGATGTGTATGTGATAGAGGAGGTCAGAAGGTGACGGATGGGATAGAGTGTTGAAATGAGGACTAACCTACAAAGGCCAGTGCTTTAAGAAAAGACATTTTCAAATATAACAAGATCACCCCCAGGGCAAAGAGCAGAGACACGTCCACGTATGAAAATGAATACCTTACATCTGGGTCCAAAATGGATTGGAGAAATCACTTGTGCAGAGCTCCTGAGAAATTGTAGTCTTTTTGATTCCAACTCGAGAACCGGAGGAAACTATTGAAGAATACAGAGCAAAGGGTAGATTGAAGATGAAAACTAGCCTGTAGTGAGGCCGGATTCATTGAGGTGGACATTAGGAAGGTCCCTGCTCCCTGGCTTTCAGAGTGTACGGACTATGAGTTGTAAGGAAAACCCGGTTCTGTACGTTTGAAAAGCACGTTACCCTGTTCTTACGCTGTTCTTTTAAAAATGGTCATAAAAAAAAAAAATCCCTAATGATAACCTGGGTCAAAAAGCTGAAAGAATCGTTTGGTTTTATGAGTTATCTAGAAAATTCTGTGCAAAGGAACTGTGACAGCAATCACAGCTACAGATGACAGGGCAGGGTAGGGATGTTTAAGAAGCTGGGGTGCAGCATATGCTAGTTGGCCAGAAAGGTTCTCCCACAAAGACACCACATCCTTTGGGGGTGCGAACTATCTTCGGTGAAACCACTGAAACCACATGGAGTTCTTGCTCCAGCATCTTCTCCACTGAGGACAAGCGGGGCTTCAGGGTAGTTAAGGCTCCAAGGAGAGTGGTTAAAATGATAGAGGTTTCCATGGCTGAAGTGGCAGGATTCAAGCTAAGCTTTGATGCCCTGGCCCGCCAACAGCAGGAACAGCTGGAGAAGCAAACCAAAAAGCAAATTGAAATTGCAGGAGCCTTGTCACACTGCAAACAAGCAGGCTCCCAGGGACCAAGAGAGAAAAGGCACGATAAGGTAAGCCACAAAATTGAGTGAGCTACCTTGTCATTAGAATCAGAAATAGAAACAGATTGAACTAGGTGGAGTTTTGACCTCAGGCTACACATTTCTATCTCTGGGCTTTGGTTTCATTCTCAGTAAAATGATAATAAAACCTCTCCTATATTGGATTATTGTCAGGCACAAATGAAAATGTGTGGTGAAACCCTTTAAAAATTGTAAAGTATGTTCACACGCTAATGAAAATACTCAATCCTTAGGTTTTCGGTCCATTTATTTCCTCTCATTGCTGTTAGCAGTCTTTTTTCCCCTTCTTTAAGTGGTAATATTTCCAAAAGTGTTAAAATTAATTGTTGGTATTATTTTATTAATGTTCGAGTCCCTCTAAATTCAGGAGGGGGGTGGTTAAATTTATAGTTGGAGAATCACTAGGTGAAAGTTCTGTCCTTGAGTGCCAAGAGAAGGTGAGGGAAGAGCTGAAGTGTTGAGCAGGCAAGGAGGTACTCAGGTGGATAACCCTGTTGCTGACTGAACGACAGGGAAATGAGAAAGGTCAGTGGCAGAACCCAGCATGCCCATGAAGGGATCAATGCAATGGGGTAGAGAAGGGAGTTCTAATTAACCATAGTCTAGAATTGGTAGGCCACTATGTTTTACTTAACCCAGAAGGAAGAAAACTAAGCTCTGTGAGAAGCTACAGGTCAAAACAAAACAAAACAAAACACAAAACAAAAAACAACAACATGATATTTTCATGGAAAAGAGCCCAATAAATCTGGACTTATCAATTCATTCACAACTGAGCCCAGGGTTAGAATATCTGAAACAAATCTATACGAGTAATTCAATGTGCTAGCATCAGAAGCAAGTTGCACGATCCAATTAGCTTAAAAATCACTTCCCAAGAGAAATCTTTCCTGAATAATTGCTCCACACAATCAGGTCCCTTGTAATCTCTCATTGCAGAGATTGCTTCATATCATCAATCAGGGTGTAATGTTTTCACGTGATTATTCACTTAATATATGCCCTCTTCCCCCATTAACCTGTAAGCTTCTTGTGTTTGCTGAATGAATAAATAGACTAATTAAAAAATTAAAAAGCCATGACCAAGGGTTTATCTCTTTCGAATTGACACCTCATGGTTGGCAGGGACATTAGAAAATAGTGCAGAGCCTAACGATACTTTTGCCGAAAGGGTGTACTGCCATCAAGTGCTAATTACTTGAATTGCAGGCACAGGTACTGGTCAGAGTGAGCATCCTATTCAGTTACCTAAAGTTTTCTGAATAAAATCGCTTGGCAGAGGTACTTATTAAGATTCAGATTGCTAGGCCTATAATTGACTAAATCAGAATCTACAGCTAAGGGCTGGAAAGCTATATATTTATCAATCACCCCAGAGTATTCTGAGCGACAAGGAAATTTGAGCAACTGTTATCTATACTGAAGTACTTTTACATTTGGTCCTTGGACATTCTGCTAGAGAATCACCTGGGGTCCCTGTGAAATATACAGAGACCTAAGACTCACTCTATACTGACTTTTTGTTTTTTATTATTAAATCAATGCAGCTCCAGCCACCAGTTACATAGAAACTGTTTCTTCCATTGTAAATCCAAACTGTCTGTGGTAATGTCTCATATTTTCCCATCTTAACCAACCAAGAGTGGCTGCTCATGATCTTCACGTGGGGGGGACAAATTTCTCCAGAAAAAGAGAGGTGCTAGGCCAAAAAGAAAGGGAAATGAGATAGAAGTGTGTAAGGCCAAATAGTTGCTATATTCATAGATTTCTTGATTAATTCCAAAGGAGGCTTCTGTCAGAAATAAGCCAATTCAAGTAGCATGTTTTAAAAGCAGGATGGTAGGTTTCATAGAGGAGTTTGCTCAGGAAGATGACCACACCAGGAAAACTGCTCTTCTTCTAGAAGGGAGGAGCCAAGATGGCAGAACACCAGGGAATCTTTTTGTGTGTCTCGCGTCCATGAAATACAGCCAGGCCAACACTTAACAATCCTACACACCTAGAAAACTGATCGGAGGATTAACACAACAATCTGCACAACCTGAACCACAGAATTCAGCAGGTACGTGACATGAAGAGCTGAACTTGGGGGGGCGAGAAGCCACAGGAAGGGAGGTGCTTTTGCGAGAGGAGAGAGGACAGAGACTGGGTGGGGGGAGAATACGGGAAAAGCACCCCTCCCCAAAAGCAGCTGGAGAGAATGTGGAGAATTGGAAACAGCCGCAGGGACTAAACTAAAGGGAGAAAGGAGAAAGGAGAGAGTTTAAATTCTATTAAGACTGTAAACAAGGGGAGCGCAAAGTCCACAGCTCTATACCTGGTGGTGCTGGTGGGAAGGGCTCCCCAGGAGCAGAGTGGGGTCTGGGAGGTTCTTGAGCCACACGGAGAACAGCGGCTCCACTGCCGGAAGGACATTTGGTAGAGACTGTTGAGGCCACCTGGTCCCGGCAGACCCTGGAAAACGGCCACATTCGCTGGTGCTGGAACAGGGTCGTTGAGGGGGAAGCCTGGTGCCAGGTGTGTGTTGTGATTTTCCATCATCCCCGAGACGCCGCTGCTACACTGTCTCGCGGACTTTTTCTGGGGCGGGCTGGCACCTGGCCGCAGTCTCGGGGCTCCGGCAGCTGCGGGCTCCCTCGGGCGTTCCTGGGTGCAGCCAGCACTCGGCCATTGCTCGGTGGGACCCTCCCGCAGAGGGGCGGGGCGGGTCAAAGCCGCAGTCCTTCGGAAGTAAGGGGCGGGGAAAACAGGCGCATCTGAGACAAAACTCAGGAGGGAGGTACTGCCTGGGGCTTGGTCACAGATAATGAAAAAGTGGGGAGTGGACGAAAGCTGAAGACAGAGGACGGGTGTGCGACTGCTGATCGGACAGAACAGAGTTCTGATACTAGAGACTGGGTAGGTGGGTAACGCCCTTTTCACCGTTCCTGAGCATGCGCATACGCATCTACAAGCGCTGCAACACCCCACTCCAGTAGGCTAGCAGCGCCATCTAGTGGAGAACAGAACCGTTACACTGAGCCCGCTCAACTGGGACAACCTCACTCCTCAAGAACACAAGTCTCACCACCTACTTAGTTTCTGGACTATAAAGCGCTACATAGCCTGACTTCTAGGAGAAAACGAAATAATTTCTGTCCTATTTCAATCTGTTAGCAGGTCCATCTATTCAATTTTCTTTCTTTTTTTTTCTCTTTTACACTTTTCTTTTTCTTAAATACAGAAAGAGAAAAAATTCGTTTTTATTTTCAATTTTCATTAAGAATATTTTTATTTTTTTACTACATTTTTTACTTGTGTAAATTTTTTCAAATTCTATTTTACTTCCGTCATTTTATTTTAGTCTACTTCAGTGTATTCATCTTTTCAAATTTTCAAACGATTCCTTTTTTCCTTTTCATTTTTCTTTTTCCTTTTTCTTTTTCTTGAATGCAGAAAGAGAAACAGTTCATTTTTACTTTCAATTTATATTAAAAATATTTTTCTTTAATTTTTTTACTATAGTTTTTGCTTTTATGTAATTTTTTTCAAATTCTATTTTACTTCCATCATTTTATTTTAGTCTACCACAGTGTATTTACTTTTTCAAATTTTCAAACGATTTCTTTTTTCCTCTTTTTCCTCTTTTTTCTCTTTGTCGTTTCTTCTCTTTTTCTTGAATACAGAAAGAGAAAAAAATTCATTTTTATTTTTAATTTTTATTAAAAATATTCTTATTTTTTTCTACTATATTCTTTACTTTTCTGTAAATTGTTTCAAATTCTATTTTACTCCCATCATCTCATTTTAGTCCACTTCAGTGTATTCATTTTTTCAAATTCTCAAATGATTTCCTTCCCCCCCTTTTTTCTCTAATCTGTCAAACCACTTTCAACACCCAGACCAAAACACACCTAGGATCTAGCATCATTTATTTGATTTGTGTGTGTGTTTAATTTTTTCATTTTAATATTTTTTTTAAATTTAGTTTTTTTTAGTTTTAATTTTTCTACCTCATTAATTCCTTTTCTCCCTTCAAAATGACAAAATGAAGGAATTCACCCCAAAAGGAAGAGCACAAAGAAACAACAGCCAGAGATTTAACCAACACAGATACAAGCAAGATGTCTGAACTGGAATTGAGAATGACGATAATAAGAATACTAGCTGGAGTCGCAAATAGATTAGAATCCCTTTCTGCAGTAATAAAAGAAGTAAAAAATAGCCAGAATGGAATTAAAAATGCTATAACTGAGCTTCAATCATGGATGGATGCAGCGGCAGCACGGATGGACAAGGCGTAACAGAGAATCAGCGATATAGAGGACAAACTTACAGAGAATAATGAAGCAGAAAAAAAGAGGGAGATGAAGGCAAAAGAGCATGATTTAAGAATTAGAGAAATCAGTGACTCATTAAAAAGGAACAACATGAGAATCATAGGGGTCCCAGAGGAGGAAGAGAGAGAAATAGGGGTTGAAGGGTTATGTGAGCAAATCATAGCGGAAAACTTTCCTAACCTGGGGAAAGACACAGACATCAAAATCCAGGAAGCACAGAGGACTCCCATTAGAGTCAACAAAAACTGACCATCAACAAGGCATATCATAGTCAAATTCACAAAATACTCAGGCAAGGGGAGAATCATGAAAGCAGCAAGAGGAAAAAAGTCCCTAACCTACAAGGGAAGACAGATCAGGTTTGCAGCAGACCTATCCACAGAAACTTGGCAGGCCAGGAAGGAGTGGCAGGATATATTCAATGTGCTGAATCAGAAAAATATGCAGCCAAGAATTCTTTATCCAGCAAGGCTGTCATTCAAAATAGAAGGAGAGATAAAAAGTTTCCCAAACAAAAATTAAAGGAGTTTGTGACCACTAAACCAACCCTGCAAGAAATTTTAAGGGGGACTCTCTGATGGGAGAAAAGATGAAAATGTGTGTGTGCGTGTGTGTGTGTGTGTGTGTGTGTGTGTGTATGTATCAAAAGCAACAAAGATTAGAAAGGACCAGAGAACACCACCAGAAACTCCAACTCTACAAGCATCATAATGGCAATAAATTCATATCTTTCAGTACTCACTCTGAATGTCAATGGACTCAATTCTCCAATCAAAAAACACAGGGTAACAGAATGGATAAGAAAACAAGATCCATCTATATGCTTTTTACAAGAGACCCACTTTAGCACTAAAGACACCTTCAGATTGAAAATAAGGGGATGGAGAACCATCTATCGTGCTAATGGTCAACAAAAGAAAGCCGGAGTAGCCATACTTATATCAGACAATCTGGACTTTAAAATAAAGACTATATCAAGAGATGCAGAAGGGCATTATATCATAATCAAGGGATCTATCCACCAAGAAGACCTAACAATTTTAAACATTTATGCACCAAATGTGAGAGCACCCAAATATATAAATCAAGTAATCACAAACATAAAGAAACTCATCGATAGTAATACCATGATAGTAGGAGACTTCAACACCCCACTCACAGCAATGGACAGATCATCTAATCAAAAAATCAACAAGGAAACAATGGCTTTGAATGACACTGGACCAGATGGACTTAACAGATATATTCAGAACATTTCATCCTAAAGCAGCAGAATATACATTCTTCTCCAGTGCACATGGAACATTCTCCAGAATAGACCATATACTGGGACACAAATCAGCCCTAAGTATGTACAAAAAGATCGAGATCATACCGTACATATTTTCAGACCACAACGCTATGAAATTCGAAATCAACCACACGAAAAAATTTGGAAAGGTAAGAAGGAAGAAAGATCTCAGATACACAACCTAACCTTACGCCTTAAGGAGCTGGAAAAAGAATAGCAAATAAAACCCCAAACCAGCAGAAGACAGGAAATAATACAGATTAGAGCAGAAATTAATTCTATCGAAACCAAAAAAACAGTAGACAGATCAATGAAACCAGAAGCTGGTTCTTTGAAACAATTAACAAAATAGATAAACCACTAGCCACTTTGATCAAAAAGAAAAAGGAAAGGACCCAAATAAATAAAATCAAGAATTAAAGAGGAAAGATCACAACCAACACAGCAGAAATAAAAACAATAATAAGAGAATATTATGAGCAATTATATGCCAATAAAATGGGCAATCTGGAAGAAACGGACAAATTCCTAGAAACATATACACTACCAAAACTGACACAGGAAGAAATAGAAAATTTGAACAGACCCATAACCAGTAAGGAAATCTAATTAGTCATCAAAAATCTCCCAAATAAACAAGAGTCCAGGGCCAGATGGCTTTCCAGGGGAATTCTACCAAATATTTAAGAAAGAGTTAACACCTATTCTCTTGAACGTGTTCCAAAAATTGAAATGGAAGGAAAACCTCCAAACTCTTTCTATGAAAGCTCTATGAAGCTTTCTATGAAAACTTCCAGAACTCGTTCTATGAATCATTACCTTGATTCCAAAACCAGAGACCCCACTAAAAAGGAGAACTATACACCAATTTCCCTGATGAACATGGGTGCAAAAATCCTCAACAAGATACTAGCCAACCGGATCCAGCAATACATTAAAAAAATTATTCACCACGACCAAGTGGGATTTATACCTGGGATGCAGGGCTGGTTCAATATCTGCAAAACAATTAACGTGATTCATCACATCAATAAAAGAAAGGACAAGAAGCATATGATCCTCTCAATAGATGCAGAGAAAGCATTTGACAAAATATAGCATCCTTTCTGGATAAAAACCCTCAAGAAAGTAGGGTTAGAAGGAGCATACCTCAAGATGATAGAAACCATATATAAGCGACCCAACACTAATATCATCCTCAATGGGGAAAAACTGAGAGCTTCCCCCTAAGGTCAGGAACAAGACAGGGATGTCCACTCTCGCCACTGTTATTCAACATACTATTGGAAGTCTTAGCCTCTGCAATCAGACAACACAAAGAAATAAAAGGCATCCAAATCGGCCAGGAGGAGGTCAAACTTTCACTCTTCGCAGATGACATGATACTCTGTATGGAAAACACAAAAGATTCCACCAAAAAACTGCTAGAACTGATTCATGAATTCAGCAAAGTTGCAGGATATACAGTCAATGCACAGAAATCGGTTGCATTCCTATACACCAACAATGAAGCAACAGAGAGAGAAATCAAGGAATTGATCCCATTTACAGTTGCACCAAAAACCATAAAATACTTAGGAATAAGTCTAACCAAAGATGTGAAAAAACTATACACTGAAAACTATAGAAAGATTTTGAAAGAAATTGAAGAAGACACAAAGAAATGGGAAAAGATTCCATGCTCCTGGATAGGAAGAACAAGTATTGTTAAAATGTTGATATTACTCAAAGCAATCTACATATTCAACACGATCCCTGTCAAAGTAACACCAGCATTCTTCACAGAGCTAGAACAAACAATCCTAAAATGTGTATGGAACCAGAAAAGACCCCGAATAGCCAAAGCAACCTTGAGAAAGAAAACGAAAGCAGGAGGCATCACAATCCCAGACTTCAAGCTACACTACAAAGCTGTAATCATCAAGACAGTATGGTACTGGCACAAGAACAGACGCTCAGATCAATGGAACAGAATAGAGAACCCAGAAATGGACCCACAACTAATCGTATGGGCAACTGATCTTTGACAAAGCAGGAAAGAATATCCAATGGAATAAAGACAGTCTCTTCCGCAAGTGGTGCTGGGAAAACTGGACAGTGACATGCAGAAGAATGAACATGGACCACTTTCTTACACCATACACAAAAATAAACTCAAAGTGGATGAAAGACTTCAATGTAAGACAGGAAGCCATCAAAATCCTTGAGGAGAAAGCAGGCAAAAACTGATTTGATCTTGGGGCGCCTGGGTGGCGCAGTCGGTTGGGCGTCCGACTTCAGCCAGGTCACGATCTCACGGTCCGTGAGTTCGAGCCCCGCGTCGGGCTCTGGGCTGATGGCTCGGAGCCTGGAGCCTGTTTCCGATTCTGTGTCTCCTTCTCTCTCTGCCCCTCCCCCGTTCATGCTCTGTCTCTCTCTGTCCCAAAAATAAATAAACGTTGAAAAAAAAAAAAAACTGATTTGATCTTGCCCGCAGCAATTTCTTACTCAACACGTCTCCGGAGGCAAGGGCAACAAAAGCAAAAATGAACTACTGGGACTTCATCAAAATAAAAAGATTCTGCACAGTGAAAGAAACAATCAGCAAAACTAAAGGCAACTGACAGAATGGGAGAAGATATTTGCAAATGACATATCAGATAAAGGGCTAGTATCCAAAATCTACAAAGAACTTATCAAACTCAACACCCAAAAAACAAATAACCCAGTGAAGAAATGGGCAAAAGACATGAATAGACACTTCTCCAAAGAAGACATCCAGATGGCCAACTGAGACATGAAAAACTGCTCCACATCACTCATCATCAGGGAAATACAAATCAAAACCACAGTGAGATACCACCTCACACCTGTCAGAATGGCTAACATTCTCAACTCAGGCAACAACAGATATTGGCGAGGAAAAGGATATGCGAAGAAAGAGGATCTCTTTTGCACTGCTTGTGGGAATTCAAGCTGGTGCAGCCACTCTGGAAAACAGGATGGAGGTTCCTCAAAAAACTAAAAATGGAACTACCCTATGACCCAGCAATTACACTACTAGGCATTTATCCAAGGGATACATGTGTGCTGTTTCAAAGGGACACATGCACCCCCATGTTTATAGCAGCACTGTCAACAATAGCCAAAGTATGGGAAGAGCCCAAATGTCCATTGAAGGATGAAGGCATAAAGAAGAAGTGGTATATATATTCAATGGAGTATTACTCAGCAATAAAAAAGAATGAAATCTTGCCATTTGCAACTATGTTGATGAAATTGGGGAGTATTATGCTAAGTGAAATTAGTCAGAGAAAGACAAAAGTCATATGACTTCACTCATATGAGGACTTTAAGAGACAAAACAGATGAACAGAAGGGAAGGGAAACAAAAATAATATAAAAACAGAAGAGACTCATAAATATGGAGAACAAACAGAGGGTCGCTGGAGGGGTTGGGGGAGGGGGGATGGGCTAAATGGGTAAGGGGCACTAAGGAATCTACTCCTGAAATCATTGTTGCACTATATGCTAACTAATTTGGACGTAAATTAAAAAAAAAAAAAAAACACTAAAAAAAAAGTATGGTAGCCCAGGTGAGATCTTAAATATATTTTTAGATTGTTTTAGCAGTAAGAATTTGGACAGAGTAAGACAAAATTGAAATCTAGCAATAATATCTCTATTTTTAAAATTCCTTCCTGCTTTTATTAAACATTGGCCTTGATTTCCAAAACTTGCCAGCATTCTACTGTTTACATGGGACATGTGGAAACAGCATTAAGCAACTACCATCTTGCTCCTAAAATTCTAATGTGCAACAGGATGGTTATTCTTTCAAGCATACCAAGTTGACCTAGTTAGCAAACCTTAAACACCTCTGATCACTAAAGGAAATCCACAGGCTCTAATTTATGGAATAAAACATTGAGCATTAAATGGCAGTTTTTGGAAATTCAGATTAGTTATAAAGCTGGTTAAACAAAATAACTAGTAAAAACATTTTGTGATTTTTAATTATTTTGTTTCTATCTTCAAATAAAATTACGTGCCTATATTGTACAGACAGTAACAGTTACAAGGATCGAGTTTACACTAATCTTTCTCTGGTGAAGACAAATGGATGTTAGACAATTTTAATCACATGGTCTTACCTTTATCGTAAGAATTTTTTGAGGGAGAGAGAGGGGCAGAGACAGAGAGAGAGAGAGAGAGAGAGACAGAGAGAGACAGAGAGAGACAGAGAGACAGAGAGAGAGAGAATATCTTAAGCAGGCTCCATGCTCAATGCAGAGCCTGACACAAGGTTCGATCCCATGACCCTGAAATCATGATCTGAGCTGAAATCAAGAGTCAGACACTCAACCAAATTAGCCATCCAGGCACCTCTATTTTTTTTTTTTAATTAACAGGAAAGAAATGCATTTTATGTAAGCAGCAATTCTGTTTCCTGGCAAATATAATGTCTGATAAATAAAATTTATAAACTTTATAAGAATAAATCTGATGACTTCCACCACCACCGATATTCAAGTCTTCATCATTTCTTACCTGATTACTTACTGTAATAGTCTTCCAATTTTCTTCTTGCTGACACTAAAACCAGAGTTTTATTTATTTCATTTTTTAAAAAGTGACATTAGGTTTTCCTCACGCTCAAATACCATCAAATGATCAACAGGCTTCTTATCTTACTGAGAATAAGATTCAAAGTCCTCAATCTGATCTGTAAAGGCTTGTATGGTCTGGTCCTTGGTTAAACCTCTACTCCTCATTTTCCACCACTTCCCTCCCTCACTCTGTCCCTATAGCACTGGGCTCCTTGCTATTCATTGAACAAGCTAAGCACATGCCTATTTCAGGGTCCAAGTACTTACTATTCCATATGCCTAGAATTCTCTTCCCCCAAGTAATCACATGCTTTGTTCCTGATCCTGTTCCAATGTTATATTTTCAGAGAGATTTTTCTTAATTCCTCCATACTAAATAGCCCCCCTGCTCACCTTCTCTCCCCTTAACTGCTTTAATTGACTTTGTAGCATTTAAAACCACCTGACATATTATTTACTTATTTGTTTGCTTAGCGTCTTTCGTTTATTTTTTATTTAAGTATTTTTTTACAGTTTATTTATTTATTTTGAGGAGAGAAAGCATGAGTAGGGTAGGGGCAGAGAGTGAGAGCGAGAGAGAATCCCAAGAGGGATCTGTGCTGTCAGCCCAGAACTTGACGTAGGACTCAAACCCAAGAAGCAAACCCACGAACTGTGAGATCATGACCTGAGCCAAAGTTGGACGCATATCCAACTGAGCCACCCAGGCGCCCCAATTGTCTTTCAATCCTGAAAGAATATAAGCTCCATGAAGAGCAATTTTTGCCTACCTGTTTACTGGTATGTCCCCAGTGTTTGACACATAGGCATTCAATAAATATTCACTAAATGAATGCATGGATAATTCTTAAAAGATCAAAGAAGATATCTTACAGTTGAAAAAATAGTGTCGCAAAAGAATTTGAGCAAATAATAAAATTACAGGATATTATAGATTTAATTGATAAATTGGTTTAAACGCATCAAAAGTTTTAAAAGAATCCAAGGGTAAAACTGTGGAGCTATTAGCCAAAAATGTAAAGAGTCAGTAACAATTTTGAAAGGATGACATTTGGTACCCATAAAAAGAGTTTTAGTGGGGATTCTTACAGCTAAAGGCTGACAAATTTCACCTGCATATCAGACAAATTAATGGAAGATAGATAGATGATAGATAGATAATAGATAAAATAACTGAGTTACTCTAGAAGATACATTCATTAAAGCAAATGTCGTTTCTATGAAGGGAATCACGTTCGGCTAATCAGTTTGAATTATTTGTCGGTAACTAATATGAACAAAATAGAACAAGCACATATGGTATATTCATTTTGAGAGTGCATTACATGATCTCCGACCAGAGTTACCATAAAGTTGGTAGAAGACTATTTTTGTCATGAATATAGATAACGAAACGAAGAGTAGGGGAAAATTGTTCTGGACAAAAACTACAAATGGAGATACCCCCCAGAGGTCAGCCTAATCCACCAATTTTTATAAGTGATTTGAAGGGAAGAAATGCAATGGACACTAACTCTTCTGGAAATAGTGAGAAGCCGAACTGGAAGGGACAAAATGCAAGAAAATTACGTGAGGCTGTATAAAAGGGGAGAAAAGTAGAGATAAGGGCAGGGGAAAAACACCCTACTTTATTTCAAGCTATGGAGTTATATTATTACTATAAGAAGACTTGTGGGTCTTTGAGCCCTGTTCCCTAGAGCCAAAATATGTCTAGGAAGTATTAGGCTTTATTAAAAAATATATTGGAATAAAACAAAATCCAGCATTCAACTGGCATACAGGACTGTGGTGCTTCACACCAGGAGCATTGTGTTACCACATCTCAAATAAGACATAAAAGAACTGAAGAAAATCCAGAGGGAGGCAACAGAAATGATCAGTGAAAAGGAGGAAGTGCCATATGAGAAAAGAATCAAAAGAGTCTCTCGCTTCAATCTGAAAGATAAAAATCCTGCAAGCATATCATTGAAGTCTATAAGATCTTGAAGAGGGGCAGAGAAGGGGGATGTGGTCACGTTCATCACATGGTAGTGTATCAAAATCAGTTGGGTTCTCTTGAAGCATGAAAAAAAATTAATTTTAGGGCAAAGAAGGAGGAATTCTACTATAGATAGCAGATGGCAAAACTATTCATCTACTTGAAGATTTGCTGAGTGTCTGTCATGCCCCAGATACCCCAGGTTATGAAGAAAAATTCTTTTCATTAGATATTACCAGCTGGGAGGGGAAATAGACAGGAACAAGACATAGTCCCTCCCTTTAAAGGGCCTGAGGCTGTAAGAGGAGAAAAGACAAGTAAACATATAATTATGCCACCCTATCAGATATACCTGCAGATAGCTCTTTAATCCATTCATTCCTACTTCCATAGCGAGTATTCTAGTCTAAGCCACGTCCCATTCTTTGCTTCAACTCTTTCCTCCCTCTAATCTATTCTCCTTATAATATCCAGAACAATTTTAAGAATGAAATCATATCAGGATACACTTCTGCATAAAAGACTTCAATATCATCCCACCTCTACATGCTGGCCTATAGGGACCTGCATGATCTGGGCTCTTGCCCTTCTGTCCGGTCTCATCTCTGTTACTTTCCCATTTTTTTGAACATTGGCCTTTTCTCTCTGTTCTTATATCAATCTCTTTACCACCTTGTGATATTTGCATACATTGTTTCCTCTGATGGGAATATTCTTCCTTTTGCTTTTTGAGAGGCTAGCCCCTCATCTTTCTGCGCTCAGCTTAAATGTCATCTCTTCAAAGAGCACTTCTCTGTCCACTAATCTAAACTAGTCCGCCCCTGTTGGCCTCTGTCACAGTACTATGTTTCCTTCTTTCATCACTCTTAATAAAGTCCATCTATTTGTTGTTTTTTTTTAATTTTTTATTGTTTATTATTTTAGAGAGAGAGAGACAGAGACAGAGACAGAGACAGAGACAGAGAGCAAGCAGGGAAGGGGCAGAGAGAGAGGGAGACACAGAATCGGAAGCAGCTCCAGGCTCCGAGCTGTCAGCACAGAGCCCGACACCGGGCTCGAACTCAAACTGCGAGCGAGATAATGACCTGAGCCGAAGTCGTTAAGTGTAACAGACTGAGCCACCCAGGCGCCCCAAGTCCATCTATTTCTGACTGGACCATAAGTTCCATTGGGAAAGATATTATATCTGTCTTGTTTGTCTTTGGGTCCCAATATGTAGTTCTAGTACCTGGCACATAGTAAGTACGTTATAAATTGGAATAGAAAGAAATGAATAAATGAATATGATAACTTCTATAAAAATGATGAAAGGCGTTTCAGCTACTTAGAAAAGAGTATAATTCATGGTATATCCTTTATGTATTCATACGTTTTGAACAGTGTTTCACATAAATTAACCTTAAAGATGGGAATATGGAAGAAAAAGGAAATTGACCATCTTACGAAATTTCATTAACTTAAGAGGTGATGGGGCCTGAAAAAGGGCTTGGCTAACTCCATGAATAGTAACTACAATGAGTTGTTAATAGAAACTGCCATGTTTGGGATGACATTCTACCTTTGACATCGGTATTAGGAAAACTGTGATACTCTTAGATATCATTCTCTTACTTCCCCATGGGTCTGACCCAGGCAGGAAGATAGTCTTTTTATGATCTTACGCTCTTATTATATTTCCTACATTTCCTTTAACTTTTCAATAATTGCTGACATATCATCAAATATCCACAACAAAGAACAAGTGTTTTTTCAATATAACTGTCAAAAGTCTAAGATATAAAAGACTTCTACTTCACACTGTTGTTTTTAATGCCTCGAGTCATATGAAAATCTTAAAAATGTTGTTTCAGTATTACACTAAAACAGATAAGCCTTCGTCAAAATTCAAGCCACAGTCTCTCTTAGCTAGAAGAAAGCTCTCGTGTCTGTGACCTCTCAGAGCATTTATTTGCACGCTCCTATATTATGGAATACATTTGTTCCTCCATTCAGGAAATGTGCATTGCTTAGTCAATGAATTGACTTAGTGGGTCTCCTGTGTCCAGGTGACCTGACTGGATCCAGTGCCCGGCACCCCTGAGAGTTGACGTAGACAGTCTGCCTTTGTGGCCCTTCTCCCTCGGAGCAGAGCCTGCGGCTGATTCTTCCCCACATCTCTGTCTGAGAGAGCTCCTCCGTATTTGACACGCAGAAAGTGACTGCTAAACGAGAACGGATTGAATCAAAGGAGTCCCTCTAAGAAACCTCCCATTGATTCCGGTTTTGGCAGCACTGGCTCTATACTCAAACTCTAAAAATCACGGGAAAAACATGGAAAGCCACTACTGGTGAGCATCTGGCCTCACATTCGCCTCTCAGCGAAACGAATCTAGAAGCAGGTTTAACGAATACGGGATGGTCACGTTGCCGCTACAGCTGGGGATTTTGCCAAGAGAACCTTTATGAAGCCTTGTAAAACTGTTACCCTAGCACAGCAAAATGGTTACTGTTCTTCTAAATAGCTCTCTCTTGGGGCGCCTGGGTGGCGCAGTCGGTTAAGCGTCCGACTTCAACCAGGTCACGATCTCGCGGTCCGTGAGTTCGAGCCCCGCGTCAGGCTCAGGGCTGACGGCTCGGAGCCTGGAGCCTGTTTCCGATTCTGTGTCTCCCTCTCTCTCTGCCCCTCCCCCGTTCATGCTCTGTCTCTCTCTGTCCCAAAAATAAATAAACGTTGAAAAAAAAAATTTTAAATAGCTCTCTCTTAACCAAGGAAATGGGCCGGACCTAATTAGACTATGTTGTAGCATATTAACATGGCAAGAAAAAACAGTTTTTAAAGGTTTCTAATACATATTTGTATGATAGTAGCTAATAGCTCCTAAGATACTGCTAGAGGCCTTCAAACACACATTTAATACTTAAAATGACCTAAAATTTGGATTTACATTATAAAATTTAAATGGATCATGTGGGAAAAATCAAAATCCTGTAGGTAAACTATCAGCAATTTTAAAAGTCTCTCATTACATGTTCAGTAAAAGGCCAGGCAGGAATTTTAACTACTGACATGGTGATTGGGACAACTGTGCACTTTTTAATAAGTACATCTAAGTTGTTCACTCGCTGCTATAATTTTTTAAAATATTAATTTCTTATAAAATAAAAGATGATTCTCAAAGTATTCTAAAACTATGGAGTGCTCCCAGTATTGCTAAATCAGATGAACGATTTCCAACCAATCACAGAAACAATATGTTATAAAAGGAAACAAATGTGTTTTTTTTCCCTTTACCGTTAAAAAATTATGTATATTTGCCTTTTTTCAGAAACAATTTTGCCTTAATTAAGGTGACCACATAATTAGGTATGCAGAGATTCAATGCATTATATAGAGAAAGCTGGTTTTTA
The DNA here is from genome assembly GCF_007474595.2 of Lynx canadensis. Classification (NCBI taxonomy): domain Eukaryota; kingdom Metazoa; phylum Chordata; class Mammalia; order Carnivora; family Felidae; genus Lynx; species Lynx canadensis. The sequence goes on along the minus strand of NC_044321.2, from coordinate 113,823,750 downwards.
CTTAGGCTATTATTCTCCTAATAATCTTGCTTATTTTCATTATCTTGAATGCTTTATCACAGCTGTAAAGTGTAGTCTTCATACTTTTCTCCCACAAGAGCTATTAGTTTTCTTTAAAAAAAAAAATTATAGCCACAGGGGTGCCTGGGTGGCTCAGTCACTTAAGCGTCCGACTTCAGCTCAGGTCATGATCTCACAGTTCGTGGGTTAGAGCCCCACGTTGGGCTCTGTGCTGACAGCTTGGAGCCTGGAGCCTGCTTCGGATTCTGTGTGTCCCTCTCTCTCTACCTCACCCCCGCTTGTGCTCTGTCTCTCTCTGTCTCTCAAAAACAAATAAAAATGTTTAAAAAAATTATAACCACAAAAAAATCCAGCTGTGTAGAAAAGACAGCATGCTTCATCTTTTATTTTCTGTCTTATGGGTTATTATTCAAAATTCATGTACCTTTTTTGACTAGAATTTACCATCAATTAACCAGGGTAATGAGTTGAAACTTCTTTCTGTTTTAATTACACAATCCCTGATTACTAATTTTAAACCACTCTTCCAATCACTCTACCTACAAGCATCCTGTTTAGAAATGTTAAATATCCAAGAGCTTTAACACATGTCATTCACTTGAAAACATTCTACTAGATCAATTCAGAGAAGTCTGCTCTTAATTCACAGAAGGATGTTTTTTATTGTGGTAAGAACACTTAACGTGAGGCCTTCCATCTTAACAAAATTTTAAGTGCATAATACACAATTGTCAACTCTAGGCACGGTGTTGTACAGATTTCTAGAACTCATTCATCTGTATAACTGAAACTTTATACCTGTTGAACAGCAACCTTCTCATTTTTCCCTCCATCCCCCCAGCCCCTGGCAACCACCAGAGAAGTATATTCTCTGCTTCTGAGTTTGAATATTTTTTATTTTATTTTATTTTATTTTGTGTGTGTGTGTGAGAGAGAGAGAGCATGTGCACAAGAAAGGGGCATGGGGGAAAGATAGAGAATCTCAAGCAGGCTTCATGCTCAGCACGGAGCCCAATGAGGGGCTCCATCCCATGACCCTGGGATCATGGCCTGAGCTGAAATCAAGAGTCGAACACTCGACCGACCGAACCACGCCGCTGTCCCATCACTTTGATTATTTTAAATACCCCATATAATTGGAATCATGCAGTACGTGCCCTCTGCAACTGGGTAATTTCACTTAGCAAAATGATTTTGCTCCATTATTTAAAATACAAGTTGTACTACATATAGCATTACTTTTCAGAGTCCACTGACTGAACAATAAGCTGGCCGAGAATTGTAATTGTAGACTAGGAAAGATATCTTCTTGTAAGATTCATGCCGAGGCTGGTTAAAAATCACTTCTCTATATAGAAGCTTTGCAAATCAAACTCTCTCAAAAGCTCAAGGAACAGCTCTTTGGTAGAAAGAAAATTTCCCTGAAGATAGTTCGCTGATGACAATGATGACCGGGTCAGAATATCCTGAGACCACATTCCTAAACAGTCCTGATTAGTTCCCCCAAAGAAACTATTAACAAGGAAATCGGTCATCGCCTCATGAGAATTTATTTTCATGTCTTCTCTTACCTTTTCACACCCTACGTGATGAACTGTGCGGCACGTGGAAGCTCATCTCCAGGCAACTTCCGCTTTTTGTTTTTGGTGACTGTAATTTGAAAATGATGTCTAAACAAATGCCTCTGTTTTGCCTTTGCAGTTTTTCGGTGGTCTTTTCCCTGGTACTACTGCGATCCATTTGTCTCTTCCTCTTCTCCCTGCCCTCTCCTCCAGCTACTGCCTCTTTTCTCAGGTGGATCAAAATCCCGTGGATATTGGAAGGAAATTAGCAGTGTTCCAGGTGCAGATGAAGTGATCACGCTCTGAAGTGAAATGAGGGACAGGAGGACATGCGGTCCTACCACATGCTCTGGTAACGGGCCAGGCAATGAAGGCCACACCCACATGCTCCACTTAGGTGGCTCACCTCTTGCTGCAACTGTGAAGGCGAGAGACAAATTGAGTGATCCGCAAGTAAGGGACACAGAAGACACAGAGTCTTTCACAAATATGAGAAGCAAGATAAATCAAATCATTCAATAATTCACAAATATTCCACAGAAATTGGACCTTTTATGAACAGCCTGAAAAGAAAAGAACGCCAGAGAATTAGAATGAGTTAAAATGAGCTATGACTTTGACTATATTGCATTCACAGTTACTTTAGAATAATATGATGTGAAAGATTGGGCTGAATGAATGCCGAGTTCTCGTTCCCTTTTTTCATTCTGTGGGTAAGGTCCTGAGGTGATTTCACCAACGTGTAAGCCGTGTGATCAAATGACTTAGTCTCTCCAGACCTTTGGTTCTACGTCCATAAATGAAGAGAACTGTTGGGAGAAATGAATGTGATAAATTCCAGTGCTTGACAGGTCATGTCATGGTGTTGGTGACTGAGTGGTCAGTTCATAAATAGGAAAAGCTTTAATGCTGTACTAAATTATTGTTTAGCGCATTCAAGGGCAATAGTAATCAATAAATAATTTTTTAATGCATTTAAATTTTGCATGCGAGTTGTTTTCTAAATGCTAGTCACTTTGTAGGGTTATTGAAATATAATTATGGATAAAATATAATCCCAGACCTCATCTGGCTCACTCATAGCTCTGTTTTGTGTCCTGATTCAATTATTTCCTACTTTTCTCTCACCTATTTCTTCTTTGGTTTTCCTTTTGTACAACCTTTTAGTTGTCTTAAATCCTTGCCTAAATAAGTTGTAATATAAATAAATAAGGGGATTATTTAGTTTGTATGTACGTGCACACACATACAAACTAGCCCTTTCTGTTGCAGGGAAGCCACACCATAAACAATCAATCCAGCGTGATCCAGAGAAGGGGATTAGCTCATTTTGCAATCGGGGGTTGTCCGTTAGAGGCTTCCCCAAAGAGGTAACATTTGAATGAAGCCTTGATGAATGTGTAAGTGTTTATCAGGAGGGGCAAGGTTTGCAACCCTCAGAAAACAAAAGCAAAGAGGCAGGAAACTGTCCAGGGAATGAAGAATTGTGCAACGCGGTAAACAGGGGCAGGGCACTGAAGTGTGCTAGTCTTCGGGCTAGGGTCTGGTGAGTGCTTGGAGGGAGAAAACACAGAGGAAGTTCATTAATCAAAGTAAAGCACAACACACTTTCCAGACAATAGACTTAGAGCCATTTATCTTCAGTCGTCATTAGGTACATTCCAGTGGCCTTCCGTGTCCACCTGGCATTGTGCACTGAGCAAGTACATTCTTTATCAAAGTAATTATTTAAAATGCCAGGTCCTTGTACTGTTTAGGCACGAAACACCCAGATTTCCAGCAAGAGCTTAGAGATTTCCAACCGAAATATATTCTCACAGTAAAAGAGATAAAAGTTGTGCTTTATTGACCCTAAATGAGGGCATTTTAAAGAGCTCCGAGCATAGTTAGAAGTATTTACGCTCTAATGCCTTTCAGTCAAAGTACAAGTTTCCTCTCACTACACAGAGCTGAGCAAAAGGCTGTCATAGATGCCGTAGTGAAAAAGCTTTCTTAGTTGTGTGCTGCTCAGATGTTTATTTTTCTTTTAAATCAACATGATCTTTCAGTCCCTCAAATGTCCATGTCCAAGCATGGACATGTCCATGCATCACAGAAGCATAGCAAATTTCTCCTTTTTTAGTGCATTTGTGAATAATCCTCTAGCCCCAATTCTTCCTACAAAAGGCGTTACAGTTGATAAGGTGGTGCTTACTGCCTGCTGCACAGCCTTAGGGCATCAGTGGCTCACACTCTGACTTCACAAGCAAGAGGATGGCTCATTTCTAGTGGTTTACATGTAAAGTGAAATTCAAACTAACATCAGGAGAATTTCTGGTTCACTGCAAGACCATAGCAAGTGTCTATCAGTACCGAATCTGGCAAAACTTCTGGGCTCTGAATGGTTAGTAAGAGTGTCTTAGAATCCAAATGGACTCCTCTTATGTTAAGCCAATCTATGTAGGAACAAACGTGTTTCTTCAGTGAAGAATTACATATGAATACATATCATGGAGCTATGTAACCAGGTAATTAATAATGATTTGATTCCTAACTGTATGCACTTTTAAGTAAGTCACTTAACCTATCTGTGTCTCAGTTTTCTCATCTTTAAGATGGATGCAATGAAAGGTTTGAGGAGGATTTTATAAGGTAACCAAGAAAAGCACTTAGCACTATGCCTGGCACTTAGCATGTGTCATAATCACTATTACTGTTATTACTTATCTAGAGTGACTCTACAGAATTACCAAAAAACAGGGCCACTAGAATTACTTAAGAAATTGTTGAGCCATAATAAACTAAGAGATTCTGAACACTACTGAATTTAATAAGCATTTACTGTGGGTTTACAAATGCTGGGATCTATGGTAAAGACAAATGATGTAGATTGTAGATGATCTCTATTCCCAAAGAACTTACAATCTAACACATACATAAACAATGTGATACAACGTGTCTGTGAAGGCTGTTATAGAAGATATGGAGAGGAGATTATGGGAACTTAGAAGCCACATATCTTGACTCTGATGACATATAAGGCATGACCTTGAATGAAACATTTATTGAAAACCTTTTAAGGGCTAGATTCTGTACTAAGCACTAGTTTATACACAGAAAACAAGATAGGCGTGATCAATGCCATCATAGAATTTCTATTAAAAGAAATATCGCAGGAGGGTTTGGTTTGGTGGGAAGAGATGAACTCAGTTTTTTAAATGTTTATTTATTTTGAGAGACAGAGAGACAGAGACAGAGACAGAGAGATAGAGAGAGGGGGAAGGAATCCTAAGCAGGCTCCATGCTGGTGCAGGGCTCGATCTCAGGTCCATGAGATCATGACCTGAGCTGAAATCAAGAGTTGGACACTTAACCAACTGAGCCACCCAGGGGCCCTGAGGTGAACTCAGTTTTAAACATTTTGAGTTTGGGCTTACAGTAGCACATTTAGGCTCAGATACTTATTTTCCACTTAAAATGATGGAGGTGGAGCTCAAAAGGAACATAAAGACTTGAATCTTCTTAAGAGCAAGATCTTTATCATATTGACTATTGTATCACAGCACCAAAAAAAGATGGGCACATAGTAGGTATTTTGTCAACATTTGTTGAATGAATTAATGTCAGAAGACAAAGATATTATTATTATCATTCTTATTCTTATTCTTATCAGTATTATTTCTCTATAGTGACCTGATAAGAAAACAGAACCACTAGAATTGGCCCTGGTGAAATCCTGAGATTTAATGAGATCACTGGGGGCATTCAATGCTTTGTGTATGTAACTGTGTATAGATAGCTATGTTGAATTTGCATGTTTCTGCATTAATGCTTGTCATTCTTGGCAAATCATTCCAATATTTATTTATTTATTTATTTATTTATTTATTTATTTATTTAACATGTTATGTTTCACTCATATGTGAAATTTAAGAAACAAAGCAAATGAGGAAAGGGGAAAAAAAGAGAGCAAGAGAGAGAGGCAAACCAAGAAACAGACTCTTAACTATAGAGAACAAACTGATGGTTACCAGAGGGGAGGCAGATGGGGGGCTGGGTTAAATAGGTGATGAGAGTTAAGGAATGCACTTGTGATGAGCACTGGGTGTTGTATGGAAGTGCTGCATTCCTAGAGTGTATGCCTGAAACTAATATTACATTGTATATTAACTAAGTGTAATTAAAACAAAAATGAAAAAAATACTTAAAAAAAACATGTCATGAATACCACGTTTTGCCAAGCACCATGATAAGTGCTGAGGATATAATCACAAACAAGTTATCTGTCTATCTGCAAGAAGTCTGCAGTACTCAAATGACATTGCTGACATCAAGGTCAGGGCGGCAGGAGAGTGTAACCAAAATATACAAAGAGGTAACAACAACAGACAGTAATATTTCTTACTAAAATTATTATACCTCTGCTTATCTCCATGCACTGTGATACATACCTTTTTAATTACCAAATATAAAATCACTCCATCTATAAAATCCCTCGATCTAATTCTCACACCTTGTCATCTGGATGTAATGGAAGAAAATACACAAATATGTCTTGGTAGACCTAGAGATAGGGCTGTTTTTCACATAACAGAACACAGATTCATTCTTCTGGGGAGACTCAAGATTTCATCACAATGAGCTTAAGTTAATGGACCAAGTCTTTAAGTAAAGGTAACAGCATTGATTAATGAAAATGATGAAGTGGTCTCACATTTTTGCACCAGCCTGTTACAGATATGCGAATAATGAAAATGAGGAAAAGTGCCCAGCCTCCAAAGTGACCATGTATATGCAAGCTTTCCCATTATCTGTCAGATGGCATAAATAAAGAATCATTTCTATTCTTCAGCAAATTCCTGCTCGGTTATTCAGGGACAGGGATAGGGGGTAAGGAAAATGAACACTTTCTATGAGCCCCATGAATGTCATTAAAATTTTGGCTGCTTAAGATTTTTTAGTAGTTGGCCTTGAGAAACGAGCTCCTAAAAATATGATGATACGATATGGTTCAAAAGAAATTAAAATAGCACCTCATGATTACTTTTGTTTTCTAGAAAGTTTTCTGAAATAGATGTTATTTACGGAGACTTGGGGATATAAACATTTATGCCTATCATAGCATCTAACACACCTGAATCTCAATCTAAATATGGCACCTAGATTGAAATATGCATATATATATGTAAATACACACATACACACCCTCATGGATAGCATGACCAATTTTACCCAATTTTCTGGGACTGCCCTGGTTTTAAAATTGGAGGTTCCATGTCCCAGAAACTTCTTTATTCCTGGGAAAATTGGGACAGTTAGTCACTCTACCCATGGAATATGACACTAAGCTGAAAGTCCATCATGCTTTTATTTTTTATTTTTTTCAATATATGAAGTTTATTGTCAAATCGGTTTCCATACAACACCCAGTGCTCATCCCAAAAGGTGCCCTCCTCAATACCCATCACCCACCCTCCCCTCCCTCCCACCCCCATCAACCCTCAGTTTGTTCTCAGTTTTTATGAGTCTCTTATGCTTTGGCTCTCTTCCACCCTAACCTCTTTTTTTTTTCCCCTCCCCTCCCCCATGGGTTTCTGTCAAGTTTCTCAGGATCCACATAAGAGTGGAAACATATGGTATCTGTCTTTCTCTGTATGGCTTATTTCACTTAGCATCACACTCTCCAGTTCCATCCATCATGCTTTTAAAGTATAAGCTGAACAAAGAGTACTATAGAAACTTCACAAAACTGCACATGTGTTCATCCTCATTCTCTCCTCAAATGCCCAACACTTCAGGATTCCTCCCCCGCCATGCTGGTTCACCTTTGTTTGGAAACATCCAAAGAGGTTGCAAAAAAATGTTTACAGAAAATCATTGACATAAATTTGCTCAACAGTGTCTGACACAGAGTAGGCCCTCGATGAATATTTGTTAAATACAATATCTTAATATTTCTACATCAAAGGGTTCAATCTGTGGCAATAATAATTTGCACGATCACTGCATTGGCCGATCCACATAATTTGATTGATAGGAAAATGCATTTTTGCCATAGCTAGCAAGATTACTACGTTCTGGTTTTCCAGTGACTCCTGCCACTTTATGTGATATCCATAATGGTAACAATTGCCTTCTTTAATCACTTACCATGCTAATTAATGTGTTTGAACTTTTGCAAACATTCTCTAATCTGCACAGTGACTCTTGGAGGATAGCTATTGTTACCATTTCTATTTTACAAATGAGAAGACTGAGGCGCAGAAAGATAAAGTAACTTGTTCAAGTTCACTTGGAAGAAGTTAAGATTTCAGTTATATTCACCTAACCATTTAAATATACTGTCTCTCTAATGTATTTCTTCTATCGACCAATTCATTCATTCAGTAAATGTTAACCAGGCACCTACTATGTTTCTAGCACTATTACAGACAGTGGTAATAGAACATTGACTCATCTAGATTAAGTGACTATTCTCATGAAGAAGGGGTGGAGGAAATCAGGAGAGGTTGGTAAAAGGGTACAAACTTTCAGTTACAAGATGAAGTTCTAAAGATCTAATGTTGGGGCGCCTGGGTGGCGCAGTCGGTTAAGCGTCCGACTTCAGCCAGGTCACGATCTCGCGGTCCGTGAGTTCGAGCCCCGCGTCGGGCTCTGGGCTGATGGCTCAGAGCCTGGAGCCTGTTTCCGCTTCTGTGTCTCCCTCTCTCTCTGCCCCTCCCCCGTTCATGCTCTGTCTCTCTCTGTCCCAAAAATAAAATAAAAACGTTGAAAAAAAAATTTAAATAAAAAAAAAAAAAGATCTAATGTCTATCATGGTGACTGTATTCGATAACATCACATTGTGTAACTGAAACTTCCCAAGAGAACAGAACTAAACGTTTTCACACACATGCGCGCACACACACACACACACACAAGGTAAATATGTGAGGTAATGGATGTGCGAATTAACTGGATGGGGGCTATCTATTCATAATGTATACATATATCAAATTGTCATGTTGTCCTCATCATTTTTTACTTTTTAAAATATTTTTAATGTTTATTTTTGAGAGAGAGAGAGACAGAGCACAAGTGGGGGAGGGGCAGAGAGACAGGGAGACACAGAATCCGAAGCAGGCTCCAGGCTCTGAGCTGTCAGCACAGAATTCCATTTGGGGCTTGAACCCACACACCATGAGATCATGACCTGATCCAAAGTCAGACACTTAACCAACTGAGCCACCCAGGCACCCTCATGTTGTTCTCTTTAAATATCTTACAATTTTAGTTTTCAGTTATACCTCATTAAAGCTTGGGTGGGAGGACTAAAATGGACAGAACATTTGAACAGAGGAATAGAAATTTGAATAGAGGGATAAACAAATAAAGTGAGGTATATCCATAATATGGAAAAATATTCAGAAGTTGTTAAAAAATGAAGTTATATATACTAGCATGGTTTGTTATTCAAAATATATAGTATATATTTTAAATTATATTTTTAAATAAAAAACCCACAGAAAACACTATGTATTTTCTACATTTTGTGTGTGTGTATGCGTGTGTGTTGTGTGTGTGTGCGCACGCACGCGTGCATATCCACACTGGTCTACATTTTATTCCTTGAACAAAGCAGTAACACTGTTTTCGTTAGTCTTGTGGTTCTGCCTTCCTAGAATAGCTTTACCCCACTCACTCATCCTTCAGTTTTTAGCTCAAAACCCACCTCATCAGAAGGCCTTCCCTGGCAACATAAAATAAAGTAGGATCCAACTTACATACTATTATCATTATCTAGCCTTTTTGGATTTGGTCTTCATAGCACTCACACTTAGGAATTTTAATAATTATGTCTTCCTTTTTATGTGTTTCTCCTAAGTGGAGAGTAACAGAAAGGCAGGACTATATTCTTAATTGTAAACATCTAGCAATCTTGCACATTACAAAGCTTCAGAAGGACAGGTGCCACTTTCAGCCTTCCCCCTCCAGGTTAGACAGCTCCAATTCCCTTGACCATTTCTGAAAATAATTCCACTCTGACTAATCTTCATTTTTCATTATTCTTCTTAAACATTTGCACCCCCCCTCCAAAATGAGTAGATTGCTAATTACTGTTGAGCAGAGTGAAGTTACTATCGCTCTCATTTTAGACAAAATACTCTTCGTTATGCAGCCTAAGATGGCATTTGTTCTTTGGGAAAATGACATGAATTACACTGTGACTCATACTGAGTTTCCCACTGACATTAAAACCAGATGTCTTCTACAAGTGCCTCTATAAAATTGTGCCTCCCAACATGGATGTGTGCACTGGGTTTTGATCCCAAGGGCATAGATTTACATCAGTTTTTATTAAATTTATTTTGATATATCTAGTCCACCATCCCAGTCTTTCAATCTATTTTTCGATTCTGATTCACTGATCTAAACTACTTGTTGCCCCTTACAACTTTGTATTATCTGTTGATTTGATGACTACATACTCAACTTCTTTATCTAAATCACTGATAATAATGATAATCAGGACAGGGCTCAGGCTAGAGTCCTGTGACATACCATTAGAAACCTCTCTCCAGCAGAACTACAATCTAATCAAGTATATTCAGCCAGCGAGAAACCTGGTCATGTTCATATTTCCTCATATTGTCTACAAAGATAGAATGAGGAATCTTTTCCAAATGAGTTGTTGAGATTCATATGTATTTTGTTTGCTGCATGAATCTCATATAAGAGGCTATTAAACTATCTTATAATAATAGCAAATATAATAAAAGTAATAATAACAGCTTACATTTATTACTTATTATATGCGATGCAGTATGCTAAGAATTTTATATGCAATATTTCTTTTAATTGTCCCCCAAATCTGAAAGATAAACATTTTTTATATATTTTGAAGATGGAAAAACTGAATTTCAGATAAAGTAAGTCAGAAGAAATGATAATTACTCTGAAATTATCTGAAAGCATATTCTCAAGCTAATTTGAAAATTGAAATAATACTTTTTAAGATAACTGTTATTTACATTTAAGTATCAATTGCTAAGGAATAGGAGCATGAAACATATTGACCCTGTTTTTTTTTTTTTAATTTTTTAACACTCTTATTTTTTGAGAGAGAGATAGAGTGCAAGTGGGGGAGGGGCAGAAAGAGAGGGAGACACAGAATCCGAAACAGGTTCCAGGCTCCGAGCAGTCAGCGCAGAGCTCGACGCAGGGCTCGAACTCACAAGCTGTGAGATCATAACCTGAGCCAAAGTTGGAGGCTTAACCAACTGAGCCACCCTGGCACCCCCATATTGACCCTGTTAAAGGAGATACGGTGCCGTCCCATCCTAGAGGAAATTCCTTGGCATTTGTGAAACCAGATGAGACTTCCTATGAGAGTTTGGTTCAAATCTTTTCTCCTCCTCCTATTTACTGTCACCAGATCAGGGGTTGTTTTGTTTTGTTTTGTTTTGTTTTGTTTTGTTTTGTTTTGTTTTTTATAGGGCAGCTTCCTTCTCCTTGGCTATCAGAGAGCTCTGTCCATGGTTTAATGGCCCATGTAAAGCAGAGAAAAGGGACAGGCTCCAGTTGGAATATGAGAAAAGTTCAGGGACTGAGCCATGGGGCACTAACAAGAATTGTCCTTTAAGAACATAACAAATGTAGAAACACTGCTTTCCCCAAATCCTGTTTTATTAACCTTTATCAACTGCTGAGAAACTGGGACATGATGGGATTTTTAAACCTTCCTGTCAGCAGCAAAAGGGTAATGCTTGTTATGATTGCTATTTGGCAAAACCCCAGCCTCTCATTCCAAAATGTCTCAAATTAACTTTGTTCGGAACTGATTAGAGAGCACAAAGACTACAGGGGTATTTTTGCCACCTCTGTGTCATATGTAGGTGAGAAATATTTGTCGCTCTCCATATAAAAACCATCTACGTATGCTGTTCAATGGCTGGCACAGTATTTACTAACACTGAGCTAATGCAGAAAGTTGCAGGGAGGTCATTGAGAATGCACTGCAGTCTAAATGAAAATTATGAAATTTCACTTTCCCCTCCTTTACTCATTGGAAAAGAAAATCAGTTTCCCGTTATTAACAACTTTTGACATTTCCCTACAGTTTTAATCCTGTCCATGAGAACCATTGTTTTTCCTCCAATGATAACGCATCCTAAGGTGTGACAGTGCAAACTAACATGGCTGTCTGTGGATACATTTGAAAGAAATACAGTTTGTTAAAAGGGTCAAAGGCAGGGGCGCCTGGGTGGCTCAGTCGGTTAAGCATCCGACTTTGACTCAGATCGTGACCTTGCAGTTCTTGGGTTCGAGTCCCACGTCATGCTCTGTGCTGACAGCTCAGAGCCTGGAGCCTGCTTCCGATTCTGTGTGGCCCTCTCTCTGCCCTCTGCCCCTCCCCCACTCGTGCCCTCTCTCTCTCTCAAAAATAAATAAACATAAAAAAAATTAGAAGGTCAAAGGCAAATTTCTATTTCAGACTCTAAACCTTCCTAAGCAGTGTGTTAGCTTTTTAGCATTAGAGCCTAGAGTCTAGGGAGAGGGTGTCAGAGTCAGCCTTCAGGGTTTGAATTCTGACTCCACTGATTGTTAGTCATTTACTCTCTCTGCCTCTATTTTCTCATCTGAAAAGTGGAGATAATAATCATATAATAGCTACCTTATTAAGATATTATAAAATTAAATACATGCTACCTAGTAAGAGTGTTTGCTGTTACTGTCATTGATGAGGTGACACAGAAATGAGGGATCTAGATCTAGGTTCTGGCCCAGTTTTACCGTTAGTAAAATTGTGACCTTGAACAAAGTATCTGACCTCACCTCACTGGGTCTTAAGTTCCCCATCCACAGCTTGGATGCATATCTCCATGTTTGATGATGACATAAAAAAATTCTGGTAAAGTGCTTAGCATAGCATCTTGCACCAAGCAAACCAAGGGAATCACTTACCATTAATATCATTTTGTGAGTGTGTGTAAGAATAACTTATATATTTGTCAATATGAATGAGAAGAATTTGCATTTTCTAGAATATAAATGAGATTAAGTGACTTTTTTATGTGTTTACTAGTCATTTGCATGTTTTTTTCCATGAATTATCCCTTTACAACCTTTGCCTGATTATTCATTAGCTTGTTTCTGGTTTCATAGTGATTTGTAGAAATATACATATGTGTTTTAATATTCACTGAATGTTTGTTTCCCTCCCAAATTCATATGTTGTAGCCCTAACTCCAAGTGTGGCTGTGTTTGGAGATAGGGTCTTTAAAGAAATAATTAAGGTTAAATGTGGTTATAAGGGTAGGACCACGATCCATTAGGATTGGTGTTGTTATAAGAAGAGACACTGGAGAGCTTACCCTCTCTCTGCCATATGAGGCCACAGTGAGAAAGTGGCCATCTACAAGTTAGGAAGAAAGCTCTCACCAGAGTTCAACCATGCTGGAACCCTGATCTCAGACTTCCAGGCTCCAGAATTGTGAGAAAATGAATTATGTTGCTTAAGGCATCTGGTCTGTGGTATTGTGTTATGGCAGCCCAAGCAGATGAATATATTCATTGAATATATTCCATTGAATATTATTGAAAATAATTTTTATTTGTACTAAATGTATAACCTATCTTTGTTTATCAGACTTTATTTATGGTAGTTGGCAATCTACAGGTGTGTGTGTGTGTGTGTGTGTGTGTGTGTGCACGTGCGTGCTTTATGAAGATAAACCTATCAGACCTTTTCTTTATGACTCCTGAGTTGTTTGTCATTCTCAGGGATGTCAAAAGTTATAATGCTCATATCCTAGATCTTCTTCCAGTACTTTCATGGTTTTGAATTTTCATGTTTTGATATTTAATCCACCTGGAATGTTTTCTACATGTTGTGAGATTATTATCAGATGTTTACCATCATATAGAAAACTAATTATACCACCACAGTTTACTAAACAGATCATTGTTTCACCACTGATTTGAAAATCTGACTTTAATATAAAATAAACATACTAAAGTCTATCTGAATTCTTACGGATATCAGATAGATCTATCTCCTCTAGTAGTAAATCATCTTTTACTGCTACAAGTGGGTAGAACACAATCCCATTCAAATGTCTTAGCATATCCTAGTCTGATATATATTTTATTCATTTTATTTTATTATTTTATATTTATTTTATTTTATCAATTTTTCAGTGGTTATTTTTAAATATTCAAAGACTTTAAAAACTATTAAAACTCCTGGTCTAAATTAACAAGTAAGGAAACAGTTAAAATACTGCATTCATCTATTTAGCCTACAGAAGGTAATTATGGTGACTGCTTAGTTTCCAAGAGAGTATTATACAATAACCACCATAGAGTAGTAATTAAGAACATGGACTCTGGAGCCATATTGCCTAGGTTCAAATTCCAGATCTGCCATTTATCAGCTGTACAACTGTGGAAAAGTTATTTAACTTCTTGGCACCTTAATTTCCTCATCTATCAAACAGTATTAATAATACTTTTGTCTCAAGCTATAGTGTAGATTAAACAAATTGATATATGGAAATCCCTTAGGTAAAGTTACTGGCATAGATTGTGATCAGTGGTAAATGTTGGTCAGCTAAAGTAACTGCTTTGGAAAGTTATTTCTCCTTGCTGAGAAATAAGAAATGATCTCTCAGGGCACTTAGCATTGACTACAAATCCCAATTCTGTCAGTGATGGAATTTGGAGCATGAGTGGAACCCAAGCTGGCATCCTTTGGGTTAATTCCTCTAGGCCATATACAGCAAAGCATTTCCCTCATATACTCTGGAGATTCAGAGTCTCAAACATGTTTGCTCCCCAAGTCATCACATTTATTAATATCTCTGTCATATTTTCCAGAAGCAGGAACTTCTAGCAGATCTTGCTCTACAAAAGGCAGTATTTCTGTAAGAAGTGGATCTAGGCCACTTTAGTCTGTCCTCTGATGTTCACCTCAGTATCATTCTATCTACTTGATAATATCTTTGAGGTCAATTTCCTAAAATAGTATTTTTCTTTAACTTTAGGAGCATTGTAGAGTAAAAAGACTGCTAAAGATACAAGATCAAAGTGAGCCATGATGCACAACATGGTTGGGCTTATCAGCATTCCTAAATGTGCTCAAGGCAAAAGCATTTCAGAGAAACATAAATAATAGCCATCATCGCTATCATTTGTTGACCTCTGACTATATGCTGGTCCATGTGTTCGATACACATTATCTTACTTAATTCTAACAAAACTCTTGTGATGCTGACATTATTATCTCTTTTTATAAAGGTGGAAAGAGAAGTTCATATAAATTAAGTGACTTTCTCAAGGCAACAGCTAGTAAGTTTCAGAGCTGGATTTGAACCCAAAATAAGGGGGCGGTTTACTCTATTTTTTATTTTCTTAGTGATATAGTATACATTTACTAATTACATTTATTAGAAAGGATAAAATAGAGGAAGATTGCAATGGAGTAGGAGGACCCTAGGCTCATTTTGTCCCACAAACACAACAGATGACTATCAAATCATCCTAAGTACCCCAGAAATAGATCTGAAGACCAACAGAACAGACTCCACAACTAAAGGAAGAGCAGGAACCACTATAAAGAAGGTAGGAAGTCTGGAGACATGGTTTAGGGGAGAAACGGATCCCAGTTGCTATGGAGTGAGGGAGCCATGGTCATGGAGAAGGAAAAGAGAGAGGAGCACACAGGAGAATGCACTAGGAAGACATTTCCCTAGAGCCACTGGCTTGGAAAACAAGGGGGCTGAATTTTATGAGTTCTTGCAACCAGCAGGGCTTAAAGCTTGGAGTTTTATAGATCAGTGGGCATGGCTTAGATAGAGCCCAGAGAGGACTGAGCTGCTCTTGGAGAGAAGGCAGTCAAAGAAGCAAGGTGCATACAGTGTGGAGACAGCATCTGTAGAGTGCCTGGGGCACTCAATGGGGGAGATTATTCATTATTTTCCAGAGTGTGCCTCTGAAACATTCATGGAGCACCTCTTTGAGAACAAAGGAGCTGGCCAGCATCATTTCCCTCCCCCATCTCTCAGCATAAACACAGAGCCACCTGTGGGAAGCAGCATGGCATTGACACTGGCAGCCTAACTTACTAACACCAAAGCACCACTTCCTGTGCTCTGGAAGAACTGCCCTTCTCAGTCACACTTGCCTCAGTCCCAGCACAGCAGGCCCCTCTCCCAGAAGACCAGTGCAAACTCCTGCCCACAACACCTCTCCCAGCCAGAATTTTGCAGTGCCTCAGCTCTAGTGGAGGTGGGGACAAGTTTCATTTCACAAGCAGACCAGAGCACACCTAATTAAAACTTGCTACATTCAGGTCAGTGACCAAACACTGCCTACAGCAAGCAAGGAGAGCCTCTGCTTATGACTGGCCTGTAGGATAGAACAGCCAGAACACAATAGCAAAGGGCATGCAGCACACACCTGAGACACTTCCTGAAGCTCCAGGCCCTGGGCACTACATGACCTTTTCTTCATAAGGCCCTTACTTTCAAGAGCAGGAGACATAACTGGCTTTCCTAACACAAAGAAGAAGGCAGAGACTTAGACAAAATGCTAAAACAGAAGAATTTATCCCAAGTGAAAGAACAGGGTAAGGCCATGGCAGAGATCTAAGTGAAACAGATATAAGTAACATGCCTGATGGAGAATTTAAACCAATGATCACAAGGCTTGAGAAAACCATAGACGCTATCAGTGAGACCCTTACCAGAGAGATAAAAGAGTTAAAAAAAAGAAACTATCAGAAACGAAGAGTGCAATAAATGGGACTAGAAACACACTTGATACAATAAATGGTAGGTTGGAAGAAGCAGAGGAATGAATTAATGCCTAGAAGACAAAGTAATGGAAAGTGATGAAGCTGAACAAAATAGAGATAGAAGAATTATGCAAAACCAGATTAGACTTAGGGAACTCAGTGACTCCATCTAATATAATAACAATTGTATTATAGGAGTCATAGAAGAAGGAGAGAGAGAAAAGAGGGCAGAAAATTTATTTGAAGAAATAACAGCTGAAAACTTCCATAATCTGGGGAAGGAAACAGACATCCAGATCCAGGAGGCACAGAGAACTCCTGTCAAAATCAACAAAAGCAGACCAACAGCAAGACATACTGTAATTAAATGTGTAAAATATAATGATAAAGAAAAAAATTTTTAAAGCAGAAAGATAAAATAAGTCATTAATTTACAAGGGAAAACCCATAAGGCTAGCTACAGATCTCTCCACAGAAACTTGGCAAGCCAGAAGGGAGTGGCATGATATATTCAAAGTGCTGAATGAGAAAAATCTGAAGCCAAGAATACTCTATCCAGTAAAGCTATAAATCAGAATAGAAGAAGAAATAAAGAGTTGTCCAGACCAACAAAACCTCAAGGAATTCACGACCACTAAACCAGCCCTGCAAGAAATATTAAAGGGGCTCTTTGAGTGAGAAGGAGAAACCAAAACTGATAGTGTAAAGGCAGGAAACAAAAAAGCAGTAAAAAAATAAATATTTCTGTAAAAATCAGTCAAGGAACTCACTCACAAAACAGGATATAAAATGTAATAACATATATCTAAAAAGTGAGGAAGAGAGGAGAAAAGAATGAGTTCAAACTTGAACAATCATCAACTTAATATAGACTGCTATTTGCAGAAGAGGTTACATATAAACCAAAAGGTAATCATATATCGAAAACCACTGATAAATATGCAAATAAAGAGAAGGAATTCCAAATATATCACTAAAGAAAATAGGAAAGCATAAAAGAAAGACAAGAAAGGATCAGAGAAAATCTCCAGAAACAACCACAAAGCAAGTAATAAGTTGGCAATAAATACATATCTATCAATAATTACTTTGAATGTAAAAAGACTTAATGCTCTCATCAAAAGACATAGGGTGTCAGAATGTATAAAAAAACAGGACCCATCTATATACTGCCTATCAGAGACTCATTTTAGACCTAAAGACACCTGCAAATTGAAAGTGAGGAGAACGGAGAAACATTTATCATGCAAATGGATATCAAAAGAAAGCCTGAGTAGCAATAGTCTATTGGACAAACTAGACGTTAAAACAAACACTGTAACAAGAGGCAAAGAAGGGCACTATATAATAATAAAGGGGACAATCCAACAGAAAGATACAACAATTGTAAATATGTATGTACCCAATAAGATAGTACCCCGAATATATAAATAATTAATAACGGGCACCTGGGTGGCTCAGTCAGTTAAGTGTCCAGCTTTGGCTCAGGTCATAATCTCATGGTTCCTGGGTTTGAGCCCTGTTTCAGTCTCTGTGCTGACAGCTCAGAGCCTGGAGCCTGCTTCAGATTCAGTGTTTCCTTCTCTCTGTCCCTCCCCCACTCATGTTCTGTCTCTGTCTCTCAAAAATAAATATTTTTTTTAATTTTAAATAATTAATAAACATAAAGGAGCTCAATGACAATAATACAATAATAGTGGGCGACTTTAACACTCCACTTACAACAATAAACAAATCATCTAAAAAGAAAATAAATAAGGAAACAATGGACTTGTTGAGTTTGGATTGTTTATTTCCTTTTTTGAGAGAGAGAGAGAAAGAGAGAGAGAGAGAGAGAGCACTTGCTGGGGAGGGGAAAAGGGAGAAGGAGAGAGAGAATCTTAAGCAGGTTCCATACCCAGTGCTGAGCCCAACTTGGGTCTCGATCTTATAACCATGAGATCATGACCTGAGCCAAGATCAAGAGTCAGACACTTAACCAACTGAGCCACCCAGATGCTCCAGGAAACAATGGCTTTGAATGATACACTGGACCAGGTGGACTTAACAGATATATTTATAATATTCCATCCTAAAACAACAGAATACACATTCTTTTCAAGTGAACATGAAACATTCTCCAGAATAGATCACATATTGTGTCACAAAATGAATATAAAAAGATTTAAGTCAAAGCATGCACCTTTTCTGACCACAACACTATGAAACTAGAATTCAACCACAAGAAAAAAATCTGGAAGACCATAAATATATGTAGGTTAAATGACATGCTACTAAACAATGACTGGGTCAATCAGAAAATCAAAAAAGAACTAAAAAAATACATGGAGACAAATGAAAATGAAAACATGATAGTCCAACAACTTTGAGATACAGAAAAAGCAGTCCTAAGAGGGAATAGGTAGCAACACAGAACGACCTGAAGAAGCAAGAAAAATGTCAAATAAACATCTTAGCCTTACACCTAAAGGAGCTAGAAAAAGAACAACAATTGAAGCCTAAAGCCAGCAGAAGGAAAATAATATTAGAGCAGAAATAAATGATATAGAAATGAAAAAAACCAATAGAATAGATCAACATACCAGCAGCTTGTTATTTCAAAAAAATTAGTAAAATTGTTAAACCTCTAGCCAGACATAATAAAAAGAAAAGAGAAAGGACTCAAATAAATAAAATCACAAAAGAGAGAGGAGAAATAACAACCAACACCACAGAAATACAAAGGAGTATAAGAGAATATTGTGAAAAGCAATATGCCAACAAATTGAACAACCTTGAAGACATGGATAAATTCCTAGAAACATATAAAGTACCAAAACAGAAATAGGAACAAATAGAAAGTTTCAATAGACTGATAACCAGCAAGGAGATTGAATCAACATCCACCAAATAAAAGTCCAGGGCCAGATGGATTCACAGGCAAACTCTACCAAACATTTAAAGAAGAGTTAATACCTATTCTTCTCAAACTATTCCAAAAAATAGAAAAGGAAGGAAAACTTCCAAATTCTTCTATGAGCCCAGAATTACCCTGAGAGCAAAACCAGGTAAAGACACCACTAAAAAAGAGGACGACAGGCCAATATCTCTGATGAACATTGATGCAAACATTCTCAATAAAATACTAGCAAACCAAATCCAACAATACATTAAAAAAATCATTCATCACTATCAAGTGCAACTTACTCCTGGGTTGCAAGAATGGTTCAATATTTGCAAATCAATCAACATGATACATCACATCAATAAGAGAAAGGTTAGGAGCCATCTGACCATTGACAAATCACAACATCCATTTCATGATAAATCCCTCAACAAAGCAGTTTCGAGGGGGAACATACCTCAACATAATAAAAGTCATATATGAAAAAACCACAGCTCATATCATCCTAAATGGGGAAAAAGTGAGAGCTTTTCCTCTTTGGTCAGAACCAAGACAGGGATGTCCACTCTCATCACTGTTACTCAACATAGTATTGGAAAGCATAGCCACAGCATTCAGAAAAGAAAAAGAAATAAAGGGCATCCAAATTGTCATGGAAGAAGTCAAACTTTTACTATTTGCAGGTGGCATGATACTTTATGTAGAAAATCCAAAAGAATTTATCAAAAAACTGCTAGAAAGAATAAACAAATTCAGTAAAATCATAAGATAAAAAAATCAATGTACAGAAATCTGTTGTATTTTTGTATATCAATAATGAAGCAGCAGAAAGAGAAATTAAGGAAACAATTAAATTTATAATTACACCAAAACCCATAAGATACCTAGGAATAAACCTAACCAAAGATAAAAGAGGTGAAAGACCTGTACTATGAAAACTATAATACACTGATGAAAGAGATTGAAGATGAGACAAAGAAATGGAAAGGCATTCCATGCTCATGGACTGGAAGGAGAAATATTATTAAAATGTCTACTCTACCTAAAGTAATCTACACATTTAATGCAATCCCTATTAAAATATAGACAACAGTTTTCACTGACCTAGAACAAATAATCCTAAAATATGGATGGAACCACAAAAGACCCCAAATAGCCAAAGAAACCTTGGAAATTAAAAACAAAGCTGGAGGCATCACAATTCTGGACTTCAAGCTATATTACAAAGCTGTACTAATCAAAACTGTATGGTAGTGGCACAAAAATAGACACATAGATCAATGGAACAGAATAAAAAGCCAGAAATGAACCCATAATTATATGGTCAATTTATCTTTGACAAATCGGGAAAGAATATTAAATGGGAAAAAGAACTTCTCAACAAATGATGTTGGGAAAACTGGACAGCAACATGAAAAAGAATGAAAACGGACCACTTTGTTACACCATACACAAAAATAAATTCAAAATGGATTAAAACTGGGGTGCCTGGGTGGCTCAGTCAGTTAAGTGTCTGACTTTGGCTTAGGTCATGATCATACAGGCTCTGTGCTGACAGATCGGAGCCCAGAGACTGCTTCGGATTCTGTGTCTCTCTTTCTCTCTGCCCCTGGAGACAGCTCATGCTGTCTCTCTCTGTATCTCGAAAGTGAATAAACATTAAAAAAATTTAATGTTATAAAAATGGATCAAAAACCTAAATATGAGACCTGAAACCATAAAAATTCTAGAAAAGAACACAGACAGTAACTTCTTTGACATCAGCCATAGGAACTTCTTTGTAGATATGTCTCCTGAGGAAAGGGAACACAAAAGCAAAAATAAACTATTGGGACTACCTCAAAATAAAAGTCTTCTGCACAGCAAAGGAAGCAATCAACAAAACTAAAAGGCAACCCATGGGGGGCGCCTGGGTGGCGCAGTCGGTTAAGCGTCCGACTTCAGCCAGGTCACGACCTCGCGGTCCGTGAGTTCGAGCCCCGCGTCGGGCTCTGGGCTGATGGCTCAGAGCCTGAGCCTGCTTCCAATTCTGTGTCTCCCTCTCTCTCTGCCCCTCGCCCGTTCATGCTCTGTCTCTCTCTGTCCCAAAAATAAATAAACGTTGAAAAAAAAAAATTAAAAAAAAAAATAAAATAAAATAAAAGGCAACCCATGGAATGGGAAAAGATATCTGACGGATCTTATAAAGGGTTAGTATCCAAAATATATAGTGAATTTATACAACTCAACACCCAAAACACAAACCATCCAAATAAAAAATGGGCAGAACACACGAATAGACACTTTTTCAACAAAGACATCTGGATGGCCAACACACGAAAAGATGCTCAACATCGCTCATCATCAGGGAAATACAAATCAAAACCATGAGATACCACCTCGCACCTGTCAGAATGGCTAAAATCAATAACATAAGGAACAACAGGTGTTGGTGAGGATGCAGAGAAAGGGGAACCCCCTTGCACTATTGGTGGGAATGCAAACTGGTGCCGCCACTGTGGAGAACAGTATGGAGTTTCCTCAAATAGTTAAAAGTAGAACTACCCTACGATCCAGCAATCGTACTACTAGGTACTTACCCACAGAATACAAAAAGACTAATTCCTAAAGGGATACGTGCAGGGGCGCCAGTCAGTTGAGCATCCAACTCTTGATTTTGGCTCGGGTCATGATCCTAGTGGAATTGAGCCCTACATTGGGCTCCATGCTGTGCATGGAGCCTGCTTGAGATTTTCTCTCTCCCTCTTCCTCCTCCCCTGCTCATGCTCTTTCTCTCAAAAATCAAAATAAATAAATAATTTAAAAAATTGGGGCACCTGGGTGGCTTAGCTCATTAAGCGTCCAACTCTAAATTTCAGCTTAGTTCATGATCCCAGGGTGGTGAGATTGAACCCCACGTCAGACTCTACTCTGACAGGTTGGAGCTTGGATTCTCTCTTCTCTCTCTCCCTGTCCCTCCTCCATTTATGGCCTTTTTCTCTCTCTCAAAATAAATAAACTTAAAAAAAAATAAAAATTAACAATTAAAAAATTAAAAAAGGGATACATGCACCTCAATGTTTATAGCATCTTTGTCTACAATAGTCAAATTATGGAAACAGCTCAAGTGTCAATCAGCTGATGAATGGATAAAGAAGATTATATATATATATATACATATATATATATATGTATGTATATAGATTCATATATGATGGAATATACTCAGCCATCAAAAAGAATGAAATCTTGCCATTTGCAATGACATAGATGGAGCTAGAATGTATTTTGCTAAGCAAAATAAGTCAGTAAATGTATTTTGCTAAGCAAAATAAGTCAGTAAAAGTATTTTGCTAAGCGAAATAAGTCAGTAAAAGAAAGGCAAATACCATATAACTTTACTCATATGTGGAATTTATTTATCAAACATAACAAATGATCAAAGAGAAAAAAAAAGAGGCAAACCAAGAAACAAACACTAACTATGGAGAGCAAAGTGACGGTTATCAGAAGGGAGGTGGGTTGAGGATGCGTGAAATAGGTGATGGGTATTAAGAAGGGCACTTGTGATGAGCACCAGGTGATTTATGGAAGTGAT